>NC_088604.1:105896541-106205291 GCF_036013475.1 Columba livia
TAAACACCTTTTAAACACATCCAGGGATGGTGACTCCACCACTTCTCTGGGCAGCCTGTTCCAATGCCTGATAACCCTTTCCATAAAGAATTTTTTCAAAATATCCAATCTAAACCTCCTCTGGTGCAACTTGAAGCGATTTCCTCTCATCCTATCACTTGCTACTTGGGAGAAGAGACCAACACCCTCCATGCTACAACCTCCTTTCAGGTAGTTGAAGACAGTGATGAGGTCTTCCCTCAGCCTCCTTTTCTCCAGGCTGAACAGCCCCAGCTCCCTTGGCCACTCCTCATCAGACTTGTGCTCGAGACCCCTCACCAGCTTCATCACCCTCCTCTGCACTCTCTCTATTACTTCAATGTCCTTCTTATGAGAGGCTTTGCCAGTGGTGAATACAGTGGCACAATCACCACTCTAGTCCTGCTGGCCACACTATTCCTGATGCAAGCCAGGATGCTTTGGCCTTTTTGGCCACCTGGCCACAATGTTGGCTCATGTTCAGCTGGCTGTCAAACAACACCCCCCAGATCCCTTTCTGTCAGGCAGCTTTCCAGCCACTCTTCCCCAAGACTGTGACCCAAGTGTGGAACCTGGTAATTTGCCTTGTTAAACCTCATACAATTGGCCTCAGACAAACCATCCAGCCAAACCAGATCCTTCTTTACAGCCATCATAACCTCCAGAAAATAGACACTCCCACCCAATCTGGTGTCATCTGAAAACATACTAAGAGCGCACTAAATCCCCTCATCCAAATCATTGATTAAGAAATTAAACAGAACTGGCCCCAGTACTGGGCACGGGGGAACACCACTCGTAACCAGCTGCCAACTAGACTTGACTCCAATCAAGACAACTCTTTGCAAACAGCCATACAGCCAGATGTTTGTTGTCATTATAAGGTTAATTTCTGTTGCTTGGTTTAGGTGTTTTGGTATTTCTTGTTTTGATAAGGCTGTTAGGCTGCTGTTGTTTTAGGAAGGTTCTTTAGTGTTGGTTGCTGGAGTTTGGTTTTAGTGTTCTGGTCTAGGGATCTTGGTTGAGGTTGTTGAAGTTGTTGGAGGTTGTTCTTCTGAGGTAGGTTGTTAGAGGCTGGTTCTTGAAGGCTGGTTGGTTAAGACTGGCTAGTTTAGGTAGTTTTTGGTTGAGGATGTTTGCTGTCTGGAGTACTAGGTTGGTAATTAAGGTTGGTTGTTTTAGGTGGGATGTTTAAAGTGGTTTTCATTGAGGTTGTTTTCAGTGTTTTGTTTGAGGCTGGCTTATGTCATTCGGTTTAAGTTGTTCAGTTTAGCTTGGTTGAGATAATTAGTTTTAGGTTGTTTAGCTTATTTAGGTGGTTTAGATTGGTTATTTTAGACTGGTTCTTTATCGGAAGGTTGGCGTATGGATGTGTCTTTAGGTAGGCTGGTTTAAGTAGGTTTGCTTTGCATCATTGAGGTTGGTTTAAGTGTTTCTCTTCATCTTGGTTTAGGTGGTTTGGTTGAGTTGTTTGTAGGTATGGTGGATTAGCCAGTGGTTTTTAGGTTTCAGGGGTTGCTTTAGGTTAGTTTAGGCTTGTTTAGGTTTTTTGGTTTCGTTTGGCTTATATGGTTGCGTTTAGGGTTTTTAGGTTGTTCGTTATAGGTTGGTTTAGGCACATCAGGTTCCAGAGTTTTGGGTTTTGTTTTTTTTTAGATTCTTGGGTTTAGGCAGGGTCTTTTTGGTTTATGTTGGTTGTTTAAGTTAGGTTCTTTTGTTTGGGTTAGGTTGTTTTGTTTGAGCCCAGTTGTGTGGGGGGCAGGAGGCCGAGCTTGGTGGAGCAGGAGGCACCCATCCAAAATGGCCCAAAGATTGCCACTGTTCTTGTTTCAAAATGGGCTGCAAATATTTGTAAGGTAAACACCACCCCTTTTGTTTTGAACATTATGCTTGTCTTTAGACTCAATTGCTGAAACATCTGAGCTTACTCATAAACAAAGCTATTAATACACATGCACTGAAAACTTCAGCACTGTGCACATCATGACCCAAGACAGAGCATCTGCCTTTTAAGAAAGGAAATGTTACAGTTCTGGACAAGTTTTTTGGAACGACAATTAGCAAAAGGACAAAAATCATTTTGAAATACTGGTACCATGATGTGAAGTTTGAAAGGGACAAACTGTCAGCGATATCAATATTCCAAAGGTACTGTTAAAACAAACAAACAAAAAAACAACACGCTAACCAAATAAAAAAATCACACACACAAAACAAACACAGCAAACCATTTTTTTTCCACCTTAAGTAAAATGGACACTAGGAAATACTCTGTTCATACAGTTATGCAGTTTATTTAGTGAGGGATGTTTATTTACATCCACTGCATCCCTTTATGGTAGATTTTCCCCCAACACACATGCATGACTTCATTGCTGTCATATACTCATTAACCTGAAGTGGCCATTTCTGCTCTCTATGGCTATGACTAATGTGTCTCCTTTAAAAAGCAAGCTGCTCTGTGCCAACAAAACTCTGAAGAGGTACTTTATACTACACACAGAGATAGACTCTCTTTCTTCAATCAGATCAGGATTTCTCAAAAGCTGTGACAGCATATTTTTCCATATGGGACTGACAGCATCAGTCCATGTGCCTGCACAGAGCTGCCTGCTCCAATTGCTATGACACCAGCCTTGCTTCCTTCTGCAAAGGGAAGGGGTCACTATCCACCACTATCGTACGATTCAGCCAACTACATGTTAAGTCTGGAAATAAACATAGGCATCGATGTGAGCAGCCTGATTTTTAGATGTGTCAAAAAACATACAGCTCTCAGAGCTACCATGTAGAAAAAACAGGACTCTTTCTAGGTGCCTAACATCTGAGTAGCTAAATATGAATATATTTATCTTAATCACCTGCTAGAAAATAATGGATCTGCAATATTATTGCTCCAGCTATATTCTAAGGAAACTCTTCCCCATCTTTGAGACTATCAGCTCCCTACTGCAAATCTGGGCTCAGCTGCATATGTTGGTCTCTGAAGTGCTGTTTTTGTATCAGATGATTCACTTTCTGCAGATAAGGTACAATAAATGTAGACACCAATAAAACATACCCCCCTCACAATTTGGCTTGTGTAACTGATAGATTTACAAGTTTCACACATGAAAAGCTACTGGTTGTTTTCCATACAGGTGCAGACTCAATTTCTATGCAGGCACAGAATTTACGTGTAAACATCAGTAAAACATTTTTCATTTTAGGTTTGCTTGGATTCAAACACCACTAAGGAACCCATCTTCCCATACTAATTGATGGTGTGGGACTTTAGACGGAGGAAGACCAAAATCCTCTTTGTGGTCTGTATGTAGAAAATACTGAAATAATAATCGGCAGAAAGATAAACTGGAAGTTCAAGATAAACTCCAAATGAGTAGCAATTCCAACATGGCCAGTAATAGTTTTGTCACTGTTTGGATTTTTACTATTGCTGTAGTCTCTTATAAATAAAGCTGTTTACTGGCAACATATAAAAAGACATTATCAGAAAAATCAGTCAGATAGACTACTTCAGCTATAACAGCTATACAATGCTACCTATCTTAAAGGCTCAGATTTATGAGGCAGAAACATTGCTCCAGGCAGTTTTCAAGAATAGGTACAGGAGGTGGAGATTGCAGAAAGGAGGGTGTTGTGTTGTGGTTAAAGGTTATAAAGCTGCATTTACACAGCAGTCTTCAATAGCTACAAAATTAACTTAGATATTTCAGGAAAAGGACAAGTAAGAAATCATTGGTGCTGCAGAGACAAGGGGAAAAAGAACTTTTTTTTTCCTCCAGTGAAACTCCTGTCAAAATGGAAAACAGGCAATTTATGTAGAGGTATCAGAAACAGTTTCTTCTGCTGAGACTTTTTAGAAGCAGGCTGTGGGAGAGGGGGAGAGGATGAGGCATAGGAAATTTAACATGCTTCCCAGGCACATGCTGTGACAGTACGATTCTCACCTCCTAAAGCCCGTGAATCAAAGGTATTGAAGATTCAAGCATTTTTCTTCTGGCAGTGGGTGGCCTAGTCCCAAAATCCAGCTGCCTTTCTGTATGAGGGACAGCTGAAATCATCTTTGTGTACACTAGATCTATGTTATTATGCAGATCATATCAAACATATATGCTCTGGCGGGCTTTCTCCTGATGTATTTGCCTCCTCCTCCAAGCTAAGCACATCTCTGTCACAAAATACCATAGCCATACCCCCAGAATCAACCAAGTTATTAGATGATTATAAAAAGCCATTTTCTCTCTATTTTCCCCTCTTCTTTCTCTTACACTTTCATCTACTTCAGATTTTTTGCAGTTCTGAGCTGGAGCTCAGCTCTTTTCAGAGAAGCAGAGGAACAGGGCTAAGTTGAAGAGATGTCAGTCTGAGTACCTACTTGATTAACTTAAATAGGATGGATCTCTCAGTGTATTTCCACATATTTTAAAGCAAACACTACCAACAACAGACAAACTGCCCAGGTCTTAGAGGTCCCTTTCAAAGAGGAAAAGCAGCTGGGGCAGCACAGCCAACACCAGACCTTGGAAGCCTGCCCGTCTTCAAATGTGGCTCTCCCCGTCTGCAACCTACTGCAGGGTGCAGCCTAGGATGCTCGGGTTAAGTCACAGATTGCATCAGACTCCAAATGAAGAAAAATTTTTCATCATCCTCAATGCTGTTAATAACCTCTCCTGGCCCCAGTAATTTCAAGACACAATGCACACAGGGAGGAATTTGTCAGAACACAGCAGGCTTCACAGAACCCTGTTGTACATTGGGAGGTTCCTAAAAGAAACTCAGTGCTCCTTACTATGTTTATCCTGGAAGGAACAGATAAATAACACTAAGGGCAAAGCTATCAAGAGTCAAGGCCGCAGAACAAACACACAAGCTGCCAACATGGCTGAGAGCAGTAGTGCGTGCAGTCGGCCATCTCACCCTCAGCACTAACCAGAACAGGCTCCTTCAGGGGAAAATCCCTTGTGAGGCAGTTACACAATAACATGCCATCTCTTAAAATCTCCCCATTCATGCCAAGAGGTCCCAATGCCAGAAGATTTATATCCCTGCCTGTGCCACTTCTGTAGTCTGCTGGTTTTCAGTTTGGAAACAATTTCCCACTCACCCATTTTTACTTGCATTATTTTCGTTTCACTGATTTCCCTCTTGTTTATGTATCATGGAAGACTGTAAAAAACATAGCATCAAAAATATCAGTGAGAACTCCTGTGTACTATCCTAACATCCCCTCATTTTTACCTCTTCCCCTTCCATAAAGAATTCCAATTACACATACAAAAATACCTTTCCACAACACTAACAATTCTCATTGCTTGTCTTTGCAGACCCTCCATTTCTGCTGCAACCTCTCATCTCTGGTCCGTTTTGATAGCCCAGATCTGATCACCAGGTTTAACTTTACAGGTCAGGAAGGTCTTGTCACTTCCATGAAGAGAAGAGTCTTTACACCAGAAGTTAGTGCATCAGTGTTTTTTCAAATTCTTTATCGTTTGCTCAACAGTACAAGAGAATCAGTGCACAGGCTCCCGAGGCTTCTCCTAGTGTCCACGCCTCCATACAGAGGTTCTGCAGCAATTTAGTGGAAATAGATTATTTCTTAGTGATAGCTGGTATTAGTCATGTTAGCTTTTATGCAATGATAATATAAAATGGGTACGGGATGAGTGCTGTATCTGCATCTTTATGCATGCAATTTAAAAGAGAGTGTCTAAATAAGCATTTAGAGAACTAATTGTGGATACTTGCTTTCTAAAATGGCAGCATTAAAAGGCTGCCATTTCACTTTAATTAACACCAGGCTTTTTAGCAATTCCCCAAGTGCAACTTACCATGATTCTTTCAAATAGCTTCAAACTTTGAACAAGTCCAGCACCTAAGGATCCCAATTTAGACACTGGGGGGAAAGGGGGTAGGGGGACAGGCAGGAAGAAGTTCTAAATTGGGCATCTAGTTCTTCAGAAGAGTAGCTGGAAGCCAACTGCTACAATAGCTTCATTTCAATGCTGAAATAGGATGGATCTGAGCTCTTTGGAAAGTCAGGTATTTAGTGGCAAAAATCTATAAGTGTTCAGTTAAAATTACCATCTCTGTTGGGAAAGACACATTTGTTTTACTAGATAAAGCAGCAATCATTTAGCTGTTTTTCTCACAGCAAGAAATCCCATGTTTCATGAATTTATGAAAGCGTGACCAAATCCTGTATGCTTTATCTTCCCTCTATATTTGCCGAATGAATGAAACAGGTAAGGTTTGCAATAGGGCAGAGGACTAGCTGAAAAGCTAATGTCAGGCTTGCAGATTTCAAATAAATCAGACATTCTGGAAGGCTCTCTTAATTCAGCAGGAGTAACTGAAGTCTGAAGACTAAAAATATCAGCTTAAAGAAAACCCTACATAAAGCCTGTGCTATTCTGTTAAACCATTTCTACTCAACTGATGCTATTAGGGTTGTACTTTAATCATTGCTACTAAGTTCTTAAGCGTGTTGCACAGTTTCCTTAGTTAGGGAAACTTACTCAACATCCATGAATATACCATTTACATATTATATAGCAAGTAAATATTGATTTATTGGTATAGCAGGTTCTTAAATAGAGTAGTTCAACTGCATCTATATTCAACTCTGATTTATCTACTACCTTTTGGGAGGGGTAAGGGGGCTTAGCTTATGCAATTGAAGAAAAATAGCATTTGCCCCATGTTGTTTTTGCAAAAAGCTTCTGTTTTTATAACTTCTGCAAATAATGAACAGTATCCACTGCTGAAAGTTTATCATAATACATTTTCTAGCAGTAAACTTTAACTGTACTGAACACAAGGTGGACCATATTCTGCCCATATGTAATACCTGGCAGTTTCATTTTTACCAAGGTACTATTTGGCCTATTAAGTAACAGTTTTACTTCTTTAGGCAGGTACATAATCCCTGAGGAGCAAAACTTCCAACAGCTACCATTTTATGGAGTTTCATACGCTATTTACTGTTTCCTCTTAAGGCCATAAGCCTGAGATTACATGTCCACCCACACATACAAACGCATTTTTCCTTCTAGTTACATTTCTATCCCTAGAGATTATGGATCTGCCTGGAATAATAAACTATGTGCATCCTAAAATATTAAAGCCAACCCAAGATGCATGTAACCAGAGGATCTTTTCACATGGTGCTCATGAGTTTTGGGGAGGAGGGGAAGAAGACATTTGATTTGGGAACATTTCTGCTGGGCAAAGTCAACAGCTCTGACTCATTCACTGCATCCCATGTGCTGGGACATCTCCTGCTCCTGGAGTGGCAGTGGCACCGATGCAGCATGGAGTAGGGCTGTGGGAGCATCTTCTTATCCCCAAGGATGGCATGGATGGGAGGCAAAAATGCACTGCAGAGGCTGCAAGGTCAACCTGGAAGCAACACACGCACACAAAAGTCAAGGACGACCTGGAAGACACCTAGGAAGGACCAGCTCCTTGCAATGATGTATCACAACAAGCCTTTCTGGAGAGGGCATATTGAAACACCACCCCCATTTCCTTAACATATTCACAGGTGACATCAGCTCAGATGAATTCAGAGCTCTGAGGCTGGAAACGTAGCCTGCTAAAACCATTTGCGGTGATGGGCCAGCTGCAATGTAGATGGCATTACAGCCAATGTCTCAGCTTGCTTAAGCTGTCATTTATTTCCTAGCATAGTAAAATAATGGTAAAATTGGCCTTTCTTCTGCATTTATTGAAGTGTTGTTTAAAAGATTTGTTTTCACACTGTTTTTCTGGCAGAGTAACATATTTTTAAGTTTTATTTTTCTTCATTTTTAATTTTTTTTTCCCAACACTGGAGTCTTCAATAAGTTTGCAATTTTAATGAGGTATGTTAACCATTTGAATAAATAGAAACCATAAAACAAGTGAAAAATTAAACTCTCTCCCTTCTTGGAAGTTAGAGATTATTTCATATCTGTATGAGGTGCCAACTGCCCAACTATTTGCTTAAATATGTCATTTCAGGTGTTCTTAAAAATACAGTTCCATCATAACAGGAAGCAGCCCTATTGCCTTAGTCATCAAAATTATTTTCATAGTGAATGCAAAGCAGCACATGCATTCTCACTCAACTCATTACAAGAGAGAAGAAAAATCTAAAGCAGAGAGAAAACCACAAATGGTTGTGCAGTGTTTCTGTGACGCAGAGTACGAATGGCCAGAGTGACCAAGGTAATAATTTTTATATCTCCACCACTTTGGACCATTCTACTTAGTTGCTGCATGAATCAAAGGTACATTCAATTCTTCATTTCTTGATCATGCCTGAAAAACAGACAAGTACAACCCACTTCATTATATGATTATTTGCCCTCAAGTTCTAAGCTGAAAAAACCAAAAAAGCTCAAAATATAATAAAGAAGGTAGGAATACCTCTGCCTTTGTAAACAACTCACACTGATGAATAAATGGCATCCATGTTAATACTGCCAAAGGCAAAACTGTGGCCCAAGAAAAAACGTCAATGTCTTTTACATTGCTCTAACCTCATTGGAATAGTTATTTATTAACATCCAGATTTTACCCATACATCAATTGCTACAAATACTTCACACTCTCTCCCTTACAAGGTCGAAATAGAGCCCATGGAGGATTGTTATTGAAAAAAATTTAAAAAGGCTTGCTTCACAGTCAGCTCAAAGTCACTGTGAAAGACAGACCTATCTGCACACATAGCAACTTAGAAAGGAGATTCAAACTGTAAGAGCAGGGATGCCAGCAGAACTATGCTGAAAAGTCAATATAATTTTGAAATTAAATTTTTTTAAAAATCAAAACCTACTCTGAGCTTTCTTGGATGTTCATGTACATGTGAAGTATGTGAACCTATGAGCTACAGGTGATATCCACATCCCTACAACATGTGCGTCCTCTGCAGCTCCTGGGCCACAGGGCACATCCCAGCCTGCTGTGCTGATGCTGGAGGCAGGCAGGGTACCCCAGTACCACATTTTGTCAGCACCTCATCCCCTCCCTCTTTGCACCCTGCTAACTCAGCCCCCATCAAGTTTTTCTCACAAGCAGCTCAGTACTGCTATCTATGCAAGGCTGGAGATGCCAACGGTTCCACTATGGACACCATGGGAGATGTCCCAGAGCCACCCACTCCTTGAGGGACAGCCTGGGTCATGATTCCAGGATAAGCAAAGCCTGGGGTGAACTTAGCTTATCTTCACCCCAAACAGAGCAGAGTGGTCCCAGTCCTCACCCCCCTGCCTAGGGCTGTGTCTGGGAAACAGGGTCCCTCCAACTCCACAAAAACAGAGCACCCTGCCTCTCCTGTCCAACCTGACCTGCCTGGCTGAGGGATCCAAGGTGGTACAGCCACCACCTTTGGCTACTGGTCTAAGCCTTGATAGCAGCATCATCCAGCACTTACAGAGGGTGTCCAGCCATTTGCTAACCAGCATCAGCCTTGCTCGCTGTCCAGCTGCCCATCAGCAGGCACAGCCATTCCCTCTGAAGACATTAAAAATAATGTCCCCAGTCAATAGACACCAACAAGTGACTGCAAGTAGATGAAACTGCAGCAAATCCATCCTCATTATTTCAGTAAGTGCTAAAAGAAGATAATCTGCTGTTTGCTCACTTGTTTTTCAAGTGCAAAGAAGGCAAATTAGGTCACAGCCATGGCACACATTGTCTGAGAGTTTGATATTACTGAAGCCATATAAGTGCCACCATTCTCGTTCAAAGGTGCGATAAGCAAGGTTTTATTTCTCATACATTCACAACACTTTTTTTTTTTTTTTTTTTTTTTTTAGTGTTTTCGGATGCAGCAGAAAAATTTAAATGCTCATAGCTGTTTGTAAACTTAGGCAAGAGCTATAAAACTCCCATTTATCAGTTTCCAAACTCCTTGCAAGAACTATAATACGCATCTCAGCAGTGCAGAGCAGCAGCACGTTTGGCTTCTCCTGGAGCAGCATTTTCTCCAAGCTCCCCCCAGCTCCTTTGTGTTCCCCTGCAACATACTTCCCTCTTCCCAATACACAGCAAGTACAGGCATAGTTTCTCTTGTTTAGCATTCTCTTTGTATCAGCTTCCTTACATCTGTTGTGCCCAGCACTATTTCCAAAATTATTACCACCAGAGAAGTGGCATTTGGATAACAGAGACATTACACATGAATGCCTTGTCTTCAATTTAACCATGTGTATTTGTGTCTTAGAGGAAAGAAGCATCCCTCACAACTTTTCCACTTTTTTTTTTTAATGAATAAGTCTCAAAATAGAACAACAGGAGACAAAATTACTTGTTAGATAACAACTGCCAAAATCTGCTGCTAATAGATTGGAATTAGTGCAGAGAAATGCATTCTGCAAAGAAAATATTCAACCTGTAAAAGAATTAAATTGGCACCAAGACAAAAGTTCTTTATTCCAAATACACATTTACAAGGTTTCCATGTAAGTTTTACTTTTGTGGTATACATATATATATATATATGTATAAAATATATATATATATTTTTTTTTCTCATGTAATGGGCTGTTGTAAGGCCAAACTACAATTAGCAGATGATAACCTTAAGTAATACAGAACACACTCCAATTATCTGCTGACTCTTGATAAAGCCTGTATACCTCTACCCTCTTTTTAATGCTTCTCTTACCCACTTTCTTTCTGAGCTGGTTTCATCCTAATAGACTGTGTAGCACCTCTTCCATGTTTTGCTTCAAAACTAGACACTCCCCAAGTCCTGATGTGGCAACTTAGATGACACTTCCCAATTTGAAAAGATTTCAAGGGTGAGAGAAAGTAGAGTATGTAGTGAGATTATGGGACACAGGATTCACATTGGGTCTGGCCAGACTGTCTAGCGGTGTGAGAGAATGTTGTTGGCTACTCTGGCTTGCTCCAAATTTAATTTTTGAAAACTTCCACAGAAATCACACAGTGGTTCCTCAGTGAGAGTTTACAGAAAGCATGTGTTACCCACACGAATTAAAACAAAGTGAACTTAAGTAATCCACTGAGAATCTGGTAGGCTTTGGGTGAAAACCTGAAGTCTGATGAAGGAGTTGAATGGTAGCAGGGATCTACCAGCTGTGCTGACCCTGCTGCCCTTGCACATCGCTCCCCTGTGCCAACCCTGCTGTGCACACACGGCCCTCCCCGAGACGAGATTGCAGGGACAAGCACAAATTATACTGCAAACCCTTTACCTGCCTTTTGGAGGTGGCAGTGAAGACAATTCAGAGCAAGAAGAATATTCTGCATATGTTCCTCAGTGGTGCCAATTTTAGGAAGTTGGAAACAGGAGCTAAGTGTCTGCAGGAACATCAGCTGGTACCTGGAGCCAGAAAGCACAGGAATAAGCAGGTAAGTAAGAGCAGAAAAGCCTGTAACTGTAGAGCACAACAGGAGCCTGAGCTCACAACAGAGACTGTTATTTTCTGGCAACAGAGAAATAGTAAATCAATGCTTCGTCCTGATCTGGTGGCTGGCTGACATCTACAGCATCCTGCCACAGATGCCTTCCACTTTTGTAGTTTATACAACAGTTCCGCTCAGTAAATCTTCCACGCTAAGGAACACTGCAGGAAGCAAAACAGTTTCCACAAGAAGTATTGTGCTTGTGTTTTCAGAAGCAAAACAAAATCAAAACACATACTCAAAAAAACAACCAAAAAACAACCAACATCCACCCCCCCAACCTACAGATAGCTGAGGTCTTAGATCAAGGAAATCCAGAATTAACTCCATCAGTATAACCTGGACTTATCCTCTTTTATGAAATGTACACTGTCTCTATATGCAGAAAAAAGCATTAGACGCTATAACAAAATACCTAAAATTATGACATACATCTGATTTTTTTTTTAAACACACAATAGCATGCAGCCTTCCTGCTGTGTCCACATAACACAAATTGTACACCTATATCCCAGAAGATGCTTATTTGGGATGCTTGTATTTCAACTATGTCAGCAAAACCACTGGTTTACAGACCAAACGCATCCCAGAAAACATGCTCCAATTGCTTGGCACTGCCCCTTCCTCCAGGATCTGTAAACAGACCCCCACCAGCCAGCAAACTCACACTAATGTCAACCAAGGAGCAAATCTGCTGTGCTTCAAGCACTTGTTCTGCATCCTTTGCCACCACTGCCAAAAGCAGGTACAGAAACTGCCCTAGAACACAGGCTGCAGTCCCTGGTCCTTTGAGTCTGACCCTCCCACAGGGAAGTGGGGAAGTGTCAGTGCACCTCTGCTCTTGACAAGGTAAATTGTGAGCAAACCAGTATGAAAACAAGTACAGGTTACCTGCTATTCATGACAAAAGTCTCTTTTGCTCCATTATTGCATGCAATATAAAACCAGGGCATCACACAGCTTCTTCACATATATCCAGTGCAGAGAGGGACATGTGGCTCCAGTGTCATCACTTCAGTGCTACCGATCTTCCCCTGGCTCAGAGCCCACACTTGGCCATGAAACACTGGGTCTTTTAAAATTAAAAAGAAGATATTTCTGTTTTCAAGCTTGGTTATTTGTAGAGCTTTGTGCACATTTACAATCAAAACTTGAGTACTAAAAGGTACTGCAAACTTTACTTCAAAGACACCATTCAAAGCAGAGATCCAGATACTACAGGTTTTGTCAGCAGTTTTCATTTTCATTGGATATCCATTTATGTTTTAGTATACCAAATTCACACCCCTGTTGCACAAAGACTAGATTTCAGTTTGAATAGACCGTACCAATGGAAGTCTGGTGGCAGCATCATTTTTTTGCCAGGAGGAGTCAGTAGCCATAAGACACTTCCAGCCCAGTACTTTAGTATTTTTCTTAAATTTACAAAAGCAAATTGGCACTAGTCTGTAGTTAGGAATCTAAAAATACTAAAGTCTGCCCAGGGTACATTTAAACAGATAATACTTGCAAGTGCTAATTTTGCGTAAACACTGATAATGTTTATTAAAGGAAGAAACAAAATAGTATCAATTAGGAAATGTTCAGCAGCTAGATAATAATAGACAAAATAATCACCTTTGGCTCTTCAGCTGTCTTTGCAAATGTTTAATAATGAAAATATCCAAGTTAGATGAGCCTAATTAAAGGGACTTACATACCTTTGTGTCCCTAAATATTTAGATCTATATGACAGATCAAATACTGAGACTTACAAAGTACCACTTCACTATATTGTCACCTTCACTTCTGCACTGTCACAATTTGTTGCCAGGGACTACCTAATGGCAAAAGCATCTCCACTTCAGGGGGAGACCAGGACATGCAGCCCTTGCTGTGCTGAAGAGCTGACATTACTTCTTGATCAGCCTCTACACCTTAAATTGTGACTGCTGCAGCACAGGAATGCCACTCATTCTGATGGCACCTCTCAATTTTTTATTTTCTCCTTTCCCACCTATCCCTGCTCTGCACAGTCCAGGCCTGATTAGCACTACGTTTCACCCAAACTATGAGGAATTTCAGCTCAAGGTGCTGCAGGAACCCAGATTATTCACCTGAGGTCAGCCTGGTGAGGGTGCAGGATTAGAAGTTTGGGCAGGCAGTATTCTTCCTGGGCTACCACCATTACTACAGCAGCTTCTGCAGCAACATAGTCTCCATGTCAGCTCTCAAGTACTGACATCAGGAAATGCTAAGTCTCTGCTGGGTGCTGCAAAAGACTCAACAGCATCTCTTCAGTTGTCTGTTTCTGCTCAGCAAGGAACTGCCTGGAGAGAGGGTTTAGATGGTTACAGAACTTTTAAGCAAAAATCCTACCTCTCCAGGAGAAGCATCCTCTGTGTCCTTGCTGCCTCTCACTCACATTTCAGCTCATTATCCAACATTTCCACAGCAAGACACTGGAGATTCACCCTTCCTTCAAGGCATATTTACTTGAAATTTGCTGTCATTTACTCACGCCATGGGAACAACAGTATTTCACTACTGCTGCTTTCAAAAATTAAGTGAAATACAAGACATACTTATGTAACTGAGATCTGTTCTCCTCCCTCCCCTCCTCCCCCAAATCCACAGCACTGAGAGCTCCATCTCCTTAGAGTCCTTCCCACAGGCTCACATGTCGTGGAGATTAGCAGACAATGCAGAATTGTTTGAGAGCATGTTGGCAGGAAACAGTTAGTGTCAAATTAGCCAAGTTAACATGATAGATTGTGATAAATTGAATGCTTGGGGTACTACATGTTTGAACTATGTGGTGCCTCACAGCAAATCTATTTCCTGAATCCTCTAACTGGGCAATTTCATCCATATAAAAATGTTATTAAATATGCCTCCGCCTGTTGTCAGACAGTTTCCTCTCCTTTTCACCAGTTGTATAACATATGGGGTTTATACCGCTAAGAGCCTCTGTAAATCACGCTGAAAAACCTGTGGGCTCTACTTAACTATAGACAAGTCTTCAGCTGATGTCAATTGTTATGGCTTCCTTGACGTCAGAGACAAGATTATTTACAGCAGCTCAGCATCTCTCCTGCTGTGCTCAGCATTTACAAAGGTAGGCAAATGAGGAATAGTTTTGCTTTAGGTTTAAGAGGACCTCCAGGCAGAACTTGGTCTTGAGAAACCACTCAAATCTGGTCTTTGTCTGTTTGAACTTTCAAAGAGTAGATTCCCAGATATAAAACAGTTAGTCTTGACCCTCTCCTGCTGCCCTTTACTTTGTATGGCACTAACCTAAAGAAACATCTCTGACAATAACATGAGTACATACATATATAAATAAATATTTTAAAGGTCTCATCTTTTGTCTCACCCTCTGAAAAGAAATGACAACAACCACTTTTAGCAGGAGCAGCTAAGACTCTTTGAATCATCTCACTGGCTTCCCTATATAGTCAGGAAAAAGAGCACTGAAGAGGCACCTCCACACTGTAATTTGCCCCACCTGAGAATGAAAATTCAGCAAGCTCCTGCATCCTAAGGATGGATGGGAATACCTCCTGGACCATAATCATAACAGCACTCCAGACCCCCGCCTTCTCTCAGGAAAGGCTTAGTATAAGCAGGGACACTGCAGCAAAGCAGAGCACTACAGCCCAGTGGTGAACCTCTTCCACAGCTGGACAATGGGTGCAGGTGCCCAAGAGGGATGCTAACCATCCTATTAACTCCTGCTCCTCCCTGAAGCCAAAGCTCCTTCTCAACTGCAGACATGCTACAGGTGCCTTTAACTACTGGTGCTTAAAAAAAGTTTAATCTGCATTCATCCCCTATGTCCTTTTGAAAGCTTTCCTCACCTTTCCCTGTGTATCAATTAGCAAGTAATCACCAAAAGGTATGAAGCATTCAGCATTTTTTCCAGGGGTTTAGGTCCATTAGTTAATAACATAAAATAGTTCTAACTCTCAAAATATTGCTTTTATATTTTTAGTTTTTCTTATAAGGCTTATAATTACAGCTGAGCTTGTTTTCAGAGCTGCTTCTTAAGCAAAGCTCTAGGCAGTTGTTGTTGCACTCTGCACATATACCTCATAAGAGGTTTTTGCAACTTCCACACTATAGTTGTATAATACGGCTATGCAATAAGAAAGAAATCAGGCAAAAAAATAAAACACATCATAACAGACTGGCATCAAAATGACCTCAACCTCCTCTACCTGCAGGATGCACTAGACCTCACAGAGTTAAAAATTATTTTTCAGTCAGTCTTGTTATGCATCCCACACACTAGAACTTGCCTGACATGGAAGTGGATAGATAGATACAAATATAGTACATGAAGTATAGTATTAATTTTAGTACAGACAAATTATGTTAAAGACTGTCAACATTCAGTCTGGCACAATTCCTATATAGCTACAACATTTGAGGGGAAGAGAGGGAGTCAGGATGGTCTCATTTGTCTCAAGCTAATAGGTCTCTCAAAATTAAATTCTGTGTTAACCCCACCCTGGGCTTTGGAGAGCCTCAGTTGAAAGATGCTATTTCTGAAAGCGCTTATGCAATGTTTCAGAGCGACTCTGTGGGTTCTGCACCAGGAAGTGGCACTACTTTGTGCAGCTCCTTGAGGGAGTGCAATGGCTCATTTAGGAGATGCCTGCAGCATCCACCAAAGAGGGCATTTCCTCATGTACTCAGAAGGTATTCACAATTTAGAGACTTCTCGGTTTTGTTTCTATTTTAACAATTCTAAGAGCTTAACAATTTCTTTCATTTAAAGGAGAAAATCAAAAAGAGAGCAAGAAAACCCGATTTCCTATGTATTTTTAGTGCCACTTAATGTGCATCCTGCTAAGCCAACAATCATCCCAGCATGAGCTGACTTGAAGCAGCAGCAGGTAGCTGCCTGAATGGGAAGCAGGGATCAGACTGGAGAAATAAGACCAGGTTTACCATGTAGAGTAAACCTGAGCAGGGGACCTTACTTGTGTCCCCACCCACATTTGTAAAACTTCAATTTTTCTATAGCAGGGCCCCTTAGCTCAGGATACAAAAACCCAGTGGACTCCCAGGAGAACAAACCAATCCCCTCTCCTCGGCTCTCCTAGGAAGATTGCACAAAACCAAATTGCTGCAAAACAACCTCTGGTAGCATGGCCTGCCTTCTCATTCTCATCTCCACTTGTTGCAGGCATGTTTTGGTGTGACCTGTGGGGATCAGCAGGAGCAGCTTCACCCAAACGGGGTCAAGAGGGGAACTTTGCAGTGGAGCCCCTGTATCCCACAGAGATGCTTCCAGGTTTGACTCACCAGCAACTGCTTGCTAACTTCCAAGCCAACACTCAGAGCAAAGGCTTGGATTTATAGCCAATGCTCAAACACTTCCACAAAGCCTTTTCTTTTACAGATACCTGCCTGATGGAAAAAGTGTACTCTATTACCTGCACATACATGCATCAGTTTTGAAATTCAGAGGTCAGCACCCCCTTCAAAGGTACACATATATACAAAAGCAGCAGGAGAAAAAAGAAAAAAATCACTCAAAGGCAACATTTTTTTTTAAACATTTCCATGTTTTTTTTTAAGCATTTCCATGTTTTCCCAACAAAAGGGATTTTGTATTAATATAGGCTTTGTCTACTGTGGGAGGACTTGCTAGAAAAACTACACTGACAAGCTTTTGTGGTATAAACTAGGCTTCAAACCAGGTGCCTACCAGTCAAAATATTGCACGTGGATATGCTTTACTATCCAAATAAAATTACAGAGCTGTGTTTTGGATATAGGACTTCAGAGAAATCTAGATTTCGGATTCTAATTCCATCATCTATTTTGCCTTAAACCTTTTGGCAAGAAATTCTACAATAATCTTTTTGAAGCAAATTCAGTGTAGTTTTAGGCCAAATTCACGGTCCCATTTTGTTTCATTAACCTATGGAAGACATTTTGTGAATTTTGTAATAAACAATAAAAAGGTGAAGGGCAAGAAAAGTTTCATATGGCTGAGGGCATAATTTCTTTCAAAAGGCATGTATTTAGGGATATAATTAATCACATCTCTATCGGCCAATTAGCGAATCTTTTAAAAGTTAATTTTGCACAAATGAATTCAAAATAGTAGTACCAGACAGGCCAGCTGAAGCTGACGTGAGCTTTTCCTTGAAACTCTTACTCCATAAGGTGTATATACCCTTATGTTAGGTTACGCACATCCTAAATAACACCAGCCTTCTTCATTTCATTGGGTAGTTATTTATTATCAGAATCAAATTAAGGTTTGGTGACACACTATGCAACCTCTGTGTTCAACAGGACTCCTGAAGTTCTCCTGCAGGTTTATGTCAGGAGATAATGTTATTGTAGTCAAACTATCTGTTCTGTAAGCAATGCAATATTTACCTGTAGGTAATGACATGACGGCTGTAATAAAGTGCATATCTGGGCTGTTTCCTGGTAAAAAACTAAAGAAAAAACACAAAAAAACCCAAAAACACAAACCCAAAACAAGACTAAAAAATCACCTCCACATGCACTTCAACCAGCCAACAAAAAAAATGCCCATCTTCTGCTATTGCAGAGTCTCAATATATTACTCACACCTTGATAAGTCAATCACTGTGCAGCATGACTTTACCTTTTCCCCAGCAGCAGAGGGAATTTAAGACATTCCTTTTCTTTCCCCCCCCACTCTCCCTCTGGCTTTTATGATTCCTTAAGCTGTGCCACTGCAGCAGGTTTGGAGGAGAGCCCTGCCATCAGGCCAGCAAGGCACTGTGGGCTCAGGGAAAAAAGAAAATACTCTCAAATCTAGAAATGTTTAATCCAGATCAGTGATGCTGTTCCCAGGACACGCTTCCTCCCTGCTAACCTGGGTGCAGACACAGGAGCGCAGACCCAGGACTAAAGGGAAAGGGACAACCCCTACCTCCTGCCAGAAAAAAAATCACACAACACTATTCCTTTTCGATACCTTGCCTACAATTCCCTCTGCCATACATGTATCACAGATTGCTAAGAAGTTGTAATCTAACCACAATACAATAGCCCATTCATAAGAAAAATGCATGTTTTGCCTCATTTTTTTTCATGAAGGAAGAACACAGGAACTTCAGCTGGGGCTTTGGGGTACACAGCTGAGGCTCTATACAGATAGTTTTTTAAAGAGACCATACTTTCCCCAGAGAGTTTATGGTCTCTACTACACAATAACATATCACAGGCACAGAACAACTGTACCAGGGCAGGAAAAGCACAAAGAAACGCTGGTAGAAGTGCAGTGACGTTTCACAAATCCGAGCTCTATAAGGCTGGACTTACAGAAACTTACAACCATGCATTTTTATTAAGAGCAAGTACAGAGTCTTCAGACACACAATTAAATCTTTTCGCTGTAAATTAGCATCCTAGGATCAAACACAACAAAAGAAATGAGACTTTGAAAGTGAACTTACAAATCACAGTAATTCTTACAGTAGGACATAGCAGGTTTTCAGTCTGCTAAGTAAACTGCCAGATAGCTGGTCTCAGGACACCAGAAAAGTACTCTGCATTTTGGTAACAGGAGAGCTAGTCATGCCTTTGCACCTACCTCAGAGGTGTAGCAGCCTGCAGGCACCAGAAAATACTTGCATGAGGAGAAAAGACACTTTTTGTCCTAGAAACAAGCCTCTTGCCCCCTCAAGAAATTCAAAGAGTGCAGATGTACATCCTGGGAATGTCATTAGGCAGGTCGTAGCAATCAACAGCATCTCCAGTTCTACCAGTGCTTTGCTTGATGGGATTAGGTTAATTAGGGACCATTCAGGTCTCTTGGTACATAGAGAGGAAGGTGAGTGGAAGGCAGATGTGAAAAGCCTTTTCAAATAATTTGCTTTTTATCTTCTCAACAGAATAATACCCAGAATTTACACTGAAGACAAAACACAGGAGCAGGATTATCTGCCAAGCCCTTTTACCTTTATATCTCAATTTAGTGTTAATATTAGGTGTCACACGGATAAATTCACAGTTCTCTCTACCTCCACTCACGAGGCCGAGTGTGCCCTCAGAAACCTCGCATTAACCCACTAGTCACCAGGGAGCTGAGTAACAGCACTGATGGCATCTACCCACATGCTCTGCATGTCTGGTGACAGGATTATCAAGAGCAACAGGATACTTCTCAGCACCAAGGCCTACACTAGGACACGGCATACAAAAACACCCAAATTGCAACACAGCAAGCAGCTAAGTGATCCTGGTGAGCTTCCCCTCAAATTCCTGCAGCTTTGCAGTGAGCTCAGCAAGAGCCCATCTTAGCACTGAATATTGGATATCATTTGCAGTTGGTGATGCAGGGTATCAAGACAACAAATTACCAGGAGAGGTGCCCTACTTGTCAGCAGTGTCCTCTGCTGCAGGACTGGCTTTTGCAGAAATGACATGCATGTTGCAAACAAGGGACACAAAGGATGTGAGACAGCAACTCTAGACAGGAATCGTTTTGCATTGACTAAATGCAAGTTTAGCCTTTTTACAACAGTTTCCATCTCTGTATTTATCATGCAGCTATAGGAATTAGAAAGATAAGAAACATCTTTTTCAGGCACACATTGATAACATAAAACAAAGAGGAAGCACCAGGTACAAAAACTTAACAAGAATGTAGGTCACATTCAAAAATATTACCAAGAGTGTGCAGAGTATATAATAACTTTGCAATAAGCTTTGCTTTCATGAAAATTAATTACATCTGTATTTCAAGTATTATGTTTCATTTCTGTTGTCTCAGCTTTTTAGTGTCACATCTGAGTCAGCTTGGTCCTGATGTTTGTAAGCACTGATCACCTCCAGCATGACCACAATGATCAGCAACTGTCCACTGAAATGAAGCCTTTGATATATCAAGGCAGTGCCTGAAAACTAAGGTAGCCAAATTGAGTTGCTGCTGTCAAAAAATTTAACTCTTCTGGAAATTTAGCTTCACTGACAAAAAGTACAGTTCATCTGTTTTGCAATCAGCGAAGTGTTTAGGCAGATAAAGGCAGCAGAAAGCCACCTTCCTTCTCTACTGCCTTCCTCAAAATGGAGGTAATCAGCCATTAGTGCAACCAAGAACAGCCTTTGGGTTATGCTGGGCGATGTGCACTAAAATGACTTGTTGGGACACAGCAGCCCCCTGGCACCAGTGCTGGGCTGGTGAGAGGCAAGCACCAGCAGTGCTGCACCCAGAGACTTGGCTTCACCCCTTCAGCTCCTGCACTGCATCCCTGGCAGTTTTGGTTGGGGTCGGCTAGCTGGTACCTGGTCTATGGGAGAGGCTGTCCCCAGACACATAAGGAAAGTCCTTGTCCAGGCAGGAGAGAGGTGAAATGAGTTTATTTTTACTAATGTAAAACCATATTATGCCTCTTCAGAATGAGAAAACAACTACTGCGGATATATGTGTAACCTTCAATGAAAGGGCCAACAGGTCCATTGGTGGCAGCAATGAAGGATAGTCACAGAAAGAGTCTAGTAAAACCACCGCAAGCAGATATTTTTAAAATTTCTTTTTCTTTTAATTTATATGCTAAGTGGGATTTGACATAGGGAAACAATTTCGCACATTAGTTTTGGAGCGAAAGTCTCATTTCATCCCTTGAAGAATATTACCAATTGCTCAAACTAGATATTTTCCAATACATGGCCCAGCTACAAACCAGCTAAATGTTCACAGGCATCACTCCAACGTCTTTCAATTTTCTTTCTCACTTCTCTCACTCTCCTATTTTGCCTTCAGGAATCTCAGTACCACTAGTATTACTTCTGGATTTTATCATCTATATTTGAAGATGTATTTGTACACTGAAGGAGCACATTTAGAACAAGGAATTCTCAAAAGTTTATTATGGGACACAAGAACACAGTAGAGGGGAGAGTCAATTCAGAATACATCTTATGTTCATCTCAATCTCATGGTATGAAAAGATGTAAGGGGAATATGTATGCCTCTTCCTCCCAACTTTTATGTATTGTTTAGGTCAAAAGGTAGGGAAGATTACCATGACCAGGCACATATTACTGGAAAAAGTATTTTCCATGGGAGACAGAATGGAAAAGGAGAACATTTCGTTTTAAAAAATATTGAGAGTAATCTATCACATATAAACTGCAGGGTATGGGGATACGAAGGTCCTATGGTCCTGTATCAGTATTTCAAAGAGTCTCTTGTGCTGGAACTTTTTTCAGGTACCTAGAATCTCACCCAACTCCTACTCTCTTCTATTTGGTGAATATAAGAAATTTGAGAGCTTTACACCTTTACTTATGCCATGCAAAGTTGTGACTACACAGATAAGCAATTCAAGGTCCTGAGGAAGTAAAATCACAGTTTTCCTAGCCATTGTTTTTTGCAGCTCCCAGAGAACAAACAAGGACTGCTTGGAACCCCTGCGATCAGGGTCTGGGGAACCCTCATTTATGTGGTGCACCTGCAGAAAGGGAAGCCTTTGTAAAATAGCATTTTTCTTCTTGCAATGTTTTCTCTAAAACCATAGGGTATATAGTAATAAATGAAGTATCACAATACCTCACTATGCCAAGTGATATAAAAGCATCAAAGCTCTCATAAAAATTAAAGCAAAACAAATAGTGCTCCAAATCCCCAGAAAACAAGAAAAAACATTGGTACAGAGAAACATAATCTATTTGGACCCTATGTTGCTGCAGCACCAGGTATTTATGTTCTGATGGAAACTGATGGTTTGTAATGTCAGTATGTGATAGATACAAACCCCCACCAACGTGAATGGTAGCCTGGAATAGCTGCATCAATGTGTGTTGCTGTGTGATGTTTACTGTATTTCTGCATGTTGATCTGCCTGAAAGTTTCATGTGCAATGATCTGAGTGCAGTGGATCCAGTTTAAATTCATATATCCTTTCTGCACTGGAAACTACACCTTCCATTTGCCTTTACTGCTTCGCAAGACTTAAAAATGCAAATGTGGTTTTAAGGAGCTACCTTCTAAATATTCAGCTAAAATAGTTTGTTCAGAACACAGAGACAGATTTTTTGGTGGGACTGTACTAAGATGTAAACATTGCCTCATATTATGTAAGCATCATTTCAAAGCACTCTCAACATATCTGTTATACCAGGCTGTTCTATGCTATAAGAAGAAACACTTTCTATTACTTCTTCTTGCTTTTCCTACAAAGGGATACACTAGGGTTTGCAGATGTATAGTTATTGTTTCTGGAATAAAGCACAAAAAACTGCAGCATATAAGTTACTTCAAGGAACTGATAACAGGCCATTATTCAGACTGCACTACCACGTATAAATGGAAGTGCACATTCTGTAAGCTAGTGGATATTTTATATCCACTGACTCCTTTGCTCCTTCACAGCTCTTCCGGCAAACTAAAATTAAAGACATTTCACACTAAAAAGATTGTACAGGAAAAGACACAGATAATGATATAGCTGCTCAGCTGTTAGTGCTACAGCAGCAGTCATAGCTCAGTGTTAGTTGTCATATTAAAAATACTTCACTGTTAGTTACTTAGGCATTAAGATCAGTTTATCACTTCTGCATAATCCAGCATGAAACCCATTGGCAGCTGGGCACTTGCTGTTGCTCTTTTGCAGCTGTGGCATGGCATTTATGAATTAGCTTTGTCTCAGTGCTTGTTGTAAGTTATTTTGCTCCTTTGAATGCTCTTTTCCCTTTTACTCAACTAATGGTAAACTTCACCCTAGTTGTACTTTTTTATTCAAAGGTCACTGGACCACTTTTTGTCCCCTCCCACAGCATACCTCATGACAGATTGCAAGCAGAATGTTTCCTAGGACAGTAGTCTCTCCTGGTGTGAACAAAGCCAGGGGACTCACCACATAACAACGCTGACTAATAACAAATCCTTTCACTTAACACAGAATCAGGGTGGAAAGACCTTTAGACAAGGATGTGCTTTAGAGAGGTTCCCTGCTCTGAGCACAGCAGTGAAGAAACCCAGTTAGACGGCACAATACCAGCCACAGATGAGCAATGCTGTGGTCCTCACCAAACAATCTAAAAACATCTGGAGTTGGGCTACCATTATTACCTGTTGTACAAGAGGTGAACTAAAGCAGAGAGAGATATCACAAGCCAAACTACGAGGCTGTTGGCAAGAGGCTGCTGGGACTCCCAGCTGTGGACACAGCAGTGTCACTCCTCCAGATGGATGGTGACAGCATCTTGTGCTCAGGTTTCATACACAGTTCCAATGGGCACTGTATTGGAATGCATGGGTTCAGTGATGATATCAACTGTGCTGGCTGGACACCCATTTTCAGGTGGAAGGAATGTACTCATTATATTTGACCGAAGTGAGATTTGTGCAAACCACTTAAGTTCATGTTCTCAGTTCTGGGCAAATTTACTGAAAGCAATGTAATCTTGTCAAAATGACATTTTTCTGATAGAGTCCATGATGTTTACATCACTAAGTTGTATAACCATTGTGGCAGGTAGACACATACATAGTCACTGGGGCTGCTATTAACTACAGATATTTTGTCTTGAATTATTAAATCATTGTTACTTCTTTGGATTGTGATTGATTCCAATAATTATTGTGAAAAATTCTGTAATCAGCTCCATAAACGCTATTTTATAGTTTTCGATGAGATTGCACATAGGAAGAAAAAACTTGCCTTAATGGACAGGAGATGTAGGAAATTACAATAGCAGAGCTTTCATTTTTGTCTTGCAAATACTGTTAGGTTTTTTTAGTGAAAACCCCCATGAAAATTCACAACAATGAAGTTTCTGGCAATTCTAAGATATCTGAATGAACTCATAAATGAAAACAAATGAATTTAAAATCTGTGCTTCCCAGCTGCTCAAGAAACGCAATTCTCATGATCCTTACACAGCAGAGTATAGTAGACAGCCCTTCCTAGTAGACTGCTTTCATTTAATATGGCTGCCATCTAAAATGGTGGTGGGGGGGGATTAATTGTCCCTACAGATTTTCAGAAATCAAATAGCCTGAATAAGGGCAGAAATCTCAGTTCATGTTCTTTGTGTTTCCCCTTCCTCTTTAATCCTGGGTGAACTGCAGTCCCACTCTGTAAAGCGGGAGTAATTATATTTACTTACTTTGCATGAGGAGCTGGATAACACTCAAGGGGCACCACGCTATGCCAGCAGATATGTTTGTGAAAGCCAGCTGGAGTGGGAGGTGGGAGCAGACCTCTGCTTCAGGGCCCACTTACTTGCTCTTCCCTTTGACCATATGCTGGTGAGCAGAAAACACACCCTTGGTTGCTGGTTTCTGAGCTTCCGAAGGGCTTGTTTAATGGGAGAGCATTACGCATAATAAAAAGTAACAGGAGTTCAATCTTTTACCAGCTAGAAAAGATTGAGCAAGCTGCAGCTTATTTAAAACCCCTTGCCTCAAGGCTTTAATGACCAGTCTCTGTTGAATGTTAAATGTCAGACAAGCCTGCTGAAAAATAAAAGATCCTACAACAGGGAACCCCCTACCAAAGACGGTTGTTCTTGTGGAAAGAGTCTCTTTAGAAACTGCATGGCTGCTAGCTAGATAGCAGCAGTAATTCTTGCCATTTCAAATCAGTTTATAGGATCACACAAAAGTCCAGATATTTGCAATCATTGAGTCAAACACCTTAGCTCACTGTGCACATGTGGGGGGGAAAAAAAAACCTGTAAAAAGATGTGTTGTTTAAGCATGACAAGCAGTTTATTTCAAAATTGCATTGGTTTTTAGTTCTTTGTAAGATCTACAAAACGAGACAGTTTAAATGACTCAGCTCGCCCATTTTTGTTCTGCTACAAGGATAAACAACAACATGATGTGTTTTGGGCGGAATATATGCCATTGAAGCACACACAATTCGAAGATCATCGAATGCGGTTTACATCCAGCTTCTAAAAGCTCTGCCTATGGACTGA
Source organism: Columba livia (assembly GCF_036013475.1). NCBI lineage: Eukaryota > Metazoa > Chordata > Aves > Columbiformes > Columbidae > Columba > Columba livia. The sequence continues at coordinate 105,921,886 of NC_088604.1, forward strand.
GTCTAAGCACACAAAATTTCAGCCTATATGTATTTGCCAAAATTCTAAGCACCTAAATAATGGCTTTGTTGTGATAATGGCGCAACACCTATCTGTGCTATAAACAGAAAGTAAACTGACTTAGGACTAATCATAATTTCTCCTTTTGTATATATAAGTACACTGACAAAATGAAGATGATTATGATGTCCCTACTCACTGCAGGGGGTTTGGACCAGATGACCTTCAAAGGTCCCTTCCAACCCAAACTATCTGCTGCCATCCAGCGAGACCTGGACAGGCTGGAGAGTTGGGAGGGGAAAAAATTTAATGAAATATAACAAGGGCAAGTGTAAAGTCTTGCATCTGGGCAGGAACAACACTGGGTTCCAGTATAAGTCGGGGAACAACCTATTACAGAACAGCATAGGAGAAAGGGACCTGGGGGTCCTGGTGGACAGCAGGATGACCATGAGCCAGCACTGTGCCCTTGTGGCCAAGAAGGCCAATGGCATCCTGGGGTGTATTAGAAGGGCTGTGCTCAGTAGGTCAAGAGAAGTTCTCCTTCCCCTCTACTCTGCCCTGGTGAGACCACATCTGAAATACTGTGTCCAGTTCTGGGCCTCTCAGTTCAAGGACAAGAAACTGCTTGAGAGAGTCCAGCACAGAGCCACAAAGATGATGAAGGGAGTGGAGCATCTCCCTTATGAGGAAAGACTGAGGGAGCTGGGTCTCTTTAGTTTGAAGGAGACTGAGGGGTGACCTCATTAATGTTTATAAATATGTAAAGGGTGAGTGTCAGGAGGATGGAGTTATCTTCTTCATGACAACCAATGATAGGACAAGGGGCAATGGGTATAAACTCAAACAGGAGGTTCCATTTAAATTTGAGCAGAAACTTCTTCGCAGTGAGGGTGACAGACACTGGAACAGGCTGCCCGGGGGGGTTGTGGAGTCTCATTCTCTGGAGACATTCAAAACCCACCTGGACACCTTCCTGTGTAACCTCATCTGGGTGTTCCTGCTCCAGCAGGGGGATTGGACTGAATGAGCTTTCGAGGTCCCTTCCAGTCCCTTACATTCTGTGATTCTGTGATCTTGATAACCTCAGGCTGAAAATGGAACACCGAATTTGGATAACTTGATTTAATGGACCTGGCTAGTGGCAACTGATCATATGAAGACACAGATACATGATTCAAATCTACCAAATTTTTGAGTCATGTGTTCTGTTTTAGTTTGCTGCCTGATGCTTACAAATGGCCACCTGTGCAGTGAATCGGTAGGTGCAAGTCCATTTCCAAAAGCACAAGGATGCCCATCCTGGAGGGCACGATGCCTGCACCAAGGGTTCCATTCATAGCCTGCCAAGCACCTCTGAATCCCTGCTACCTCGATGTTGTGCACACCCCCTGCTACCCCGATGTTGTGCTTTTGTCCCCAGTCCCCCACAAACACGTCAGTCTTTTCCCAGACTCTGCCCTGGGATGCAGGGCAGGTCCCTGGTGAGGCAAAACCATAAGCAGTGAGGGCAGAGTGCAAGCCAGGAAGCAAAGCCTGCACCTCCGGGCTTTCCTCCTGGCCTTGCAGCGGTCGACCTTGCCTGCTGCCTTCCTCCATCATGCCCTCATGCCTCAGCCTCCGGCTACACAGAGTCTCACAGTCACTGGACTGTGAAATAGCTCTTTTTTCATTTGTGTCTCCTTGACGAGCTGCAATGCAGGCACAGAGAAGAAGGTGAGGGGCTGTGCCAACATTGGTGAGAGCTGCACTCACTTTCCTGGCCTTGCTGATGGAAATGTTTCCCAGAGGGAGAAGGATTGGGCCATAGGCAGTCCCACTCAAACCTCGAAGGAATGCAGAGACCCATGAAAGAAGGAGAAAGCTGCATGATCCTGCATGCCTGGCCCAGGAATGGCATGCAGATGCTGCTGGGTTAGGACACCCTTTTGTGCTGTTCTGAATGCTGCTATGGTGGAGACAGGAGTCCCTAGAACCTGGAGAGGCTGATGGCAGTGCTCCACACATGGAGTCAGCCCTCCTGCTTCCTCCCATCCCATTTGATTTGCCCACCCGGGCAGTGAAGGGCAGGGAAAGGGGCTCTCCTACTGCTGCTCACCTTGCATTCTCCCCTTCCCTTGGGAGAGGGGGTGTGCTGGTCGACCTTGTGCCCCAATATGATGGAGACAACTATTTCTAGGCAGTGCCTTACCCATGAGAATGATGCTATATTCAGGATGGGAGAAGGTGGAAGAAAAGAGCTGTTTTCAGCTTCTCTCCATTTCCCTCCTGCAGAGCTGCCTTCCCTCTGGTTCCCAGCCTGGGTTACACAGCCCAGGGAGCACAAGCGGCCCCAGCCCCATGGGGGCGGTTACTCCCAGGAGGATGGATGTTGCTGGTGTCCTGGGTGGGAAAGCAAAGCCTCCAGCAGTCAGCAGAAGATAGAATTAATGACCTTTTCTTGCCCAATTAGTTGAAGGTTTAGGCATCTGGTTTCGGCGGAATAGAAAATACTGGAAGCTCTTGCTTAGTATCTGATGTTGAACAGAGGCCTTGTGTCTACAGGGATTTTAGTCTGGCACTTTTGATGTGCACTGCATTCACCCCCAATAAATGTATGTACCTTTGCTCTTGTAGAAGCCATCCTAAAAGGAACTTTGAGGAAACCTTTTATAATTCTTCCCTTGCTTAAAAACATCCCCTTTAGTTGACAGGGTGATATCAAGACTTCAAATTTGAGCTGGTGAAGTGTTCAGATCAAAAAGGATGAATTTATCTTAGCAGTAATCTATATCTGCTATGTCAGACACTGTGCTGCAGTGTGTCCTGCTGTGTGCAGTATGCCACTTATAGAGCAATGATAAACCTTTCTAGATAGTGCCTAGCGCAAAGTGTTTACCAGAACATAAATTGCTGTGAGATAGTTAAAAGTTGCTCAGAAATAAGAGGTCAGGGAGGCTGACCATTTGTGAGGAGGTTAGTGATGCGTTTTTGTTGGGTTTTGTGCTTTTTTCTTTTTTTTTTCTTTTTTTTTCTCTTTTTTTTTTTTTTTTTTTTTTCCTGCCAGCAGCATCTAAGTGCAATAAAACATCAGAGTGAGAAAGTATTGCTATAGCAACAGAGTATGTTCTCCTGATGGAGGCTGTGTGTAACAGCCAACCGCCACTAGAACTTTAAGGGGAAGGAATAACATTCATCACAAAAGCAGGAAAAGGAAAAGCATTAAAAATTAAGATTTTGCTGTTCCATGATTTATATTTACATACTTCACATCTTCAGACAATCTAGAGTACTTTCAATACTTCCCTGCTCCTATTGACTCCTTCACACAAAAATTTTCAGGAACTTGGAAAAACAATAGTGTGAATGATCCATTAGTGGTAATATAATGATACAGATTTGCATTCAACAATAGTATTATCCCTAAAAATATGAGGAATTACGAAATTATAACAGCACTGGGAGGCCATAGGTAAGACAGGAGTTAAGACCGACATGGTGCCAATAAACAGCAAGAGGCTGTTCTTCCTGTCAAAAAGATTCACAACGATAAAAAAAGCAGACAGTGCGGGAGAAAGATGAAGTGGCAAGTTCAGGGGCACCCAGCAAGCCAGTGGCAATGATGTCAGGACCACAATGCAGGTCTCCAGTGCTCCTCTTACTGCCCATCAGCTATGAAAGCTGTCCAGAAAGATAACCGCAATGTTCTTGTGCAGTACGATTGCCACATACCTTAGGGAGGGCTATGTATACAGAGAAGCTGGTTTGTGTCCAAGTTCACTGTGATTGTTAAACTATCCCAGATAACTACTACGCCCATGCTCTGTCGCTGAGACCTAACCAGCCTTCATCCTCATCAGGGCGATAAAACCACCTTTCCCCTCTCTTCTATCTTTTCGGCAGCTCAGAGTGTGGTACCAGTCACAGCAGGGAAAAGGAGAACTGCAAAACAGGATAAGCTCTTGCCTTCCATAATCATTACACAGGATATCTGGAGAATGATAAGCTAAGGAATCTAGCTTCAAGTCACAACTAGTTTTCTGCCCTGCTTCTGGCATGGTGAATCTTCAAACACCTTCAAAGATATTTTACACTGATGGAGAGAGCCTTTATCCTGTGTAGTGACGGTATCTCATGCTGGCTCTGCACAGGTCCTCAAATTATAATCTAGGTTGAGAGAAATTCCTTCTTCTGCAGGTGAGCAAACTAAAATTCTGCATTAAGGTCTGTGGCCAAGCAGAGGAGAGAAGCAGCAGCTTCTGAAGAGTTGATTCCTACTGCCCTGGTTGAGTCTCTGGGTACTCAGGACAAGGAACAGCAGAAGTATACACCAAAGCAGAAAAATTGAAAGGCTCTTTTAAAAGATTCTCTCCCCACAGAGAAAATATTTTCTGGCATATCTTTGCAATGGAGCTTGTTATATGTTTTATAACTTATGAGTCTCATAACAAGCAAGCTCCTCAGAGGTAGAAAAGCGAGTGTGATTTGAATAGAGCTGTATATCACAGTTCGATGTTCCCACTCTGGCTATGATTTATAACAAAAGCATAGCAGCATGCGTCAATCAGTGAGGGACATTCTGCAGCAAAGAAAATTGAATAAGTTAACGTTTCCTTACATGTGTGAAGGGTATTTTTCTTTAAGCTAAACAGAAAAGTGTTTTAGGGTCACATTCTTCTAGACTAAGCAGCAAGTTTTCTCCATTTTATAAAATGGTTTCTTCTAATCAGTTCCACCTCTAACATTCTTAAACAAGACATTGTATCAAATAATACAAAAGTGAGAAAAATAAAATATGACTAGCAAACCCACAACCAAGGATACAAGTTATTTCAAAAGTAGAGAATGAAACGCTTTAGATGTTTACCACCTGCGGAAAACAAAGAAACAAACAAACCAACACTGGAGTTCCCCATAGACAGAACAAGTCACTTAAGGTTAAAGTCATACCAATGAGAATCAGCCCAGGCAGACAAGACAGCAGTTGCTTGGGTGGGAAAAGGCAGCGAGGAGGCAGATGTGCACTCTTCCCATGACTGCACTCCTAAACCTAAGGCATAAAATGCTGTATCATTTTTTGTGATGGACCGAGAAGAAACCACCTTCCCTTTTGGCAATCTTAGAGGCAACTGAAACCCAGCAGGTCAACCTGTCTTCACATACATTGTAGTCAGTTTTACAGGCTGCAGCAAAACAGTGACATACCCAATGATAACGGAGCGTAATTTGTTCACCAATATAAATATACAAACAGGGGAGAGAGCAAGGCTTGGAAAAATCAAGGGCTACCATCTCACATTCACGGTGCCACTTCACGCTTGGTTTTCATCTTTCTCTGGTCCAATGAAAATTTATTGCTTTTTCATCTGTGGCCCAGCTATCATAATCTCCTGCTCTTTTGGGTAGTCATCTTCATAAAAAGAGAATTGTGGTGCTCAGTTTTTTCAGAGAATTTTTCTAAGTGCTGATTCTCTGGAAGGGGAGTCAATGGCTCTGATGGGACACAGGGCTTCCCCAGAGTCCTGCTGCAGGCACTGATGAGACCTGTGATGCTCTCCCAGTTTCATGCTGGTCCTCAGTATCCTCACTGATTTGGGCATCATGGTGAAACACCTATCCCTTCTTAATGCAGAAGGTCAATTGTGGCTAGTGAGCTCCAGTTCAGGAGCTAGACAAATAAACCATGGGCAGTCCAGCAACAATTTTGGGGTTCAAGCTAGCACACAACAAAAAGAGTTTTGAAAGAGTTTCTTGCTTGTATTCATTTACTCTGAACTGATGAAACCAGATTGGTTAAGAAACTGAGCACATGCTGCATTTCCACATGACGGCTTAGTAATTTTCTACCTAGCTGAGAACTGTTTTCCCAATCCCAGAAGACCTATCTTGCATAAATGGTTATAAATGAGGCTACTTTCTTACTTATCCTGGGTAGAGGGAAAAAGGGGAAAGGGTAAGGGGGTTGGAGAGGTGAGAAAGTGACTCTACATGCCTTCCACCTGCTTTTTCCAGTTGCCATTGCCTACCAAGCTGCTGTCTAGGTGCCACCAGGACCTGAGAAAGTGAACAAGGGCTCCAGTAGTATTCAATAGCTCTTGTTACATATTCCACACTCCTAGAAGAAGCTGACTGACCCTTGCCTCATCATTCAGTGGAATATAGCTAATGTACATCACACTCTAGCACAGTGCTTTGCCAAATATTCACGGCTTTGACATGTTGCTTCTTCCCTTCATGGATCAGCACACAACTGGCTGATCATGGGTTAATACATCAGCTCTCTCCCACTTAAGACTTTCCCTCACTGGGGAACATGATGATGAAAAGGTCCAGCTCTTTGGAAGAGATGCAATTCAGGTGGTGTAAAGGTGTTGGGACTTGCTGGGAGGAATTTTTGTTGTCCTAGTATGACAAAATATTAAATAAACTCGAGGGACTCTTCATGTTATTATTGAGAGAATTCCATCACAGATATTAATTGGAATGACACCATCCTTTAGTATTTTCCCTACCTCCTCTAGAAATCTGTTACCATGAATAGGGGTCAGTCAAGTTTTATATCTTAATTTCATACTCAGACAAAAGTGCTTTAATTGAAGAATTACTTCACACCATGTTTGCTTTAACATGAAGGCCCCAGAGAAAAACAGAAACTAAAAACTAGTTCCTCAAACAGAAGAGTTATAAAACAAAGCTATAAAAAGTGTCTCTTCCATTTACTTTGTTTGCAGATGATCTCATTTGTATTGCAGTCACAGATTTACCCTGTTCAGATCAAATTTCTATGAACAGAAAAAACTGTAACTGTGATAAACACCCACAATTATAGCACTTGATTTTCTCTTCCATAATTTAGCACAGCTTCAGCCAGTAAACTATCTCTTCTCAAGAGAGGAAGTTGAAAACCCTGAATTTTTGCACAACTGTTCTCAGGGTATATGGTGTGTTCCTCTGATTCATTCGTGTTGCCCGATGCTGCCCGAGGCAGACACTGCCAGTCAGACAGTGATATGCCATGCTGTCATGATGGTCTGTAATGTAAAACTCATACTGACTGCAGGTCATTAGAGAACAGATTGTGAATCTTTTCTAACTGGTGAGCAGGTTACCTGAAGTTTGTTACTGTTTTTCCCCCTTTTTTATTCAGTAAATAAATAATAGACTGTACAAAGATGTACCAAAAAAAAAAAAAAAAAAGTGTAGCAAATACTTAAAGATGCCCAGATATTATAAGTGGGACAAATATACAGCCCTGTCCTGGTGTCTTCAGCACAGGCTCAGCTTCTGGTAGTGCCTAAGGGCTGGGCTGTGGATGGGCAGGGAAACCATTTCTGCTCTCCTGCAGAAGAAAGAGAAAGCAGGGGAGTGAAATCAAGAGAAACAAGAGGGAAGAAGGGTAGAATCAGGAATGGTTGTTCAGAGGGCAGAAAGACCAGGACTGTGCTAGCAAGGAGAAGTCCTGGCAAGGCAAGAAAGAATAATCTTATTGGCAGAAGGATCTGGAAAGCATGAAAATTGAAAATAAGCAAGTGAGCAATGGTCACAGTGGCAGAAAGCAGAAGTCATTTGCAGTGAGCAAGCCCTATAAATATTAGCAATCCAAAAAAAAAGCTCTAACAGTCCTACAGTCCTACTTGTTAATGAGATTCGGGACTGTAGTTTTCCAGCATTTCTCTAAAAGCAAGAAGAACACCTAGGGAATTAAATCTGGGAGTTTCCTTTTTTTTTTTTTCCTCCATCCATATGATACAGTACATAAAACTTCATAAAGATGAGGTGTAGATCTGTGAGCATTGTATTATAATGGGATAAATGCACACCCGATAAAATTTGAAACACCATCATAACAATTCTGATTTTCATGATGAGCCATACACAAGAATTCCAGCCCGTGCCATTTTGTTGTAACGTCTGTACATTTTAATTAAAATCCTGAAGCCAAATTTAGAACCGTGGCTGGGGCTACACTTCTATGAAAATTGTCTGTAGTCATGCAGTCCACCATAGGATTCAATACTTTTTCCTTTCTACATGAAATTTGAATAAGTGAATTGAAGTAATTTGCATTTTTCATAGTGATCAGGGAGTTGAAATACTGAAAGGTGATCATGAATATTTTAATTGAAGAATAAAATGACATTAAAATAGTCTTCAGATTTCTCTCATGCTTTGTCAAAAGATACCAATGCTATAACGGTATTGTAGTTTTTAGAAATGTTATAGATTGCTATAGTAGTTACTCATAAAATTCATTGATGCCTTTATTCGCAGGTGCTCTATAAAGGATTTAGAAACCTCTTTATTCTTTAAAAATAACACTGTATTTTGTGATTAAATATCTCCACAGTATAACTATAAAGATACACCTCTGCATCAAAAAATAAAATCAGAGTATAGTGGAAGAAGATAAACGCAAGGGTTTTTTTCCCGAAACTGAAAATTTCCATTGTTACTAATGCTTTACACAATATCCTTCAGATGACCAGATCACCTAATTCTGTTAAACTTCTTACTGAATCATACAGAGTCCTTAGGAGTGACGTACTTCACATCAGCCAGAGGTCATGCTGGAATCTACCTCACACCAAAATTTTGTATCTTAAGTTTCAATCCAAGGGTGTCCGTGTTCCTTTCATCCAAAACCTTGCAATTGCAAGGCTGCACAAAAGACCATGCAACTCAGAATAAAATGGATATGCCTTAGTGGAAGATCTGAATATCAGCTCAAAATTATACCTTCATAGTGTTTGTTTCTGTTACCTGTTTTATTATTCAAGGTGTATAAGTATTAGAACAAAACATGATTGCGTCTTATTAATGTTCATAAAAAGTCTAAAATAATGATCAATAGGCTTTAAAATTTTACACAAAAGAGTGATATTTATAAATGTATATTCCCTTCAAAGGACTGCCATTATGTTTCTATGGCCTAATATTCTGAAAGAACTGCAGGAAGCTCAAAGTGTTCCTGCATTGTTTCAAAGTCTTTCACTTTGAGCAGTGCTTAACATTATATAATCAGTTGTAATAACTTAAAAACAAAACTAATGCTCAAAAAATTGAAAGCTAGAGGGGTTGGATCATTCTTGAAATATATATTTTTTTCCATTGCTATTTTAAGCAATCTTCTATTTTTTATCATTAACTCTTGTAGTCTAATTAGATCTTCATGTTTCTGCTCCCCGGTTATCTGAGAACATCCAAAGATACATTGCCTTTTGACTGTGAGATGCAGAGAACAGACCAGGAAATCTTGTCAGCAGAGCAGTTTCCACTATACTGTTACTGATGACAAATGTATGCCATTCAGGAGCCGTGTACATGACTGTATACTCTCTACAGTATTTCTCTGACTGCCAGAATTCCAGTGATGAGTGCAGAATCGTTTAAATCCTAAATAATTGTATTTGCAGAGAACTGGGGCACTGATATGTGCCAATTATAACCTGAAAATGTAACAGGATTGCCACAAATTATACTTCTTTAAAAACATATCACAGCAGAAGAAACATTAGTCTCAGTAGGAGTTATGTGTACCATAACCGGGATGTAAATACTGGTTTACCTTTAAATGGAACAGGCAGGCATTGCTGCAGCCCTGACATAACAGGAGGGATTGTGGCATCTCTTAGGTGAGTGTCTGCTGAGGTCTGGCAACTTATTGGGAGGGAAGCACAGCCCTTGGGTGGGCCGTGGCACAGCCCAACCCTTGCTGCAGTGTAGAGTAGCAGAGTAGCCCCGGGCTTATGCTGCTTCCTGTGCCCCCATCCACTGTACTCAGCACTGGTGAGGCCACACCTTGAATCCTGTGTTCAGTTTTGGGCCCCTCACTACAGAAAAGACATTGAGGTGCTGGAGAGAGTTCAGAGAAGGGGAATGAAGCTGGTGAGGGATCTGGAGCACAAGTGTGATGAGGAGCGGCTGAGGGAACTGGGGCTGTTCAGCCTGGAGAAAAGGAGGCAACTACCTGAAAGGAGGTTGTAACATGGAGGGTGTTGGTCTCTTCTCCCAAGTAGCAAGTGATAGGACAAGAGAAAATGGCCACAAGTTGTGCCAGGGAAGATTTAGATTGGATATTAGGAAACAAAAATATTCGGGGAAATGGTTATGAAGCACTGGAACAGGCTGCTCAGGGAAGTGGTTGAGTCACCATCCCTGGAGGTGTTTAAAAGATGCGCGGATGAGGCTCTTAAGGATGTGGTTTAGTGCCAGATTTAGGTTAATGGTTGAACTTTATGATCTTGAGGGTCTCTTCCAATCAAAATTATTCTATGATTCTGTTTGTTCACCCATGGTACTTGGTGCATGATTCTGGTCAATGACTGCAAGACAGCAGCTATTATCACACTCTTTGGAAGGCAGAAGGCAGGGTGAAATAAATGTGTGAAGGACATTGAGGTCCTGGCACTGCTTCATCTGTGCTCTGCTCTCACATATGTTGACATGATCATGGAACAACAGAAAGAAGGTCTGAGTAACCACTACTTTTGTAAAATTAATATCTGATGTTAAATACCAATGATTAATTTAATTTTGGGTTTCATCACAGAATACTGATCAAACAGTCTGGTGTATGGCATCCCTAAAAGCCAGCCACTTGCATGCAAGAAGTATAATTATATGTCAAGAAGGTACATGGGTTTTCTTCAGAAAACCTTTTTATCTGAAAGGAAAAACAAGCAAGACAGAAGGGATTTTTAAGAATCAGCTTTCTCCTTCCCACAATGACCAAGAAAGCTTTTCCCAAAAGAATAATCATACCTAAACTCCTAGCTATCCAAAAGGCACTTCTTATCGCTTTTAGTGGAGTCTCACTTTTCCCTGTTCTTCACCTCAATAAAGAAAACAGCTCAGCTTTTAATCAGTTTGCAAATATGGAGACTCATTTGAGAAGCAGGTGCTTGCGCTCATCTCACTTTATTTGTACCTGCTGCCTGATGCCCCCATTCTCCCTTGTCTTAATTCCTCTGCCCTTGCTCAGCATCCTCCACATTGCAACCTTATCTTCACAGAACAGCCAAACAGCTCCCTCCAGATGCCATGCGAGTGCCACTGCTGTGGCAATAAACTGGAAAGTAGGGAAGGAATAAAGTAGAGTTACTGAACAAAGAAGTAAATGCTTCTTTCCAGAGACTGAACACATCTCCTTCACCACCCTAGGGTCAGAAAATATCAAGTTGTTTCTGAACTTCCCTCCATCTGGAAGTGCAATTATGCTAGTTAATTTTAAAATATCTTTGGCAGCTGTCATCTCGTTTTTTTTGTATTATCCTTAAAACTTTTCTAATGGTAAGTACACATGCAGTGAGAAATAATAGCCCTTTGTGTAGCAAGTGATACACTTTGTCCAACTCATTTTTACAGTGTTTTTCTCTCTTTCTGAGGTTATTATCACAGAACAGATTGAAAGCTGAGCCATCATGCCACAGCTCAAATGTAGCAGTGAAATGTTCCTTTTCTTTTCCTCCCTGTCCCCGCACCGCCCCCCCCCCCCCTTTTTTTTAAAACTGAGGCTGTGTAGGATGTTAACGGTGACTGAAGCATATTATCCCTCAAGAAACCTGGCCCAATCCATGCACAGTATTTGCTGCTGTGCTCTCAGTTTGCAGCCTATGTGGCCCTTTCAGCCTTCAGCCAGCTCCCAGCACAGCAGTCATCCCCCACCATGGACTTCTGCTGGTGCCACAGGTTAATTAACACAGAGAAGGAATCAGACCGTGCATAGATAAGATATAAGACAGTGTCTGCTCTTCATTTTTTATGCCAGTGAAGAGCTGTGGGATGAAAGCAAGAGAGAAGCTTGCAGACGGAAACAGCTGGAAGCATTGGTGAGAGAAATTTACCTTGAGACAATGCAGTTCATGTGCTGAAGTGTTCATCCTTAACAATTTCTCCTTGGTTTCTCTGGGAACAGGCAGGGACAGACTGTATACTGCAAGAGAAAGGGATCCTTGAGATCTTGTCCCAGCACTGATCTCTGACTTGTTGTGAGATCCCAGCAGACTCTAGAGCTCTCAATGTGCTGCATTTTCCGGGAGGTGTCCAGTAGGCAGCATGATAGCAAAAGAAAAAAAATCCATTGGGAAACTGGTTTTAGTACAAACATTCTCCAGTGTGCGCCCTCAGCTCTCAGAATGGGAAATGCCTGAGGTTATATCTGAACATAGGCTCAAACCCCTCTACTTGGTCTCATGCAAAGACTGTGAAGAGGAACACCAAACTCAAAATGTGTCGAAGGAGTCTAAAATTGTCCTTTTTTGTTGTGTGTGGTTTTTTTTGTTTTGTTTTGTTTTTTTGTTTTGTTTTTGGTTTGTTTTTTGTTGTTGTTGTTTTTGTTTGTTTGTTTTGGTTGGTTGGGTTTTTGTTTGTTTGTTTGAGGTTTTTGTTGGTTTTTTTTCCCTGTGGTTTTTGATTTTTGTGGGTTTTTTTGTTTGTTTTATTTTTGTGTGTTTATTGTGGGTTTTTTTTACTTATTTTATAATACCTGGCTGATGAAAAATACTAACAAAATCATGAGTGCACAACTGTCCCAAGTATGAGCCCGGTCTAACCTTCAGGTTCTGTTGTCTTTTCTACAACCTGCCTGGGCACGGCAAAGGTTGGCACCTACCTTCTTCTCCCTGAACATCCTTCCTCTCTGGCAAAACACAGTCTGTTTCAAGAGAGAAATATTATTTCACATTCAGTAAGTGTTGCTTAAAGCAAAGGTCACCATTAGTTCTGGATGTGCTAATGCACTGTACTTATAATAGCTTTATATCAACATAATATTTCAGAAGATAAGGCCATTTTATTTATTCTACCTAGGATTCTTAGTAGGTATTTAAACTATGTTTTCAGTAGCCACTCTATATTTTAAAAAAATGCTCAATGGATTTCATCTTGCAGTTTTCACAGTGGTTTTATTTTACAATTTTACCCTTAGCCTACCTATATATTATTATTTGAAATTTAAAATTTTGAGCCCCACCAGCATATTTGTTTTGGTGACTAAAAGAAATTAAAAATATAAGTCCCAGCATATGCTGTTGGAAGAAAAAATGAAGGTCAGATAATGCTGGACAGCCAGAACTACCAAATGAATAAAGAGTGGTAGGTAACTTAGCTGTAGACTGTGGCATGTGGCTGCATGCTGCTGCTTAAACAACAGAAATCTCTCTGCAATGCACAAAGGAAAAAATCTGCTCATTGTATGTTAAGGTTAAGGTAATATAGGATATGTGTATGTACTCTCCTACAGTTAACTGACAGTCAAAATATACTATTTGTAGTGATCTTGAGGCAGTTTAGCCATTTATAAGGTATTCCTTTTACTGAACATGTTTTCACGAGAAAAGCAGATAGCAGGAATAACTTGCAGGCTTAATATTTCAAAGCCCTCGAGACCCTGATTAGACCATTAGTCTGTCTGTATATAATCTCTTACTAAACTGAATTGATGGTGCTTTGTCCACATAAAAATAGCACTGAGACTTTGTATCTGAAAAAAGCAAGACTCCATGAGCTCCCCAATGTGCAAGCAAGGAAAAAAAAAATATTATTTAATTAACAAAGAATGAGATAGGGAAGAAAACTATGGATGTTAAAAGAGCCTAAAAATTGATTGGAGCAAAATTTTTACTCTAGTTGTAAATTTTCTGAGTAGACTGCATTTGCTGGGCAGATGACTAATTACATGCTTCTCACTCTGGAGTCTTTAGGCCAAATGCTGCTTTCAGTTACCCAAATATAAATCTCAAGTAAATCTATTGATGTTACTGTAGAGTTATGCCAGCTTCGCTGAGAGCAGAATATGAAGCCTTGTTTACAAAATTAAGCCCTGAAAGGTACATCTGTGTGTGCATTTTGATTTCCCAATAAAATAATTTTATGGTGCTAGATTTATGCAAATACTTAGAATTTAAATCCAAAGGAGACCTTATAGTCTTGTATTCATTAAAGATTATGCACCATTTTACAAGAAGGTACTCAAAAATACAATATGCAATACAATTAAAAGGTGTAAATTCACAGAGGTTTCATATTTTACAAAGACTTTCCCCTGTGTGCATTTAACTGACTGCACCCTAGGAAAAGAGAAAATATATGCCCCAGTCATCGTATTTGACTACCTTACAAATATCAATAAATCTCTCCTCACCAGCTAAGGGAAGAAGAAAGACAGCACTCCCACTAATCAAGCAGGAAGTCAGGAAAAATCATGAGCCTGGCCAAAGGCCAGATCAGAAGTGTGAGATGTAGACAGGGAAGGAGATGCAGTTCTCCTTCACCAGCCCTTTAGCAGCACATGAGCCCTTCTTCAGAGCTGTAACATCATGCAAGGATAGGGGGATTGGGAAAAGACATCTGTGCTGACTTCCAGATCAACACACACAAAAACCAAGTCAGTGTAACAGTGGTCTTAAGCATGTAAGCATTCACTTAATCTTTAGGTACACCAGCAGCTGTGTGTGTGTGGCTTCATATAGCTTGTTTCAAGTCACTGAAGGCAGAACCACTTATAAAACACTGCTGCTTGTTTGCCCTGCATGGAAAAACTCAACACTGAAGGTGGGGTGTTTGGGGAGTGCATTCCAGAAAATACAAATCACATCAGTCTTTCAATATGAGGTCACAGAATCACAGAATTATGTTCTTGCTAATGGCAGGAGCTAGCCAGCTGTCAAGAAGAAAGCTTTGCTTACATGTTGTTTGGATAGTGAAGATAACATAAATTACATGTATCTGCTGGTGCTGCCAAGCCTCATGCTACTTAGGTCTGTAGAATCTCTGCTTGGATTAAATTAAACAATAGCAGTGTAAAGAGTCTGCTGGACTCCAGAATAGTGAATGAGTCTACTGACTCACACACAACTCTTACAACTTCAATGATACTGGCCAGTGCAAGGAGAGAATTACCAAAATAATTTCAAATCAGGTGGTAGAGAGCCACTAATACATGTACTAGCACAAACCCCAAATGAGCACTACTAGCCAAATTGATTTTGATAGGGCAGAGAATACAGTAGCAGTTTAGGCAGGCTGCAGGCAGAGGGAAAGCTGTAAACTCACCAGCAGGACCATGCAAGGATCAGCTACCAAAATGATGGTACCCAGAGTGCGGCTCATGGTGGCAGCCAACATCATGCACAAAGCACCTTCCACTGCCCTGTGGAAGGCACAGCCATGGTCCCCTTCCAGCTGAAATCTGGTTTCATCATTTGAAAAGCTATCAAATTTTCTAAGAAATTTTATCCTCCTTCCTTCAGAAATGTTGAGACAGCTGAAAAGAACACAGACATGAACATAGCTGCTGGTAGTGTAGTCAATCGCCATCTCCTCACACCCAGGTCCCAACTAGCTTTGGAGACCGACATCTGTGCACCTGAGGGATGTGTGAGCTGATATTGTGTACTCTTTCAGGAAGTTCCAACTCCTTCTGGGTTTCATAACCAAAACATTTTCAAGTTGCACTATCTAAGCAGCCCATCAATATAGATCACATATGTAATTCTTGAATTTTATGCACCAAACATCTGTATCACTAGGTGTCTGCTACCTTACCCAACATTTTTTGTTCATTTCATAAGGAGATACAGTCAATTTGGAAGCTGGTTTTCATATATGAAAAAACAAATACAAATTAAATAACAAAATTAAACCTCCTCACAATGTTCTCCCCATTCCCACACACCATTCCAGGGGAATTCTTCAGCAGGACTTTTTACATCAGGATTGTAAATGTAAAACCTGTCAGAAAACAAACAAACAAACAAAAACCAGAACAACACCACACACACACACACAAAGCCAATGAGAAACAAAACGAAAAAACGCACAACATCAGACAACAAAAAAACTACCAACCTAGGGAACTATAGTTCTTCAAAAGGGAGTAAAAAAACCTTTCTAATTCTGAAAACGACAGAATTTTTCATTTTCAAGTTACTATCGAAGAACTAATTAAGTGATCTTTACAGAATGCTGTTGAAGAAAAAGAAAATATAAATAAGTTTTCAATCCTGTTTCTCAGATGAAGAATAGCACAGTGTATTCAGGCAAAAGGTTTTCAGGCTCCAGTTCAGTGCTTCTCCCTCAGCACAGCGCTGTCTCTACAGAGAATTGATCAGCTGAAAACAAATGGAATGCAATACTCTTGATGTTTATACAGTAGAAAAGGTGAAAAGCCCTAACCCTCAGACTGTGAAACTTTCTTTGTGAAGACACCCCGTAGCAGAAGGTGCTTTTGCCACATCACTGCACCATGAGCATGTAGCAAGCAGTTTATATGGGTATCAGGCTCCCAGGTGCTTCACAATATTTTTAAAGCTTACATCACCAGGCTGTAGCATGGAAAGCTTCTTTCATTGTATTTCAGTGGCTGCACCTGCTCAGCCTCCCGTGCTGTTGTATTAGGAGTCAGCTAGGTGGTGCTCATGGGGTGGCAGCCGCTGTGCAAAATTAGCATTGGGATATCGTTCCCAGTCTCTTCCCCCACCTCTGGCATCCCACACAATCCAAGCAAGTTGTTACAAGTGAAAAAGCAGGACCGGGAGGAAGGGGACTAAGGAGGTAGGTGAAAACTGCATCTCAGATGCTGTGTGAGCTCAGACACTTACACAACCACGCTGGCTTTCAAAGGCTGGGATGGAGCTATGAAGCTGGGGCTGGTTTAGTTGCACACGAGCCAGTTTGTTTGCTCCTACCTGGCAGCCTGAAAAGAGAACAGTACTGACAACTTGGGAAGGAAACATGTTATTGGAGAGACCTGACAATTTAGAAGGTGTTTTTCCTCTGACGAATAACAGCCCTAGCTGTAAGCTCCATTGTGATCCAGTGGAGTGTGTCTTTAGGGATGTTTGAAGTTAGAATTAATTAGTAGCTTTTAGTGGTCTGTGAAGTTGCCTAGTTTGTTGGATTAATTTCACACGGCAGATAGTATCATGTAAACACACTGCGCTTACTCCCAGTAAATACGAAAAACTCAAAGTGCTCAGCGACGGCAGACAAAGATAGATTTCAGTGTGGACATACTGCTCAGAGATCCATTCAATGGCAGAATACTTATCATCTATTAAATCTGAAGATCTCACTTGATCCCTTTAGCTGAAAGTTTGTATGAAAATTTCATTTAAAAATGGCAAGCCCACATATACACAGGAATGGTTTTCTAAATAAAACCCTAGATCATTTTTAATTCATCTTATGTCTAAAACACCCAGAGGCATAGCTCCATAAAAATTTTAGACTTTAAAGCAAACCTCCTTTTGAGTTGCAGGAAAACAAAACATTGTGAAAGCAACAATTTATATTATTTATTGTGATGTTTACTTAGCAAGAGGAGCTGATGAGTTAATTCTCAGTGGAAGTGCTGAATTACTTTAGGAACAGAAGCCCAATTAATTAAGGATCATTTCCTGTTGACTTCATTGTACTGCAGACCAGACTCAGAGTACCTGCTATACTCCTGGCAGTATATAGCGTATAAATAATAAATAATAATATACTTAGACCAGTTACTGCTGTCCTGATGGCCTGTAATTCTCACTGAGGAAACACTTCTAAGACTTTGATGTGAAGACAATAGAAGCCAGAATGCCTCTTGAAAGAAAGAGAACAGGAAAAGCACAAAAGAGGCATTAGGCATGCTCCAGATCAAAGACAATGGCCAAATGAAAAAATAGGGCAAAAGTGGAAATAAATACATTTGTATTGGAAAAATCAATAGGAAAATACCCAATTTCCTGCCTAAAGCTGGGAATTTTTTACTCTATAGAGCACAAAACTGAGTGCATTTGGGATACACACTATGGCCAGGCTTCAAGCCCAAATTCACCTTGTAACTTCATTATGAGCAGAAATTGAGCCCTGGAAAGCTCCCAACTGGACCATATTGATCAGCATGCTGCATGGCCACAAAACACCCGGGCATGTGTTTCCTCTCTAAGTGCCTTATCCATCCCGGGCACCAGCCGGAGCCCCACACTGCGGCGTTCAGCCCTTCCTAGCCCCACTGTCAACAGCCTCTCCCTACAGAGCAGCCTGGGCATCAATTCTGTTGTCCAGGCTCTTTTAAGTTCATAATGAGACGTGGGGTAAAGTTCTGTCTCAGTTCACACTGAAAGGTTATTGCAGACAGACAGATGTTTTTGGCTCAATCTGGAAAAACGTAGCACCTATTACATACATTGCCAGAACACACCATTAAGAATTTCAGAAAGTTCAGCATTTCTTTGGTACAACCATGTTTATTTATAAACAGCATACACAAAATCATGTTGTCTCAGACACAAATACAGAAGCGAGTTGTCTGACTACAATTTTCAGATCTGCTTCTCATGAGGCTATCGCCTGGAGGGATTCTGCCTCTGCCTCATCTGAAAGCTAAGCTCTCCCAGCCTTGTCTCAGTCTGCTACCTCTCTCAAATTCCTGGCTGCTTTCTGCCCCTGAAGCCCACACAGCAGTATCAAGTTTGTGACCTAGCTTTTGTGTTTGTACTAAGGCACTAAAAAGACCACTGGGCCATAAAGATTCAATTTTTGCTGAAGGTTGCCAGGCTAACTACTAATTACCATCTCATACAGCAGCTTCTCTTTCAGCTCTCACTGTCTACACTGCCTTAAACATTCTTTTTACTTTAGCCTAAAGAAATTACAAGCAGCACACCTGAGAAGTTCAGTCATGTTCACAGCTCATGATGGCCATCAATATCACACAGAACAGCAATAACATGGAAAATAAAATACTCATCTTTACTTAGACTGTAAGATCAGTGAGTGACTTGAGCTGAGTCTCTGTATAAGGCTGCCAGTTTTGAAAAATAATACATAAAGGTATTAACTGTAGAAAGATCTCCAAGTACCTTTATTATCTAAAGGAAAAGGTAAAATCCGATCTTGTCATTATGGCAAGGATAAAAGGGAGCTGGGAGCAGTCCTTGATGTGTCTGTGGTCAACATACACCCTGAGCAGAGGGATGGCCACTGACTCACCAGGAGAGCAACCTACAAGGTCAGGCTCCTCAAGAGGCAGCAGATGCATTAGCAGAGCTCCTAGGTCTTCACAGCTGGGCAGTGCTTCTCCCAGGCACGGCTGCAAGGAGCAACGGTCACTTTTGAAAGCCTGCAGAAAGGTGGAGAAGAAGGCAAGAAAAGGGAAGTTCATGGAGCCTTTGGCTTCTGCCCATTAACCTCAGCCTCTTTGAGCTTTGACTCAGCAGGAAGACATGGGTAATCACAGAAAATGGCCTTTTGTGGGAAACTGCAGCAGGTCTGTGGAATCCTTGACAGAAAATATGAGACTAGAGATCAGCCTTGAGATATTAAGATTTACCCTTGAGAAGGATGGGAGTAAAGGAGTATCCGGAGAGAGGAGAGATGTACCCGTTAGAGAGAAGGGGATAGAAGAATAACATGGATGATAGGAAAATTAACCAATGAGATGTTAGTGCTGTAACTTGTAACCAATAGTGAAAAGACACATGAACTGGTAGTATTGTATAAAAATGCACTTGTAGCAATAAATGGCATCTATTACTTTCATCTTGAAAGAACTTGGTCCATGTCGTTTGTCCGTCTCAACCGCGACAGCCTTTTCATTTTTTCTGCTGGTTATATTTCATGTTTGCTTAGAGAGCGAGCCATAAGGGTGGGCTTGACTGGGTGAGGTCATCCTTCAGCCTCAGGAATGAAAGTGTTTGAGGAAGTGATGAAATCCTGATTAGAAAAACAAAACAAACAAACAAACAAAACCCCCCAAACAAACAAACAAACAAACAGAAACAAACATTTTAAATGTTCACCAATTATTTAAAATGAGACATTATGTGAAAATAATTATTGCAGATCTGAGAGCACATGTACTAAATGTGAACATAATATAGGAGGAGCCAGGTTTTCTAAACTGGAGAGGCGAAGGCTGGGGGGAGGTAATTGCTGTCTTCAGCTACCTCAACAGGGTTGTAGATAAGACAGAGACAGAGGTCTCAGTACCTCACACTGAGGAGAGGCAATGACTCAATCACAGCAGGGGCAATTATAAGTGGATATAAAGAAAAAATTCTTCACTGTGAATGTGATGCACCACTGGAGCAAGTGCCCTGAGAGGGTCTCTGTCCTTGGAGATTTTCAAAAAGCCAACTTTTACTCCAAAGTGAGGCTCACAGCAAGTCAAATTAAAAGTTCAGGTTGAAATTGAGACAATTTATAAACAAAAGCTGTAGACATGTGTCCTGTTTCTGCTGCCACTGACATTTTTGTCCACTATGCTTCCCTGCTGTTTTTTACCACTCTTCAGGGTGCCATGGATGCATCAGCATTACTGCAAGCACAACCATTCTTCAGCCCCACTGAATTAAATGTTTTGCATGTTCCAGCTTATTTTATGTTAAAGTGTGTGCTGAAACAGTAACACAAAGTTGAACGAAGTACATTTCTAATGCACTGGTTAAAAGGGTACCATATGCCTGACCTCTAGGGCCTAAGCATGGGTCTAGGAACAATTAGATTTAGAGAGACAAACATTGATTCAGTTTATATTTTGTTGTTCTTTCCAACTAGCAATAAATAAAAACCTGAAAAAAGTTGCATTTTGGATAGACACAGCAGGACATCGCTTCACTGAAAGCAAGACAGAAACCTTACCTGCTGACATGCAATTACTTAACTCTCTCCAAATACCCCCCACGCACCAGTTAGCACAGAGGTAGCACAGCATCAATATGAAAATGTCCTGATATGCGGGTGCCCATGCCTGGAACAAGGAACAGGATCCAGAGGTAAGAGTTAGTGCACAAGCAGGACAGGCTGCAACAATGTGCTGTAGCACATCGAAGTCTATTCAGTGAGCTTGGGCTGCCTGGAGCAGTGGCCCACCTGTGACATGGTCCTTGGTGAGGACAGCAAGGTCAAGGACAGCACCAACCCTTCAATCCAGCTCATTTTTCAGTGTTTGCAAACACCGGGGATAAAGTCCAGGTCTGGAATACAAGTAAAAAGCTGAGGAGGAAAAAAGAAGTCAGCTTTTGCACAGTGTAAATTCATAGTCATAACTATTTTAATTATTATTAGCTTATTAACTGTGTTAATAAACAATGTAAATAAATGTAATGGTCAAAATAGTCTATACATTCAGGGCATAAAGAGCAGTTACTCAAGATTGCTTAATAATTCCTTTTAATCAGTTTCAGAGTACCCTCCAACAGAAAAAAAAATAACAAAATACCATGAAAAGCTAAAAACCCAGAACACCACAGTGTGTGTTGTAAACTCCTATTCCCGTGGAGTCTTTAATGTTCTGGAACATGACATACAGCAGACACGGTATTTTATGAGGTTTTTCATACTTTTGTTTTATTTAACAGATGTTCCCATCCAATTGAGTTTTTGTCAAAGCAAGCCTGAAGTTATTGTGAGAGAAAAATCCTCATGGTAGCAAAAGAGGATGACTCGACCACAGAGCAGTTGCCATGTGAAAGATATTCCATAGCCAGGACATGTCCAGGCTGTTGGATATTCATACCAGCTGAGACGGGGGACTTCAAACCCAGGGTGCAGGAAGCCCCTCTGCAAGCTCCAGCTGCACTCAGTCTATGGGCAAAACTGGCACACTCATAATGTTCATATGAGAGGTTGCTCACCCCAGATCTCACTTGTGATGCCACTGGCTGTATGAATGCACTCAGCCTCACTCTTTTGTTCTTCTTCTCAAATTTGTACAATTGTCCATGTGCTGGAAAAGAGGGTAGGACACAAGTAAAGAAAATTTGATTTGTTTTTGCTAAACCTCACTGCAACCACACCTTTGTTCATTGCAGCAAATTACGTTCTAGTTAGAGCTGGTCATTTTCCATGAAAAAAGATTAAAATTTCCAATCACTAAAATTGTTCCACCTTTTCCAACAGTATAATCTGAGTGGACAGTAGCTATAAAACATCACATAAATTATGCAGTAGAGTGTTATATCCAGTGGTGCTCACTCAGACCAAGCATAGGTTACAACACAAAGACAAGGCAAGATAAATAAAAATGAAAGGAAAAATAATAATAGTGTGAGGTAGGGGGTTTTAACCCTTCAGAGTTCAATTTAGGCATAGTATTTATTGATTTAATCCCACAACACAGGCCAATGTTGGTAAATATAGCACAGAATAATATACACGTAATAAGGCAAATAAGGAAAAAATAGGAAAGTGGTTTTCTTTTGTTTCATTTTGTTACTGCATTGTTGTCCACATTGATCCTTTTCATTTATTAACAAATGGTGAAACAGATTTTTAAGAAGGAGAAGAAAAATTCATTTTGAGTTTTAGCCATCCACAGTATTAAAATTTAACATTCAAACTAACCCTTTCCCATAGAAGTGTTTACTTTCCATGGAAGGGAGTTGATTTTTATTTTTTTTTTTAAACCAGAAATTATAAACATGTGGAGATGAAAAAAAGACGAAGCCAAAACCAAAAGGGATGTTAAAAATTTAAGTTATTGCAACAACTCAAGGAAGTTGTACTTCAGATAGCTCATATTCCTTTTCCATCTATGCTGCTGCAGGGAGCTTCAAGGTTAAACACTATGTCCCATAGCACACAGGAGACTGTGGCTGCTCCCTGGGCTGCGGGAGCTACAGAGTCACAGAATCACAGAATGTCAGGGATTGGAAGGGACCTCGAAAGATCATCCAGTTCAATCCCCCCGCTGGAGCAAGAACACCCAGATGAGGTTACACAGGAAGGTGTCCAGGCAGGTTTTGAATGTCTCCAGTGTAGTCCTGCAGTCCCAGGTGAAACTAAGGAAATGCACATCAGAACTATAACATGGTTAGACACTATGGAAAACATTTTGATTGAAAAAAACTGATTTCAGGCTCAAGTTTTACATTTTTTCTTTTTTTTTTTTTTCTTTTTCCAAACAAGACAGATCAATGGCAAAAAGAAGGATTTTCTCACTGTAACTGAGTCAGCCCTGGTCATTTTTTCCCTGTTACTACTTCTTTGGTAGTGTGGAGCCCTGCACCACAGGTGGGGAGACAGGACCTGGACAAGATGCACAAGTTTACAAACTCAAAGCCTGTCTTAGAGCAGTCCTGCATTCAGTTTGTTATGGATCACCAGTTTCCCAATGTTTACCCACCCGCTCAGCAGCCACGCCACAGTATCTGTTTCCAGGAGGACGATGAGATGCTGAGGGAGGTGAAGCATGATGGCAGCAGGATTGCCTTCCTGGCACTGGCACAGACATCTGGCTTTGGCTTGGATCCTAGAGATTTACATCAGCATCAATTCCCAGGTTTTGAAATATGTGCTCTTTCAAGTTTAGGTGTAAAAGAAGACTTTTTAAAAAGCACTGACATGCCTTACCATAGAAAGTCCTACAAGCTAGCAAGTTTAATTTAGGGCATGTTTGAAATTTTTATTTTTTTTAATTTAAATTGCCTATAAACTCTTCCCCCAGAAGAAGATGAACAAATGGTCCCATTGCATTTTATACAAACTACTTCAAGCATGATTTTTAACTGTCAGAACCCTGACACTCAGTGTAAACAGCACCACATTTTTGGAAGGTTTTGATCCAAGTTTGGTAGTACAGCATGAACTTTCCTCAAATAATAATAATACAGAGCAGCTCCCCCAGGATGTAGATAACACACATAATCACCACAGTCTCTGCCTATTCAAGTTAACACTTCTTAACAACAGATGCAATCTTCAGGGAAAAATTAGGAAGGACTTCAGTTTAAGAGCTTGTCTACTTTTTCATTTTTCATATTTTTTTTTAATTGCATTAGGATATGGTATATTCAAACATCATTAAGACAGTAAAACACTGACGAAAGACAGGCAATTATAAATTGCCTGCTGCACAAGTTTTCAGAATAGAAAAAAGCCAACTCATTGTTTTTAGGCCACCAGATGATTGTTGCATGTCAGTGCAGGTATTGAATTTGGTCTAATATTTTAGAAGTCCTCCAAAGCAACAGAATTTTACATTTCCTGAGGATTTTGTAGAGAGTTCAAAACTGTACTTCAGTCATTTTTTCAATGTTAATGGTTCAAAAAGTCTTTTTGCTCTGTTAATTGCATTCTATTTTGATGTCCTAAATTTCAATATATATATTTTTAATGAAATATAACGCTGTCAGAAAACTACCTAATCAGCTGATGAGTGTATATCAAAACAAAAGCTATGAATTTATTTGTTCAGTTAGGTGTGAATGTTGCTATGGTGGCTCTAATGGAAGGTGAGGAAATGGGGCAGTGAGGAAGAGGAGTCACACAAAGCATCACCAACCCCATGAATTCAAGAAAATGAAAGATAACAACCATGACATTAACTTAAACTCATAACATTCTCATTTTTATGTTAAATTATAGTTTTGCTGCAAAATCAAGTTTGTCTTCTTTGAGTTCGTGGAAAACCACAAATGCATACCAGGGTACACTGAGGCTGTGCTTCCAGCTGGAGGTGGACTTTCAGCACAGTATAATTTAGTTTCCATCCAATTCAGTCTAAAACCCACCTGGTTCCCACCATCACCAGCAGTTTTCCTCAATACAGAAACCTGATTTTTTTTTTTTTTTTTTTTTAAGATACACCATTACATTTCAGCTTTGTGTTCCTATAACACAGTATGTGAGATATACGTGCATGGTAATTGTGGAGTTTCTGGTTATCTTTTTATTTTTCCACCTGAAGGGCAAGATACTGTAATTGAGAATGGTAGTATGGTATTTCCTCATGTATTTAGGACAGCAGGTGGAAGAACACACACAAGCTATACACGGCTGCTTCACAAACCCTTCACAAAAGGTGGCCTTCCGGCACCTGTGATGGAAAGGGGTAGGTTTGGCAGAGGGAGAATTACTGGAATTTGAAGATTCAGCAGGGGAAGAACAAGGCAAGCAGGGCTTGCTGTTCCATCTCCAGCACCGCAAGAGCAGCCAGAGCACAGGCTCCTACAAATATAAGCTCCTGCAGGTAAAAATCAGGTATATTTTTCTAAGGGCTATCTTGTGCCAGGTCACAGTGGCGTTCCAAGTTGCGCTCTGTTCAACCGGCTTTGTTACAAGATAGGCAAAAAGGATTCATTTGCAAAAGCTGAAGTAAAGAGCAAAACAAGGAAATGTAAAAGGAGATCTGACCTCAAAAGGAATATCATTGCTTTTAAAGTTTCCTTGTTCTCCTTTGGGTTTTTGTTAAACAAAATCTGAGAAATGAAAATACTTCCAACTTGTTTTCTTGAAGGGAAGGTGCTTTGGCAACAGAATGTCTGTCCCAATGCCCTGTCTCTCCAGGATTGCTCCGAGCTCAGAATCCCACATCGCTTGCACCTGAAGCCTCCTTGGCTCAGTCAGCAGAAGGAGCTGGGCAGCCCAGGGAGAAAGTTGCTTTGAGAAACTGAAAAACCTGAAGGAGGGGCCAGGTGAGAGGTGTGAGTTCACAGTGTCCCCAGGTCTTGGGTCTGGTGAGGGAAACCCCCAAGACATAGACCCAAACAAGTAATGAGAGACTGGCCAGACAGCTGCAGGGAGCCAGTCCGGCTTTCTGTCCATCAGACCAGACTTAAAACAAAAAATATACTTGGCTTTTATTAACATTTCTATCAAAAAAAAAAAAAGAAGAAAAAAAAGAAAAAAAACAACAAACCAACTTCTTGTTAGAAATACTGAACTCTGTGTTGCAGAACTTGACATGGAATACACAAACTCATGAATGAAGAAATACATATCTATATCTATATAAATAACATAGGTACATGTCCCCAGAGGAAAAATGAAAGCCTTATACTACAGGGGACTTGCTTTGTGGTTCTGACACAGGAGCCTCACTGAGGACGTTTCTTCTCTTCGGCTCCTTCCTTCAACTCTCCCTTCAGGATTTGCACTGCCCTCCTCCTCTCTTCCCATGGGTGCTCGTGCCTGTCACCCAAGACTCTGAACTAGGGTCATGTCCTCGCTCAGTTTGTGTTGTCCTAAAGCCATGCAGCAGCACAGGTAAGGACTAGGCTCTTACTAGGCTGCCTCCTATCTTAGTCTATGCTTCTCCATAGGACCACAACTCAGAGGAAAGCTGGAAAACAGCAGAAGGGTGCTCAGCTGCTGCCTTAAAGCCCCTTTCCTGGCATTTCTGTTTCCCAAGAGGTCTAGAAACTCCTTCTTACATATCCAGTTTTCAGGTTGTGTGAGCACCCTTAAAAGTCCTGCAATTTTTCTTAACCATTTCTGGCACCAGAAAGTCATGAAGGGCAGTGTGAATGTGTAACAGCTTTACAAAAGTGCAGGAAGAGCGTGTGTGTTGACGGGGAAACTACTTTCCCAGATTCCCTGCAGCAGTCACTTGCTTTCTCATCTCCCCAGTGGCTGAGTCAAAAGCTAGACTACTTTTTCTTTCTCCTGATGCACACACTAGAGATTCCAATGATGAAATTTCTTTTCCTTAGCTTCACAGAAGAGGCTTTTTTTTTTTTTCCAGACATATCAATGGATTAGGAGATGATGAGACATGGTGGCAACTTTTTAAAAATCCAAACATATCTGTAGCCAAAAAATATTTTGTGTTACTGATTTCATGTTGATTGGTAGCTAAAAAATCATGACGTTTCTGGGAACTGGGTGGGGTGAGGGGAAGGGAAATCTGCAATGTTTTCTGCGAAAAAAATCCACTTTCAAGTCACCTGTAATTAAAACAATAGAACATAATCCTCATGCATTTTGTAAGTTACAGACACACAGAACCGTATAAGGTAGCAATTTTCAGTGAGCAGAAAGTTTTTTCTGACTCTGCATAATTCACAGTTATACACCTTCTTGAATGCTGTGTTCAGCCACTATTAACAAACTGTTACAGGCATGACTTAATTCTGCATAATAGTAATGGTGCCAAACACTTTAAATTTTAAACACATTTTCAGCTGCTAATGGCTTTGGCAGTTTCATATAATGGTTTGGGTTAGAAGGGACCTGAACAATCAGCTAGTTCCAACACCCTCCACCATGAATAGGAACACTTTCCACCAGATCTGGTTGCTCAAAACCCCATTCCAGAGATGGGACATCCACAACTTCTCTGGGCAACATGTTCCAGTGCCTCACCACCCTCATGGTGACGCATTTCTTCCTTATATCTAGTCTAAATCTATCCTCGTTTCATTTAAACCCATTACGCCTTGTGCTATCACTACATGCCCTTGTAAAAAAAATTCGTCTCCAGTGTTCTTGTAGGCCCCCTTTCAGTACTGGAAGGATGTTACAACGTCTCCCCAGAGCCTTCTCTTCTCCAGGCTGAACAGCCCCAACTCTCTCAGCCTGTCCTCATAGGAGAAGTGTTCCATCATTCTGAATATCTCTGTGGCCTCCTCTGGATCCACTCCAATAGATCCATGCCCTTCTTATGTTGTGGGTCCCAGATTAGAAGAAATTGTAGATGACGAATTGAAAAAAATCCTCTTATCCATGTCATGCTTTGTTGAGGGGATCTGAAATATATAATAGCAGGAGGTAATGTTTCTGTTTTAAAAAGATACTCATAGTTATTTTTGTAAAAATCTGTACCAAATCAACCATCTTAAAAGCTTTTGTACATTTCCCCTTACCCTCACTATCAGCATGCTTTTTCTCAGGAAAAGCTACTTACTGTTCAGGACCTCAAGTCCCAGAGATGGTCTACTCCAACATAGCCTGCGTGCATTAATTTGGCAGGGGAGATTTTAATCCTGTGCTCATCTGCTTAGATTTCTGCTGGACTGGGGCAGCAGAGAGGAAGACAAGAGGGAGATCTCAGTGTCAGCAGTAACAAAACAGATGGGCAGGGGCTGATACTGGAGACACAGGGAACAGTTTGGGAAGTGGAGCCTTACAGCTGATGACTGGGAAGAGATAGAAACTGGAGGAGTGAAGAATGGGTGCAACAAGTTGTTCAAGACACGCTGGAAAAGAGATGGCAAACAGGAACGAGCAGGATAGCTGGAACCAAATAAGTGGCAACTAAATGGAAATGAGGAGGCAGCCTGGTAAGAGCCTAGTCCTTACCTATGCTGCTGCACAGTTTTAGAACAACACAATTTGAGCAAGGACATGATCCAAGTTCAGAGTCTTGGGTAACAGGAACAAGCACACCAGGAGAGAGGGTTCTGCTTGGTAGGACTAGTGCGGGCATGGCCACACATGCAGTAAGTTTTGCATGGGTCTCCCACAGAACAGATATCCTCTAATGAGTGGTGCACAAGCCATGAACTGACAGAGACAAAACTAGCAAAAAAAAAATAGTATTGAATTGTGCATTGGAATTATACTACAGCTATTAGTTACAAGGGTAAGGCAGTATGGCCAGGAGACCGGAGTCTGTGTGCAATGCACTCAGCTTCTTGGTGGTAAGCTGCTTCTGGCCCTGGTGTCTAGGGGGGCAGGAACGTGCTTCTGCTATCCAGCTCTCCCCACATCTTCCCTCTCTGGCCAGACACTCATTTTAGATGGATTCCTATTGAAAGCACTTGCATTTTGGAAGCATCTATGTTGCTCAAATGCTGGAGGTGGATTATAAAGAGGGAAGGACTGGTTAGAGTGTTTTGAGGTGTGGGAAGAAGGATGTTGCTAAGAGAAGAGACTAATTTGAGCTCCTAAATGTCTCATTACTTGCTCATGCATATTCCTAGTCCAAGGTTGAGAAAGAAATCACTGCATATCCAGCCTTGACAGCAACTTAAAACCTGGATTCTACATTATTTCTTTCCTTCTCAGTGAGGAGGCAGGAGATCATACAAGATTTTTAGGTTGGGGCTCTGTTACTTCAGCTATGACTTGAGCTATGCACACACGCCTTGTGAAAGATGCTCCTGCATGTGCTCACATTTGTGGTTATGGATGCACAGGAATAAGCAGGTTCTTCTTATGTCCTTTATCCTCTCACGACAAAAGACGACAGCTAAAAACTGTCAGAGCCTTGAGAGCAATCATTTAGTACTCAGGCAGCATATCTGAAAGAGTACGGTAAACAGGGAGAGGAGACACAACTTGCTCCAAAGAAATAACATTCTTCATTTCCCTCCTGCCTCCCCCTCAGCCATCTGCTTCATGGAGCAACTGATCCAGGCGGTAATGGCTGGATAAAAGAGTCTCCTAGGTCCACTGCAGGTGTGCTATGGTTCAAACCATAGCTCTTGCTCAGTGCTGATGGCCGAAACCTCCTCTTTATGTCCTGGCTGTGGAGTTCTCTGCTCTAATTATTCTGCATGTGTCTCTCCTCACAGCCTGGAGCAGGCTTTCTAAGGGCTGAGACCACTGGAACGGGGAAGATTTATGGAGCCAGTCAACACTGGTTACATTCTGCAGAACCTTGAATAAGAATCAAAAGACTCTTCTGAATCTTCGGTTGGAAGTTTCCCTCTGCTTTAAGGATTACTCACTTCCTGGTGCTCTGAAGTTGAAGGATTAAGTAACTTTTCCCAAATATAGAATGTATCACACCCAATCACACACACACACACTGCTGCCTTCTTAAGTGAAGCATCTGAGGGAGAAAATGAGATTACAAATTTAGGAGTATAATGAGATCAAGTTAAATTCACACCATTTCCCCACCTAGGCACAGTCTATGCTATTAGAAAGGATTAAATTTTTTTTGTTGCAATTTCTAATCTCATTATACCTTTTGTCACAAGAATGATTTATCAGAATTTCAATACTTAATGCTACACATTTTGTGAAATATTATATTATGCTCAAACATAGTACCTTCACTTGACTTTTCCAGTATTCTATATTTTCATTAGCTGGTATCCACTCACTCGTGCCACACTACTCAGTATAGCTATAAATAGAAAGAGCAGCCAACCAAATCACACAATATTGAAAAGGTCAAAGTAGTATATTACATTACTGTAATTTAGAGAATATTGTTCACAAAATATTAAAACTTTGATGCCTTATTTATGTGACAATGAAAGTAATGAAAATAGAAAGCATTGCAAAATGATCACATTATTGCCAAAAATCATTGGGAGACTGAGGGACTGCAAAACCCTCAACATTATTTTCTTTATAGCCCAATATAAATTCAAGTTATTCTTTAGGTATTGTACTTCTTATGTTTCTGTGTCTCTCACCATAAAGACAATAGCCTGTTCACTACATCTTTTGACATTTTTTTAAATGCAAATAGTTTAGAAGCTCTTAAGGAATACTCACAAGCATTTTTTTTTAATCACAGCTGTCTTTTAGCTAAACTGTAAAGAAATTTAGACAGACAAAAAAGAAAAAAAAAGTGAAAATCAAGGTAAGGATTATTATTACTGACTCCTTCCCTGCATCAAAAGATGAGGAGAATTGTGGCCTTGCTCTCAAGCCTACGGAAAGGACCTGTTAGAGCCCAGTGGCTTTGCCACCATATCTGGTGATGCAGAAGTACTTTTAGAGTGTCTGTGAGCACAGGCTGTTCTGCAATGCATCCACCACCCTGTTGCCCCTACAGACGTCCATGTCTGCATGGCAAAATGCATGTGTCCTGACCACTGCATTGTCCCCCACCTCTTTCCCCGCACCCCAGAATTCTTAAGAAATCAGGTACATCCCATGGAAATACTTGCAAATCAGCAGTTACCTCCCCAGGCCCAGGTTCAGTCAGGTGTCTGATGTGCTCCCTGCATCACTGACCCCGGTATTCAATGCTGTTTGATGCTACAATAGTCTTTGGCTAATGTGAAAGTCGGACTCTGTGTCAAGTTATCTGCAGCCATGCCATTTTACCCCCAAACCACAAAGTACCACTGTGCTTTTCAAGACTAGAAGAGTTGTCCCGGAGAAAGCAGTCATGGCCCATATCAGATAACATTAATACTCACAACCCTACAGGTTCACAGAGCAAAACTGAATGTTTTCAAATTTGTGGAAAAAAGGGAAAGAATTATGTAAAGGGGCAGAGATAAGAAATCGCCAGGCTTTTTGAGATAGCTGCAGGAGAACGGGGCTTAGTACAACCCACAGTGCAGTTTCCAATATGTTTGAGACCACTCTGAACCACTGGGCAAGTTCAAGTGTCCACAATCCAATGGGCTGGGGAAGATGTACTGGAAACTGCCCTGCTTTCTCCCAGTATAGACAGAAGCCTAATTTGGAGCAATCTGTTTCTAGCTACTGCATGTTTGATTATATCCTGGCATTAGAATTCTGTAGGTTTGGGGAGTCAATAATAATGACATATCAGGGAACTTAATTCATGAAATTGTAATTAATCTAATGGATAACTGAGAAGTAAGCTCAGCTAATAGTAAAACAACAGTAATCAGTGACCTAATTTCTATTTTGTGAGTCTCATTGTCTTTGATGAGAGAACACGCATTTCCCAGTGAGTTAGGGAAGACGTCAGGACAATTCTTCCTGAGAACTATTTGCAGTAATGCATTGCAAGATTTCCTTATGCCGGGCTGGAGCTGATCTGCCCTCTCTCTCTCCCACTGGGCCCATATAAGAGAACACAGAGGTTTGACTATGACAAAGCTGCAGCATCTGCAGTCATCACAGCTGAACAGCAACATTCACCCCACTGATCCCAGTCAGGTCTTATATGGCAAAAAGAGCCTGTAGCTTCTACTTTTCATACATGAGACTCGGTTTTGTTTTTTGTTTTTGAGGGGGAATGGGGAGTGGTTTAGCGGGATTTGGGATTTTTTTGGTGGGTTGTTTTTCAGTTTGGTGCTGTTTATGGATTTTTTGGAAAAGCACCTAATAAGACCTTTTTTAAGATTTTGTCTACATAAAAAAAATAATGTCCTACTAAATGCAATGAAGCCTCCTCCTGACAGTCACACCTTCAATATAGATGCTATTATTCCAATAGCAAGGCTGTGCACACCACTAACCAGCTTACTGAGGAAGTAATTTAATATACTTTATACCTGTGTTACAGAATTTTCTGTCTTGCTAGAAAACTAAGGCTATATTCATCCAACTGACTCCATGCCATTAGGGTTAGACTCGGTGATCCTGAGGGTCTCTTCCAACTGAAATGATTCTATGTCTATAGGTAAGATGAGCAAGTAATTTGCCAGGAGAGAGATTTCAAAATAAAAATAAATAAAAAATCCCACACCCACACAGCAGGTTTTGTCAGCAAAGGTTACCCAGGAGAAGTGAAGGAGTGCATCTCCTGGTGGATCTGTGCCTCCTGCAGACTCCCACCCCACGCGGGTGCCGTGGCTTGGCACTGGCGAGGCGCGGGGCCCTCTGGCAGAGCAGGTGGCAGTGGGCGTTGTGCTCCACCGTCCTCCTACTCCCGACAGATTTGCTGGTGCTGGGGGCGTAGAAAGCGAGCTGCACCTGAACAAACTGAACCTCTTTCACTTTTGGGATGATGGCTGGAGGGATGGAGAGAACGCCTTACAGAATTTTTATTTGAATTTTATAACATATGGAAATCGGTCTGTGAGAACAGTGAGAAATATTTAGAAACAGTAGGAAAGGCTGTCATTGAAATTTATCCTGGCTATGTCTAAACATGGAAAAGGACAACAGAAACCAGCGTTAACTTGAAAAAATGTAAAGAGAACTGACTATGAAACAAGCAGAAGGATTATTTCTTTTAAAGTATAAACAATCTGGCGAGAAGGAATAAAGGCAGAACTATAAAAATAATCCAAGGCAAGTAAAAAATAATGAGGGTAAAAAATAATAATACTCTGCATCACTTTGCAGAGATTTTTTTCTTGTACAAATATGACCTTCTTAAGGGAGAAACCAGACAAAATATTTCTGTTCCAAAATATCACGGTGGAGAAAAATATAAAAGGAAGGTATACTGGGGGAAGTGGATAACCTTTAGCTGTGGACAAGCTTTTTAGAAAACTTCCTTGGGAGACTAATCTTTCCAGCCTCCTTACACAGAAAATGAAAAGGGATGCTAGGCTCCACAGGGCAATTCAATGCCCCTAAATGCAGGTGGCATTGTCCTGTCCCACCAAGTGTGAGATTAGGGATGGGTTAACTCTGAGCACTCTGCGCGGTAACACAAAGTGATGAAAATCATCCCAGAGGTCAAATGCAATCACAAATTTACTAAAAGCACTCAGTGGAATTACAAATTGTGGTGAATAGTGACTTGGCAAAAGTGTGCAGCTGTTTCTTGAAACTTAGCAAGGCTTAGACAGCAAAACCTACAACGATATTACTCTTATATGTCCAGAAATAAGGCTAGGAAGAGAGAAAGAGAGAGAGAGAGAGCAAAAGAAAAGAGGCAGATTAAGGTATCAGAAGGAAAGTAAAGTATCACCACTCCACAGGTCAGTTGGTCCTGTGGCATCCTCTGGAGCAGGGCTGGATGCATTGCAGACTTTGGTAATGCTGCGCAGTGCACGCACCACACACCTGAGTCGCGACTGAGATTGTTTTCTAACCTAGTCCATTTGCATGCGAGATAAGAGAGGGGCAGTTTCTCTACTCCCTCTCCTCGCTCTTCATGCTAATTAAGAGAAGGTTTCTGGAAATTAATCAGAGGTCAACAAATTAGAGGAGTGGTCGCAGTACTGACCAGAAGTGAGTTGTGTTGTTCATTAGGGGTAGCTGTTGGTTTGTGTTTTCTCCTAGCAGTTGATTGTCCACCATGTGCTCCATCTTTGATCTTCCCAATCAGACCAGGAGGCCTTGACAGCAACATTGTTAATTGTCTCTATCTCAAAAATTTATGCTTTCGTTTCGCAGAAACCTTGAGAAAGATGGATTGTCTGCCTCCACAGCCACCTATCTTTTCTGTCCAAAGTTGCAAAACCCAGATGTTTTTGCAAAGGATGGGGTGGGGGTGGGGGGTTTGCTTCAAGGCTGTCACAGGCATGAACACCTTATTTACAGTAAAGATAAAGATCATTTCCTTGAAGCTTTGACGGTTTGGAGGTCTGGGCTGAATTATACAGGTGGAACAAACATAATTGCCTTCAGGGGAATTAAGGAAATCTGCCTGAGGACACAGCACCCTTGTTTGATCCTTCTCCCTTTATTCTGCTCATTAAGTGCACACTATGCACTAAAACCCTGCCTCCCCACTCATCGTCTGTGATTTTTTTTCCTCCCCTCAGATCTGCAATGTTTCTTTTCACTCCAGTGCCACCCGCAGCCACAGGCTAAGGGAGGTCCCAGGCTGCAAGCCTGCAGAAGTGCAGGGCACCCCCTGCTCAGCCCATGGATTTCCTTCCCCACTGCAGACTTCTGCTGGTGGAGACATCCCAGCCACAGGGAGCAACCCTCTAACCAGAACAATAACTCCTTAACACTTGCAACTGAAGCGTCCCTTTGTGCAGCAAGTCTCTAGTATCAAGGCAGAATTTTTTTTTTTCCAGGGAACTTGTAAAAAGGCCATATTGCAAAGACAGTGGAAAAATTAGCCTGGTGGCAGCCTAACAAAATATTTGAAATACCAAGTTTAGCAATGACTATAATCAAGGGTAAGAACAGAAATAGAGAACGTTTGCTTCTAATTTGAACACAATAACATTTATCTTCTTTTCATAGATGCCAAATAGGCAAGATTATCTAGATTTTTCAAATGAGTTTATCTATCAACAGTTGGCTTAGCGGATTGACGGAAAAAGTAATATAAGATGTTACATGCACAGCAAACTATAGAAACACAATGACAGGGAATGCTGTTATTACTGTATAAAGTTGCTGAATCTAACAACATAAATTCAGTGCAAAGCCTGAGTTACTTTTCCACAATTGTATTTAGGAGAGACACAGCAACATAAATTGCCCTAATTTTCCTTTGGAAAAAGTTCCATTTTAAAAGAATGTATGTACATGATTTTTCTGGAAGTTACAAGATTCTTAGGGTTAGTTTTCTCCCCACACTATATCTGAGAACACCAATTTCTCCTCTCTTTGTTTCACTTTTCTTTTAGGACTCTGACAGAACTGCAGTTTGACTTAGGAGGCCAACTCATGTTCACTCACTCTAAGTGAATTACCTAATAATTTTTCAATTGTGTGACTACTTAGAAAAAGCTAAACAGAAAAATCAGTATGTTTATGCTCATATTCCCAGAAGTATACATGCAATCCTTAACTTACACCTTTAACTTTCAGATGGTAAATTATTTTCAGATCCAAACTTTCAAACTCACTGGTTACTCATAGTCTTTTCTGACAGAAGACAGGAACCACATCACATGCTGTATTTTGCCACCTGCTGCAATACAGAATTTCTGTAAATGATTGCAAGAAGCGTGCAAACCACAGTTTATTTTTGCTAGAAGTTTCTCCATAAAACTTCAGTATTGCTTACAAATTTCTGCAAAAATAAATTGAAGCATTTATTTTAATAAAATATTGACTTGCTGGTAATATTTTGCAGGTTTTAGAGATTTCTGAAAAAAAAAAAAAAAGTAAAACCAGAAATAATTAATTGAATAATTTGTGCCTTCTAGTGTATTACGTAAACTTCTTGAAACTCCCTTAACCATAATAAAGCAAGCATACCCAGTGTTGAAGAAGTGTGATACTGCCTGGGCTTTATTGCACACGTGCTGGTGCCATCCTGAGTTATGTTATTCACAGAATCACAGAATCACAGAATCAACTGGGTTGGAAAAGACCTCAGAGATCATCAAGTCCAACCCTTGGTCCAACTCTAGTCCGTTTACTAGATCGTGGCACTAAGTGCCATGTCCAATCTCAGCTTAAAAACCTCCAGGGACAGCGAGTCCACCACCTCCCTGGGCAGGCCATTCCAATGCCTGACCACTCTCTCTGTAAAGAATTTCTTTCTAATATCCAGCCTAAATTTCCCCTGGTAGAGTTTAAGCCCATGCCCCCTTGTCCTATTGCTAACTGCCTGGGAGAAGAGACCAATCCCCACCTGGCTATAACTTCCCTTCAGGTAGTTATAGAGAGTGATGAGGTCACCTCTAAGCCTCCTCTTCTCTAGACTAAACAACCCCAGCTCCCTCAGCCTCTCCCCATAGGTCTTATGTTCAAGTCCCTTCACCAGTCGTGTTGCTCTTCTCTGGACCCGCTCCAGCACTTCAATGTCTTTCCTGAACTGAGGGGCCCAGAACAGAACACAATACTCCAGGTGTGGCCTCCCCAATGCAGAGTACAGGGGAAGGATCACTTCCCTTGTCCTGCTGACCACGCTATTTTTGATACAGGACAGGATACCGTTGGCCTTCTTGGCCACCTGGGCACACTGTTAGCTCATGTTGAGCTTCCTGTCAATTAGTACCCCCAGGTCCCTTTCTGTCTGACTGCTCTCCAGCCACTCTGCGCCCAGCCTGTAGCGCTGCAGGGGGTTGTTGTGACCAAAGTGCAGCACCCAGCACTTGGCCTTATTGAACTTCATCCCATTGGAATCAGCCCATTTTTCCAGGACATACAAATAAAATGCAGCTTACCTAGCAGGAAGACACCAAATTTGGACTGATAATGCAGTATATTTGTATAGCAGAGTACGCACACAAACAAAAGTATGCCATGCTAGTGCTGACAAAGGAGAAACAGGAAAACATATGAAACTCTTCATGGCTGAGGCAAATGCAGTACAAATTATCATTACTATAATTTTTCAATTTTGTTCATACAGGAAATCTCATGGCGTTTCCCTCCAATCCTCTTCATCACTCGCTTCCTTCTCTTGCTAGCTTTCTCACATCATACCTTTTGTTTCCCAAGGTCAGTTGTGAGACATCTACCTGTGCACATTAATAAGGACACAGTGAATACTGGGCACTAAGAGATGAAACAACAATCTGTTTCCCATAAACATCTCAACCAGCTTCCACCAGGAAGGGGACAGAGCTCTTCTACTTTGCAAGTAAGGGTTCCTGGTGAGCTGACATATTTTTCTGTTTCTTTAGGTTAAATGTACTTGTTATCTACATGAAATCCATCTGCTACAACATCTTACATGCCCAATAAGACCAACAGTTAAAACACATTAAAACCACATTAATGTGTCTTTCCATACTGTGACATGTTAATAGTGCAAAAAGCTATTAGGACTGGTCTGTCAATCATACACAGTAGGTGAACTGCTGGGTCAGCATGAACATACATTGCACCATTATTCATAAAAGAATACCACTAATGTATAGTAACACGAGTAGACATTAAAAAAAAAAAAAAAAGAAAAAGAAAAATCAACATTTAATTGCAGTTTTTAGCTGTTCTTAAATTTTTTGCCTTTTCTGCAACTAAATTATTTGGAGCTAACAACAGCAAGCTAAGCTAAAACAAATAAACAAAAATGAAAAGACCTCCTGTGACTAATGGCTCCTTTTTTTCAAGTGCCTGAAAGGGATGTAGAACCACCTACACAGGAAGACATATTCAATGCACAAGCAAAACCTGGTTTTGCTTGTAAAAATTAGGCAGTTGTCAAAGTTAGCTGTGTTTTCTTTAGCACAATTGCCTACTTGAGCACATATGTAGAAGGTTATAGTGCATGTGTGGTAGGCAATTTGAAAGAAATCTATGATTATTTCAATTTTTTAGTGTTCAGAAGCAAAAATAATAAAACTGTTTTTTAAAAAATGGACTTACCTGAAGCACTCAAACAAGTCTTCCATATAATGAGATCTTGTGTTATTTGGCCTTTGCTTCAGTAAGATTAATGTTTAGGCAAGGAGAAGGACACTCTCCACTGCAGATATATTTCCTTTTAATGTCATATACATATCAGCTTTACTAGTCATACACATGTATCTTAGTACGTATGACTATATTTTCCCCCTTTACTTTGCTATCAAAGTGTTTCTTACCACATTTCTATGTTCTTCAAAAATACACCTAGGGAATTGAAATGTCTTTTTGATTGGAAGAGCAGTTCCTTTGCAAATTATGTTTGTCCACTCATCTAAAAGCCATCTAAAAGTTATCTCAATATGTGCTTGAATCAATTTCACACTTGTTTAGCTGAATCCCTGTTAATTCATGTTTAACTGCACATCTCCTAGCTGTTGTCATCTACACATTCTCCAAATTGCAGGATGCTGCAGGACATGTCCTGCTTTCTGACATATTTTTGGTGAAGAAAACCCTTACAATCAGCTGGCCAACATCTGAAGCTACATTCGACCACAGAGCATAGAATCAGGGAACTGTCCTTATGGCAAAGAAAATGAAAATGTTTCCTACATACAATTCTGTGGAGAAAGAGAGGGAGGAGGAAGAAGCACCCACATTTCCACAGGCATATCACAAAAAGAAAACTAAGTAATTTCTAAAGGTCTGAGGTTAAAAAGTACTGATTTCCAAAATCCCAGAGGCCAATGGAAACTGAAAGCATTTGGCATCCCTTTGGACTGGTTCTCTTATCAGTTTCAGCATACATTTTCTAGCATCCGGAAGAAATGGTTGCTAACTGCAACACCAGTATTTTGGGGATGGCAGTAGTCACCATTACTAACTGCTAAATGCTAATCAGAGACAATCTTCAGATTCTATTTAGCATACCATTTCCACATGCAGCTTGATAAAGATGGAAAACAATTAAGTCTGTTGCAACATACTCCAAAGGGATGACAGAAGTGAACAGAAGACAAGAACAGGTAAACAGACGATTCAGGAAACACTTGAATTTAGACAGGCTCTGCCTGAAGACCAGACTTTGTCTTCTGCTGTGAAAGGAGAACATCACTGAAGTCAATAGACATATAATCCCCAAAGAAAAAGTCAGAGTTACAAATTCTCATCAAGACTCACAGTTCAAAATGTTTTGTGTATTTCAAAGTGGGCTATGGCTCACATACAGTGATTTTTAATTGGGCTAGAACACCTACTCCCTTGACAGAAAACACTAAAGATACATGCTACAAAAATAGTAGTGTTTCACAAATAACTTGGTAATACTCAAAGTACCTACATAAAATAAAATAACATCTCTGTGATATGCAAAGTATCTAAGGACTTACTGGAGAACTCATCCTTTCAGAAAATGCAACTGATCTATGAGCACAGGCTTATTTACAGTTTCATCCAGCAATCACAATTCA
This sequence comes from Columba livia, assembly GCF_036013475.1. Taxonomy (NCBI): domain Eukaryota; kingdom Metazoa; phylum Chordata; class Aves; order Columbiformes; family Columbidae; genus Columba; species Columba livia. The sequence continues at coordinate 105,960,807 of NC_088604.1, forward strand.
GGGTGTAGCAAACCACCTCTTTCCAAAACACTCTACTAGGTACCTTCCCTTTAAGCTCTGTGGAAATGTGCCCAGGATTCTCCATTCACAATTTAAGAGGCTTTTCTTAGGCACTGCCTTATTCTTCAATATGTAGGATTTATGTATCCTTTATATGAGGTTCCCAAAGAGAACAGTAATGAATCTAGGAACAAGAGAGTGCATTTAATATTTCTTATTGTATGACAATATTTTACCAGTTCATCCTCAAAAAGTACAACAAAGAGTCTGAATACTAAAATCGGGAAGATACTAATGTATTTGGGAAACAGAAATACTAATTTGGTATCTTTAGGCAGGGGGAAGAGCCTTGCACGTTACACATGCTCTCACTGTATGCAATCACAGGGAATTAACAGTGGGAGAAAAGGAAGAAGCAATTGTTTTTTAAATGGTCTTTTCATGTAGACTACAGGAAGAAACAGGTTTAAAATAGTCACTGCAGCCATAAGAACAGGGAGGATGTAGCTCTATGGACTCCCCAACCTGTGCTGTTCTGGGCAAGCTGTGGTCACAGCGGGAGACCCTGAAGCAGTGAAGGGGATTCACTATTGTTGCATACAGCCCTAACAATGCAAAGGTGTTAAATGTCTGTGTGAACCTTCCACATCCACTGTTGGGAACAATTTGGATGTATAGATCTTCTATAATCTTTACATGTCAAAGTAAAGCTGACTCTTCAGCAAAATAACAAAACAAGACATTCAGTTTTCTGGGTGCAGGGCAGTTAACAAAATCAATGAGCGAGACCACTGCATTGGTGCCTACCATGGCAGACAGTTAACAAATGAATAAAAGAGGTTGTGCCTCTCCAGGGAAGATAAGAATCTCTGCTAATCTTCACAGAACAATTGAACTGGTAGGAAATAGCCTGTGCTGAAGGAGCACCACCCATTGAATGAGCAGTGTCAGGTTTGGACAGACAACTGTTCAGTGGTGAAAAGGTATGATGCTCCTATTCCTAGTCTTACTGCTACTATTAATACTACGTTTTAAAGCTTTCCCCATTTGTACACTTTCTGTGCCTTCAACTGAGCTACAACACTGCTGAAAACTACCCCTGACACCCCAACTCCAACCTGCTCCTGCCATGGCAGCTCTAACTCAGTCCTTCTTTACTGATGACTAAAGAATTATTCTTCCAGCACTGCCACTCCTTGCAGATCTCTTTGTTTAACCTGAATATTCCTTAGCATCTGCCAGCAATTTTTTCCCTAGCTAAATTCCTACTAAATAAATTTCTATAAGTCTCATCAGCTACTGCTCTAAATGCATCCCTTCAAAAGAAAAAACCCCTCCCCCTGCATTTAATATGTGTATCAATAAAAGAAGGATTAGAAATCAGCATTCCTAGCCTCTGTTGAACAACCTTCTCTCTCCCTCAGTTTATTCAACCACAAAATGGCTATATTTACTACAATATCTCAAAGAATAGTTTAAAAGCATCATGTTATTAAGTCAATACTACTGGTTCTGAATTGCTACAGAGAATATATAAACATTTCCAAGCAAAGCTGATATGTATTTTTAAGATTTATAGCTTATGGTTTGTAGTCTTTAGAATAATATTATTTGCAAGGTTAATACCCCGTTCCTATGGACTGGAAAGTGGTATCCACATTATGGTCAAGATTATATTTTTATTTGCTAGTTATTCCTTCTAAGTAATTCCGTAGCATTTCTTTTCTCTTACAGAACATTATAATTAATAAATACTTACTGTCAGCATGCTTATATAGATTTATTTAGAAACTCATTGTATCAAAGAATTTCCCTGAAACAAAATTAATAATTTATTTTTTAAAACACATAGGGCAGAATCTGCTTTAGCAAGGTTTTCCCCTTAGATCTGTATATTATGGAAATAATTGCAAGTAAAAACAAACAAACAAATAAACAAACAAACAAAAAGAAATAAATAAAGAAAGAATCAGTAACCTCTGTAAGTACACAGAATGTCATTGTAAAATAAAGCCAAGAAATACTGTTTCTAAAATTTCAGACCTGAAGTTGTTCTTTAAAAAAAAAGGACAAAACAAACAAACAAGCAAAACCACCACAAACTTTCAAGTTTTATTCCGTAGGCTATATTTGCTCTAACATTAACAAGTGAGAATTTCTGCTGTCTCTCTAAAGGAGAGAGCTGCATTTAGCTGTACTTTAAATCTTCTGTAAGACTTATTTTCATTTGTACACAAAATGTCTGTCAGCCATTTCCAGGACTAATTGGACTAAAGTATGGTACGATCTAATTTTTAAGTATATGCCACAGAGTTAGAGATTCCCAAGTGCTTCAATCTTTTCAGAGTTTTGTTGTTTTCTGTTAGGTACAACTTTGCTGTATCCAACTGCCAGCAGAGGGAGAAAACACAATGTGAAGTATAGAAATGTAATACGACACATATCTCTCATCTGCACTACTGAAATAAATATGATGTGGTTTCAACCATTTCTTTTCTAGGACAGGGTACACTCATTGTCAGTTCCCCAGTCTACAAGTTATCTGATTAATTATTGGGGGGTTTTCTCCCTTCAGTTCCAGCCTTTCCCTCCCTCTTTCCTTTTGCCTTTCATTCCATGAAGGCTCAATCTTTGAGATGTATAAATAGTGGGAGAATTATGCAGAGGGCTTTATTATGAAACTAGAAATAATTTCATTGACACTAATGAGAAAGCCTGTCTTTTGGAGAGCTTCACATTTCTAGACACCATTTCCTCTACTCAGGGTCCCCTAATGAAACGAGCCAGGGCAAGGTGGGAATTGCTTCAGAGACACGTATATGAGATGGGCTGCTGAAGAGCTACATTTTTTTAAATACTAGCAGTTAGTCTTCTATATAGACTGGCTTCTGTTTTATTTAACTATTTCCTAAGCTTATTGGCACACATGCAGTTATTTTAAGCAGATATGTCCACATTTCCCCTTAAAGCTGCCCTCCCCAAATATGTGCAAGCACACACATACACAAAGCCATGTAAAATCCTATTTAAATAAACTGCTTTCTCATTCCTTCCTCAGGCATAAAACCTGTCAGTTGTAACAGACAAAGGGCAGACAGCTCTTGCTGCTGCCTCATTGCCTCTTGGCTTCAGGCACTGTGAGGCTTGATGGCAAGGTCAGGTGTTTGGTCCCCTCTGCGTGGATCTCCACACTCCAGGTGAGGACACAATTGTAACTGACAAGTTAAATGCTCTCTGTTTAGGATCCCCATCACCATTTACTGCCTGGAGCATAGTATCACGCTCCACCTGCTTTAAATAAGGGGCTCGGGATGCATCAGGGGGCAGAGTTCCAAGGCATAAATACTTTCTTATTGCTCTCATATTCCTAAAGCAGTCTACCCTTTAGGTCACTCAATTTTTTTCCAGCTGTAGCATGTTATACACAGAGATGATCATGGACCTAATAGCAAGTGATGGCAGTGCTAAATCATCTGACACTTCTAACCATCTACAGGTGCCCATGAATCATCTGGTGTTTGGGGAATTTTGATTTCAAGGTTGAATTAAAACAAGCTATGGGGGCAGTGAATGATGACCAAAAACCATTAGGTACTCACTGTTTCAAACACCCTCAACAGTAAGACACTGACAGAAATGGAAGAAACCCTGAGCAAAGCCCTTGCTCTGCCAGCAATGAGATGCTTGACTCTGAGTCTCCTGTACAACAGATCTCAGTCCCTGCTGCTCCAGGATTGGCTTCTCTGAAACACAAACTGGGACAAAGCCCTCTCTTCCACTTATGTCTCCCTAGGTTAGAAGGGATATCAGACACTTTAAGGAGAGAAGTTAGAGAAGACAGAGAAGATCCTGGGTAAGTCTGCAAAGAAGGAAGAGGCAGCAGTCCAAATAATAGTAGGATGGGGAGAAAAGTTCCACAATGGTATGTAGAAAAGCAGAGGAATCCAAGATGTAATATTTGTATCACGTGAAAGGTAGTATGAAATATTGTTTGCTGCCATCCAAAGCTGTTGGAACTATGCAGGCACCACCTTCACGGGCATGCTGGTAGAGTGAAGGGTTATCTGTAATGACAAAGGAAGGCTGTAACTGAGGCACAGCAACAGCAGCAACACCCTGAACACTGAGTCAAGGGAAATATGGGCCATAATAGATTCAGCATGAGAAGTTTGCTGGCGAGGCCAAAGAGGAGTGTTGCCAGCTGGTCTGCATCCTGTTAAATATGACAAGTGGATATCAAAGATGTCCTGAGGTTTCTGTACTCTCTAGCCTGGTAGTGCTGAACACCATGAGACATGATGCTGTTCTGTGCCTCTGTTCACGAAGTGCTATGGGTATACTGACTGGTGAACAGACAACTAAAGCACAGGCTTTCAGAGCAATGTCTGGTTAGGGTCCAGTTTGCTTGTTGTAGGACACTTGCAGAGCCACCTGCCTCCCCTGCACAGAGCTAAGGATACATGCTACATGTGCCAACACGCTACTGCATAAAGCCTTCCAAGGCAGGACTTGGCGGTCAAAAAATCTTCATCCGTGCGGTATGTGGCAACGCACTTGGGATTGACCTCAGCAGTATAGTCAGGCCAACATTTGGGCTAATACAGGTCTGAGCTTTGCCTCTCACTGTGCCTCTGAGCTTATGCAAACCTATACAGAAGTAGAAGTTGATACACAAACAGTGCAGATGACCAACAAAAGTTCATTCAGCCCATATGCATATCACCCCTTCTGAAATACCAGGGAAAGCAAAACTACAACCTGTCTTTGGAGAAAGGACGCCGGAGCTTCACTGCTTTAAAACTCCAGTAATCCAACAACTGCGACTCGATGCACAGTTGTGGGCAATAAACTTCAAGGACCAGGCTGGTGCTGCTAGAAGAATGGTGTAACTGGCTAAGCAATTTTCACTTGCATGTAAACTCTGCCGATTTAATCACAGCTTTCTCCAGGGATTCCTTTAGTGTCTAGACTTCTCTCATGTCAGGCGGACTTGCCAACATGTGATAAACAGTCAGATTACTCCAAAAACTCTTTGCAGGAACAGTCAGGAAGAGAAGCAATGTGTACGCAGCTTCTGCACTTCAAACGTTTGCCATATAGGCATGCCTGTTGAATACTAATTGTGTCCTGAAAAGGTTATTCATTCAAGAAGCTCAATGCTACTCCATAAGCTAGCATCTAACCAGTAGGTTTGTACTGTACCATTGCCTGTGGTAGCTCATAACAACTTTCGTATCCGCAATAGTTTTGGTACCCATAGAGGCAGCCTATATAGGAGCGGCTTGGATTTATCACAGTGTTCCCGCATAGTCATCCTTGTTTAACTCATTGGTCTTGGCACCAGTGAAACTAACACCATGGTATATTGTCCAGCAACGGGACCTGAGAAAATGTTACTCAGTCACGACAATGATGGAGAAGCCTTTAGGCACAACTGTTCACTTACAGCTACTGGGCATGCTTTGGGGTCTAAAAAGCTCCCAAACTAAAGCTGGCAAGCAGTTCATGGTTTCAAAGTGCAGGCAGTGCCACAAGAAGTTCTGGCTGTATGGAGATTTGTGTTGCACAAAACCAGGCCTGTGGGCTTCAGTGAAGTCATTGCAGCACAGCAGAGTAAAAATCAGGCCCATGCTGTGCTACAAGTGGCTTGTGCAGCAATGTGGGTGTATTTAATTCAACATGGCAAGGACTATTTACCCAGATTATTTATTGTTCTCTTTTTTATTTTTTTTTTTAAATGCTGTGGCTTGTTTTCCCCTCAAAAAGTCATGTTTCTTACTATCATTTGTAATTTGCCGGGGGCAAGTAAAGCATAGCAAATATACAGAAAGCAAAGGCCCAGCAGGGTAGTTCATTTTAGACTTACACTGCTGATGGCATTTGCTGGTTGTATCAACCACAAATGTGGTAGGCATAGGGAAATGATTTTCCAAGTAGCCAGTCAAACGTTATATTTAGAAAGTACTGATTCACTTAGAGAAGCATGCAGTCAGTGAATAAAAGTGTTAGCTATGGGAATCAGCACATTTCATAGCATCAACATGCTGCAGAGAAGGCTATAGCCAGTGCTAACGTGCTTATTGTTACCTATTCCCATGACTGGGAAGAAAGCACAATGTAATTAAAAGATTGATCTCCTGGAAACAAAGCTAAATAAAAAGAAAACACCCTGAAAGTAACTCCACATTTTCAAACATCATTCTCTACTTCATTTTGCCTGAGCTGTTTGCAAGCAGCTACGAATTTCTAAAAATCAATGAATGAAGCTCAAGTCTGTAGACTTGATTCTGTTTCCACTCAGACCAGCATAAGTCTAGAGTAAGTTAACTGAAGTTAATGTAGAAACAAAGGAATAAAAGTAACACAAGTGAAATATGAATTAGACCTGGTCTACAGAAAGGTTTAAGAAAAAATATAGCTTCAATTTGCTGGTTCAATCAAGCCAAGGTCAGAACAGTATTGGCAAAAACAGATATAGAAGACATTTTATTTTATACTCTGTGTATAAAACCACTTATTTTTTTTTTTAAAAAAAGGAGGGACATGACATAGTATCTGCACTTGGCATTTTAGAGGGACTACAGTTGTGATCTGATAGCACTCAGTCTTGGGTGATTTAAGTTTTTTCAATATTGTGTTAGATGTCATACGCTACAGACCAAATTCTCAACTATTTTAAGCAGATGTAACATCTTTAATTTCAGTGCAACTCTATTAGTTTATAGTACTGCTCAGCACCGACATTTTCATGAAACATATTAGTAGAAGCCAATGCAATTTAACAACATAAGCACAGCAGTATTTGGTAGGGACCGTACTAGCTCTCTTTGTTGATGCTAAGACCAGAAAAGACCATTACATTATAAAATCTGATCTGCTGGACAGCACAGCCCATTCACCAAGCCAAAACTCTAATTAAAACAGATTAGAATTTAATCCTGAGCATGTACAAAGAAATACCAGCCAGGTAGCTAAGAATGATGAGATAGATAATGGACTGAGCAGCATACATCCATAACCATCCACGCTTTGAGTTCTGGTCTCTTTCCAGCTCTGATTACATCTCTGTAGCTGTGCATTTAATGGCACAGGTGGGGCAGAGGAATAAAAAAATGAAAAAAACAAAAAACAACAAACAACAAAACACCCACACTCTTTAAGGCCTGCAGACAATTGACTGAAGCACAAGATTCAGCAACTAAGTGAAAGTACTAACTAGCTGAATTCAAAACCAAAATATCACGAACACACAAACTGAAGCAGAAAATTTTGGTTTCTTCCTCATTAATCCACACAGACAGCACAGACTAAAATACTCTGTGGAATGAATTTGAGAGACTCCTAGTGCCTACTCATCAGGCAAGCGATCTTCAGCATTTGATTATCATGTTCCTAGGGAGCACCTTCTTTGTTCCTTCTATTCCTTGGACCTGGAAAACTCCTTCTTATTCTGAAATTGCATTAGTTCAACTTTGCATTCCAGCTACTGAACTTGTAACAGTTGCTGTCATATCACTTTCCATGTTTCAGGATTGACTTGCAGCCATGAAGTCCCCTTCTAATTTTGTCATCACACGGTTACATTGCTGCCTAGCACGTCGATAGAAATACTGAAGAGCATCAGGCTCCAGTTTTTAGCGGAAGCTACTAGAGGTCGTGTCCCTATCTCCTTGCTCTGTTATTTGTAGACAGGGTAGATTTTAAACTATCATGTCTGATATGTCTCACATAACTTAAGTTTGCTTGGGTTTTAATCCTAATATTGTTTTAGTACTAAATCAACATAAATTCAAGGATGGTATGTCAACCAGACTTCTAAGATCTACAAAAAACCTACCAAACCACTAGCACCTCAAATAAGAGAACAGGCTCCCACCACTATTAATGTCCCCATTGAATAACTCCTGTCTAAAATATAATTCTTGCACATTTCTAAATCCTAGCTGTTAGCAGCCTCCTGTGCCAGATGAGGTTTGTGAAGGAACCATGAAGGAAAGAAAGGAGCAAACTCTCATTTGACAGCACAGAAAGCTATGACCATCCTCACCACTACCAGCAGAGATCAGCTGACCTTCCCCCATAGGACTGAACTGTCTCTCCCTGTGTCATATGGAGTGGGTTCATCTCCCCATTGTGCTCTAGTACCAAGCAACCTTTGGCTACTGCTGCCCTAGCTACATCTCTTTTTAGTGTTTTATCACTTATGACTATCAGTTACCCAATTGCCCTTTGATATTTCACTGATTTTATTGGCTTCCCATAAGGGTTCAGCACAAGTTGCATGCTTGTGAGCACAGGAGTTGCTTACAGAGACTTCACACAAGATGCAAACAGACATTTTCACATCTTCCAAGCCAGGTTCTTCAAAATGGTAAATAATAACTCTTTGTTCCACTCTTCACCAGAAGCGTATCATTTATAGCTAGAAAAATAGAATGATATGGTCTAAAAGTTTTCTTTTCTTCTTGAAGATTGCCAGTTCTTTCTGATAGTAGCTTTGGATGTAGAAAGCTCTCAGAAAGTAGAAATATTAATAATAAATGCAAGATGCTTCATGCATGTTGTAACATACTGAACCTTCAAAATAAACTATTTATACCGAAGGTTGGATGTGCCATAATAGCATCCACTCAGAAACCAAGAAATGTATAGGAAATGAGAGAGCAAACCACAGAGACTAACAGAAAGAAGTCTGCCAGCTATGGCTGCAAGATGGGTAGGAAAAATAACATAATCCTCAACTGAAATTATTCAAAGAGAGCAAAAGAATTATGAATTCATCTTGGTTTGGGTTTATTTTTTTGATTTTTGCTTGTGGTTTTTTGTGTTTGTTTTTTATTTGGTAGGAGTTTTTTTATGGGGGTGGTTTTTGTTTGTTTGTTTTCCTCTTTTTTTTTCTTTCTTTCTCCCCTGAGAGTCTACATCAAGAACACAAGGACCAGAGGACTTTGTAGATTTACAGATCTGGTATATTTGTTCATGTTATGAATCTATATTTCAATGCAAATGAAAATGTTATTATTGACAAACCTTCTTTTAAAAAATAAAGTATCCCTTGAGATTTCCCATACAATAATAACAATACATGAAATCTTTTAATCAAGTATCTCAGTTGCTACATTGCTTTTAGCATTATATTAACTAGCACCTTCCAATACTATGGCATTAACAAGTAGAAAATTAGTCTTGGCCAGGAGACTTTATGGAGACAGCTGCAATCACACTGCAATCAAATCACCTCTGCCAGGAAGGGGTTACGAGGTAGAGAAAAATCTATTGTGTAAGGCAGCAGAGCACAAAATACACACTTCTTAACTCTGCACAGCACTATATTTTATCTCCTTCTCCTTGCTATTAACATATGAGGTTGAGGTGTTGGAACACAAACCCTTATGCTGATTTGGGGATGCAGATTTTATCACACCATGGTACAGAAGTGGGAGATGGGAGCTAGTGAGGTAAAATACTAGAGGGAACTTAATCCCAATCTCTTTATTAAATCCTTACACATTCTTTGATCTCTGTTTTACATCACTACTAATCAGCTGTCTCCATACAAAGCATTTTGAATCAAGAGTGCAAAAAGATGGTGCAACGTGATCAGTGTACCATATGATTCCTGAAGTTAGCTTTGTATTCTGAAAACCCCCTCTACCACCAGAGAGCAGAACACAAATACACACATCCTGTTAAGTAAAACCTTTCAGCCTAAAGTCTTTTCCATAAGAAGCCAGTCAGAATATTCCACACTTAAAATATTGCATTTCTGTGGTGTACTTTCAGCTGATGCCATGCCAACAGTGTAAGAGGTTAGGTTTTCACATTAATATAGTTCTTCCTTCATGGAGGCTTATAGTTCTTCCATCGTGGAGGCTTGCTAACCAGGGAAGTCTACTAACTATGCACAGTAGCATATAAGAAATGTGACTGTAATATTCAAGTCTGTGAATCTCTTCCATAAAGCAAGGCAACATGGCATAAATACTCCGTTTTATAAGCAAAATTTTACAGACAAAGATGCTCACGGGATCTTGAAATTCTGTAACCTCTTTGCTTCACAGAATGTCACAAGGCTGCAGAAGGCATGCACTGCACCACCCTGAGAGGGCTCCATGCTGCATCTATGAACTTCATGTCTTCCATAGGTAACAGCACTGCTCCACAGCTGTGTGCTACATGGGTATGATGAGCACAGCCAGGTACATCCTTACATTTGAGTTTCAGTTACAAACCATTCTACAGGAAGGAACTGTCCATGCACCATCCTCAGGGCCATCTGTAGGCTCTACATCACGCTTGGTGAAAGCCCCTGAACTCTGTAACACCTAGTTTATTGTCCAAAACTGTCACCTAAATATAACAGAGCACAAACTATTCATTTTTACTGCTGTCACGGGAGGATAGGATGAAGCTGAGAGGCATGCTAACTTTCAATAAGGAATCTGAAACACTATTTTTGAGTGTTTTTCAGAATGGGCAACAAAGAGGCTGCTCTTGCACTGTGGGTTTCTTTTCAGGCTTCAAAGGCACAAGTGTCTACTTTAGATTTTTCAAAGACAACTTTAGAAATGCACATACAGCCCAGACAATGGGGTAGTGCTCATTATTTCAACATTTTGCTAAGACATAAAATTAAACAAACATTGTCCTTTCTCTCTATAAATGGTTAGAGAGCTTCATGTTATGACAGCAGCTATGTGTATAGCAACTGCTAAGAGTTTCAGCTGAAATCAGAGCACGTTTAACAAAGCATGAAGCATAGAAACAGATTTACAAAAACAGTTCTACAGCCAAACAAACTGTTCAAGCCTATACTACAGTTCTCAAATATATTTGCATACAAAAGTCAGGGGTAAAGGGAATATCTTAAATTTGTCATTAGAAAGAGAATCCCAATGTGGTATTTTTTGATGCAATTCTCTTATTAAAACTCCCCTGTGAATTCTGAGTAACTTCTTTGATGTCAGAACTACAATGGTGTAAAAAGCATGAAAAAATATGAGGGCAATTGTATTCAATATCACAACCAGAATAACAGGATGAATAATGGGCAAATTAAGGCACAACTTTAGCTGGTGTAATGCAACTTACAGATTTCAGTGTGGTAAGGTTAATTTACACTAGTTGTAGATGTTGGTCCATTGTCAGCAAATCCTTTTTTCTCACACTTACATTAACAAAACCATTAGGAGCATGGGAACATGCAAAAGTAGGTGTAAGGATCAACTTGATGACACTCTCCAAATTAATTTACTCCTTAGAAGTAAGATGGTGTGCCCTATAAATGGACAATGTTAATTTTTTTTTAACACCCGTTACAATCACAGTAACTATTAAGTAAATTAAAGGCTCTGGCAGCTATTCATCATGTCACTATGATTAAAAACTAACTGTATGCCAAAATAAGTATTATTGGAGTTTCATTCATGATAGCGTGGAAAAGAGGGTTGAATAGCTTATGTTAGAAAGAGGCTTTTGTCCTTTCACTAATGGAGAGGATTACACTACACAATTTTTTACCAGCACCAGCTTTTATACTGCAGCATTAAACACAAAGATCAAAATGATCAGTTGCAGCAAAAAACTGGAACAATGGCATTAATAAAACCAGAGAGGCCAGCCATCTTGCACACCACAGGAAAATCCAGTTTTGCACAGTTGGTGTTTTGAGGCACATATGTGACACAATTAGTATAACAAAATAAGTTTCTCCTTGCTGAAGCATTTACTGCAAATTGAGTCATTAATCTCATTTATAAAACAGGCACAATAGCTTGCACACTGCGATTGGCTGAGGCGATTTCTTCTCATTAGTGTGTGAATGGCTCAATCTTATTCACTTTAAATGTGGGTCATTTTAACTAAATATAAATGCTTCAGCCTTGAGACCCTGCACGTACTGTTACTATATTTACATGAGGAATTTAGAGTTCCAACATGCTGGTGATGCTGTGGGCTAGCACCTACCCAGACTACACTACAGCCATGACAGAAGGCATATTGCAGTCATCATTTTAAAGATGAAGACTCAAAGCTCAGAGGGATTCAGAACTAAGCCTTTGAAAGATATCATCTTCTAAAATAGGATGCAGGTACATTGGGGCTCCTAAATTCAAACAGTGATTCAGAAAATCCCTGCTGAGTTGCTGCTAAAATCTGAAGCTGCCTATGCTCACAAGATACCTACCTACTCGACTATTCATAGTGTTTGTACCTACCTGAAACTGCCCAGTCTGAGCTACTTGGCATATGCCTCCTGCCTTGTCTTGGTCATGTTTCAGAGAATAGGTCTTTTTTCGCCATAAGCTCTCTATGGCATTAGATCCAGACTCTTTTGTCACATTTATAGTCTTGTTGGAGTTTTACAGGGTCAAGGCGCATCCATCACAAGTAAAGGACTGCTGCGAATCCTGAAGGAACAGCCTGTGCTTTCTTACAGCAAATTCAGCTCAGTCACTACCTGTGTGGACAGCTTTCAGCCTCTAGCTTGCATATGTAATCTAACCTGAATTTACAGTCAGAGTCTTCCCTCCTTCATAAGGAACTTTCTTGTTATGGCTGACCAAATATTGGGTGAATAGAGAGGGACCAAACCTACAACTTCAGGTCACCAAGGAAACCACAAGTCCCTTGACCAGCTTCTAGCAAAACATACCTTTCCCTGGTAAAGCTTCTAACACAGAGCTTTGCAGAAACCAAAGCATTACAAGGACGCCTGTATTGCTGGTAGGTATTTTCCTTCAAATACTTCATTTTAAAGTCTTCCTCCTCTGCATACATTTACCTCAATGATATTATTGAATGTAATACAACACCACTGACTCTAGACAAAGAACAGAGCAGCAATTCAAAAACTTACAACCCATAGAGAGAAGAAAAGAAAGGCCACACACTCCCTCATTACAACACAACCTCTTTTGATTGATTCTAACTTAAAACAAATCCTCATCCACCTGTTAGCAGTTTCTGTTCCCACCCAAGGGCTGCCCTGTCAGCAGAATCACTGCAGGGTCAGGTGTGGATGCAGTACAAGCAGGCTTACTTCACCTTGAGAATGCCACTAGCTCCAGCACGTTACACCTTCTTTGAGGCCCAATTCCCCTTCTAATGTAAATCAGCATCATTTAAACAGAGTAATCAAGTGCTAAGCAGTAAAGAGATCAAAGGATCAAAGCCCAGTCTTCTTCCAATTATCAGACAACTCTCTTTTTTCCTTTTTTTGGTTTCAAGCAAACTTCTCAAGCCAACCACAAAATCATATTAGCTAATATGATCATCAGGCTTCAAAACCTCACATTACAACCAAAGTGCCAGGTTTGCAGAGAGGCTTAATAACCTCCTGGAGAAAAAAAAAAAAAACACACAAACAAAAATACCCCAGTAAAATAATATTTTTTTTTTAAAAAAAAGGCCTGAAGTTGCACCAGGGTTTAAGTTGGATATTAGGAAAATTTTCTTCATGGAAAGGGTTGCCAGGCATTGAAACAGGCTGCCTAGAGAAGTGGTTGAATCACCATCCTTGGAGGTGTTTAAAAAGGTGTGGAGATGTGGTACTTAGGGACATGGTTTAGTGGTGGTCTTGGCAGTGTTAGGTTAACAGTTGGACATGATGATGATCTCAAAGGTCTTTTCCAATCTAAATGATTCTATGATTTTTCATCTACTTTTGCAGGCCAGTAAGCACCAGAAGACTTGGCTAAAGTCTGAACTTGGGAATTTTGAAAATAATATGATATTATAAGCAATAATGATAAATTATATTATAAGCAGTTGTGGCATCTGAGAGCAGGATTACATTTCTTTAAAATGTTCTTATTTTATTTTGACTGAAAACAGGGCTTTTTCATCTGCTCTTCCGCTAGCACTACTTAACCTTCTTCTGACAATCCCCCTGCAATCTTGAAAAAGGGTGGGAGTAACGACATTAATCTACTGCTGGATTTACTGGCAGGAGTTAAGGTACAGCACTCACTGGATGCCATGAATATTTATAATTGTAATCCACTGTGGCATGTGTTTTCTGCTTGCACTTTCATTGCATTTCTAGGCAATATATATATTTTTTATTGCTCAGAGTAAATACAGGAACTCTGAACTATTAACAATTAGAGCACTTGCTGCTGTTTGTGAAATATTAGCTGACCTACATCGTTGCAGTTTTAATTAGGTATTACTCCCATGGTGTTCTCATCCCTGTGGGGTTTATACAGTTGGTACTGATATAGGTATTCCTACAGTAGGGCAATTCACTAGGAAAGAGGTTGTTTAGAAATACCTCATTCAAAACACAGGAAAACAACAGTGCACTGTAGCATTACCTGATCCGCGCCAACCTCCCTGCTCCTGTGTCAGGAATCAGTAAGGCAGGGCTACAGGTGTCTGAAAGGGAGACACAGCCCAGGAATCCATCTGGCATCAATCCTGAACTTGCCCTGGCTGCAGCCTAAGCCCAGAAAAACCCTGCTGTACCAAAAGTATTGAAAGCCTGGGACTGTGCCCAGGGATTCGTCACCTGCAAACTTAGGTATACTGTACTGGCAACGTGCAAGTCACGTTAACAGCTGTCAAAACTGTTGTTTAGCTTCCCAAAATAGGTCTTTCTGCTTTGTGCCTCAATAGCTGAAATCATTCCAAATGATCTATTTTTAGGTTAAAGAAGTCTGTTGGGAAACGGCAAGGCAGACATCTTCAATTTTTTTCTTCTTCTACCCATCAGTAAAACCATGATAGTACAGTTATTTCCTTGTTTCACTGTGGTAGGTCAGTTGTATGCTGCTAACTGAAAAAATGTATTCCCTAAGAATTGTTACAGATTTTTTTTTCTTTTGGCAGGATGAATAACTCTGTATGTAAAATTTCTCTACTCTGTGTCCAAAAATAAGCAGCAATACATTGAGCAAGAATATGATTCCATGACACATGAAACAGATACAGTTTTACACACATCAAAGTAATTTCAGAAGCAATTAAGGATGAAACAGAAATCAGGGGAGCCTATTCTCCCATTGAAGCGTCCCAGGGGAGAACAAATTCTTTGACTTCCACACTCCCTTAACTATACCTAATGCCACAATATAGAATGCAATGAAATTGATAGCTATGGCTGTCTCAGCTGACATTTGGAAACAAAAGTTGAAAGCTTCCACAGCACTGAGGTTTTGAACCTCAAACACATTAGGTGTGGGTTTGATAGTTTGTTTTCTTTTTCCTTTCAAAGGGGAAGCTTTGGGGTTAATCTTCCTTAAGCTGTGCCTTGGGCTGTGGTCCTCACTGATTTTCACTGACCTACAGCAGAAACTTTTTTGCCTCTGTTTATGAGTTTTGAGAGTGATTAAAATCACCCTAAACTGGCCTTTTCTATTATAAATGAAAGTTTAAGTGGCCACAGCCAAATTCAATTAAACTGATAACACAGTCTGACCTTTAATCTCTAAAATTAAGTCATTTTTTCATCAAAGAAATTCAGAGGTGAGTGTCTGAACCTCCAATTCTTCCAAATTCAGGCTCAGATGAAATGAATCAAAATCACATCCCCATGGGAGGCTTTGCACCCAGTGTTCTCCACGTGCTGCAAAAGGAGATACATCAAGATTTGGTAGAATTTCCTTTCTACTTTTTAAATTCAAGACATGAAGCAACAAAAAATGATGGTCTGGGAAAAACAACATATGATATGTGAATTAGCTGTTATAAAGGAGCAGACAAAAAAATTTGACTGAGTAGCTGGATGGTTACACACAGTTCTGGGCAATATGAAGGAGTTAATGCAACAGCCCCTTTGTATGGCTTTGCAAGGACCTCAGCTCTATAAAGGGAAAACTTGTCCTCGCACCATCATCTGCAGACAGCATGTGTGGTGCCCCAAACATGTACAGCCCCTTACCAGCCCCATTTAATGGCCATCCTACCTCTCTTGCCAATGAACACATCTTTCCCTCTCAGCTCCCTATTGCATGCTTACCTAAAGTAAAGTGAGAGTACCTCTGTATCTGATTACTCAAATAAAACTTGTCTGAAGACAAGCAAATTGTACCATATCTTGCAGAATGGTATGGTCTACTGGAAGATCGGTCCTTTTAAATAATATGTCTTCAAACCAACTGGTCTTAAGAGGAAGGTAAGAAGTGAAAAAAAGTGAGACTGCGATGTTACACAAAGCCAATGTGTATCCAAGCCAGGACGACTTGCATGAGGTTCACTCACTGCTGACACCACAGTTCATTTAGATGTGAGGCAGCTCTCTCAGCCTGACCTTCACAGCAGAGGGCAACTCCAGCTTGCTTTCTGTGCCATCTGAGTAGAGCAGGTACAAAGTCATGTGTAATGCAGGCCACTCTGCCAGTAGATTAGGTATTGATGTTATTGTTCAAGTGCAGTGCCATCTATAAGGAAATGGGAATAAAAAGTCATTCTAACTACAGTTATGAGAAACAGGGACAGAATGCTCCCAACTACTGCTTAAGGCAGACAGCTATAATAATGAGTTAGCCTGGTTTGGGACATACCTGTAATAATTTCATTCATTCATTAGGCTCTGATTTGTCACAGCAGGGTTATGATTGCTCTGCTTGTGTTGCAACACTTCATAAAGGCTGGGTGGCTTAACGAAGCAGTCTTTCTCTCATCATCTATAAACATCCAGTTAGAACAGGATTTGTTAAGGTGACATAAAATAAATGTTTTCAAGCATTTGCCAGAGGATTTATTCTCACAACTTTGCAATTACTTGTATAGGACTCATGGCAGTAAACCCATTCAGTTACATGAAATATAGCGTGATAACACCCTGTTTCCCCAACATCAGTCCCCGCTTCTCTCTTCTCCCAGAGCAGGGGATGTTGAGTATCATCAGTTTGTCATGACCCAGAAGACCTACTGGCCCACACCTCAGAGATGGGCTCTCTAGAAATCACTGGAAGCTCACTACTCTTCTCCCAGGTTTCACTGGAAGTTTCTGGGCTGAGCCCAAACACAGAGGTGTGGGACAGAAGTGCTTCTAAAAGTTTTGGTAGGGCAGGATGCTCCACCTGAGCTATAGATCCATTTCAGAGGCCTCCAAGATGTTGCCAGCTCTGTCATTACTTCTCCCTGTTCCTTTTAGCTTCTGCAGAACCATGGCATTGACATCTGGAACAGCACAGATGAGGCTGGGGGCAAAGGAAATACAGGAACAGAGAAAGGATTGTAGGTCAGCGAGTGGTGGTTTTGTATTTTGTATTTGTACAGGCTGTAACTTGTACAAAGAACTCCAAATTCTGTTCTATATATCCATATGCAGAAAGCTTTACAATGAACTGCAGTTCTGTCTGAAGGATGTGGAATTTTCTATCATACACATACATATTTCAGTGGAAAATTTTCATGTTCAGTAAAGTTCCGTTTTTTGCTCTGTTCTTCTTCACTTCTTATTTAAAGTGCTAATTGGAGACACCAAGAGGTGAAATACTGACTTGAGGAAAGTGATTTCAATGAACATATTGCCTTGTCAAATCATGAGAGACGGTTTAAGCCTAATTAATACAGAGTTTGAATGGATGAGGTAGATCTCACAGAATTAAAATTGGCACAGCTTGGTTTTGTTGCAAAAGGTTGGTATGAGTCTACTGCATATGCAATAGGCTAAGCATCAAGTTGTGTAGCAGTCAAGTCACTGTTCTCTGTAGAAAGGGTGAAATTTAATTTCTCTGACTCCTGATCATCCTGACATCTTAATAACAGTGCATATCTCATCTACCTATAACACACCATGCCACAGTGGTCAGTTATAGTCTTACACTGATGAAATGGAAATGATTCAGTATAACAAATCTGATATAAATTATATGGGAGCACAAAAAAAGACATTTGAAACACTGTATGTTTTCTGTTTGCTTGTTTTGTTGTTTGTTTTTGTTTGTTTGTTTTTCATATCTAAGATTAAAAAATCACTATATACAAATTTAATCTAAGGCTACTATTTCTGAGCTATAAAATATGATCCATGTCTTGGAGGAAATGGAGGGAAAGAAAGTAGAAGTTCTTAAAGATATGCCACCCACTAAAGAGACCAGAAAATATTCTGCTAGGTTCCTATCTACACGCAGGGCACTATCAGCCCTCTCCTGTTTTCACAAATCATGAGTGTCTTGTTATATTCTCTCCGTGTGGTGGGTTATCCTTTTTGACTGGACATGTAACATGCCCTAATGTTAGGGCTGACTCCTTCTGCTACAAGCTTATTTATCCTCATACTTCATTTTTATTCATATTTCTGATGCTGGTGTTGCAAATGCCAGAATTCTGACACAGCTGAACATGTAACAAAAGGCAGTCATGCAACATATTAGACAGGCTTTGAAAAAAACATCCATGAAAACATACCTCCAAGGAGTCAGCAGCAAGCCACGGAGAGCATAATATGCTCGTCAAGCTGGGCTAAGCACTGGGCGAGTCTAAGCAGATGTACTTTTATACAGTCAGAAGAAATATGCTTGTAATGAGCAAAAGACAAATATGTTTTGCTTTTGTGGAAATGTTTAGTGCCTGATGCAAGCGGGCAGTTAGTTTCATTTCCACAGCTGTAGTGCTTTGAGTTCTATATTTCTAGGTAACATTCAGAGAAAGGAGCCATTTCTAAATTGCCTAATTTCTGTTTGTATTCTATATTAATATTAATATTAATTTTCAAGCTACAAACAAATAACCAAGGATGATGAGCAAGAAACAAGAATTTGGGTTGCTGCTGTATGGGGTGGGCAGAGCATGCAGCTGTATGTGTTCATATATTAGAACTGTCCACGTGAGGGGAGTTATTCATGTGCATTAATGTTTCAGACTAAGGCTCCTGGGGTGTATCACACATTTTGTTTTACAGAACACACAATAGATTTTTCTTTCATCCTACCCAAAGCACACTGAAATTAATGTATGTCTTGCTTTGACTTCACTGAGGTTTGAATCAAACTCACAACTGTAATTATGAAGAGTAAAGAATCATCATAATAATTTGTGATCATTTTGGTGACTTATAAACTAAAATGTTGATCTACCATGTTCTTAGCCAATTTCCTTTTGCTTCATGTGGGTTGGAATTGATTCATGCAGACATCAGTAAAAAATGAATTTGATGCTCCTTTTTTCCAGTAAATTTGTCTAGAGCAGACAGCTATTTCCTCACTAGAGGCCACCAGCATCTGCCATTAGCATTTGTGCCGGGTCAGGACACTAAACTGCTCATGATGCCTTTTTTATGAGTGCCACTAACAGTTGCCTAGAACTAGAGGGCACGTCTTCACAGGAAATCCCATCATGTTACAGCATATGCTACCAGGCACCACACAGAGTATTGGGTGAAAAGAAGGATGGTCACATTTACAACCTTGCCAGCTGGTCAAGTTTATACATAGCAGTAACCTGAAGTGATGCTAATCACTATAGGTTTGATTGTGCTGAGTGCCCTGCCAGTTTTATTGTAGTTCTGGTTAATACTTTTGATGATATTTTCTAATACAGGTTGTCCCTAACGTTCCCTTTTATGTGGTTTCCTATCACCATTTTTTTAGTGCTGCTCCTAACATATGCCCCTAACTAATAGGGACAATTACAAATATGCCAAGAGTTAATTAGCCCAACACAAGAACAGTTTTTTGGCAAGTTTCCCAGGTCCTTGAGTGACATCTTGGCATGGGCTCATCACAAGTGCTTCACTGGTCTGTGAATATGCATTCATATTGCAGCTTGGGCAGGGGAGGGAGTTCACTTCGTTGCTATGAGGAAAAATGACAGATAATAAAAAATTAGGTTTCACATCTCTGCTTATGAACTAGAATGTTACAAGCACCCACCTAAGCATAAGACACAAAACACAAGGCCACCGGTTTATCTGTAGGGAACATGGTCAACATCTCAGAGATACGTATTTCCTTGCCACATTAATTTCTCAAATAATTGCCATTAACACGTCTATAGAAATACAGTTTTGTCCAGAATGACATGAACACAAAAATAAGAAGTGGAGTTACAGGAATGGTATCTTGCAATGAAAAAGTGTTCTAAATGTCTCTGTGGGTTGATATGGATCCGTCTCTGTTCTGTTCATGCCTGTTTTCTAATATGATCTATCCACAAGCATTCAAATCCAGTGAATAGTTTTAAAAGATGTAGCCTGTTTCTGGCTTTTCTGATACTGTTTTAATCTGTTTGCATATATGTCCTTTCACTGTATATATCCAAGAAAGGAGGCCAGATCTCTTGTTCATCTATTTGTAAATGATATAGATTATAGAATTTGTTTTCAGAAGGCTCAGTTGATGGTATCTGGCTATTCCAATGGATTAAATGCCAGATTCTGTTCTCATTATAGGAAAAATAATGACTTCTATCAGTTTTAACGTCTTTGCAAAGCTCTTCAGACTTGCTTCATAGCATTATAACAAATGTAGCATCAACTACAGTGAAAAAGGTAATACTTGAGAATAGAAAGGGTTGGCCACAGTTTATCTAAGTCCTTTCTCTAATAGAACTAGCTGACAAAAATAAGGAAAGTATTAGTCATGACATCTAGTGTCAGAGAATTTAGTGACTTCATAGTTTAAGAAAACAAGTTACTTGAGAAAACATAGCAGCATTCCCAGGAAATCCATGGCCAGTTTTTTATTCTAGGATTTCAGAAATGTAGTGGCTTTGTACAGTTTTTCCTTTATTGAGAAGGATAATGGACTGTGAATGCTCCTTCCAGCCTTATGAGAAGGTTTCATGGTGTGTGCCTGGGCTTCTTTTCCCATATGCAAATAATAAGACTCAAGATTAAATTAGAAGTCCTCCTATAAGCTCTGTCTTTACCCATACTGAGATCTGCATTATGAATAAGTAGCACAATAAACCTGAATCCTTGTTTTGCTCAGTTATAATGACGTCTCCCTCCAAGTCCAGATGTCACAGGTTTTGTGCTCCAGTGAGGCTAATTATAAAAATAAAATTAAACATACTCTTGGGGAAGTACCTCTCTTTATAGCTCATACATATCCCTGTTGTCCAGTGTGAATATTTGAAGGAGATGGGTAAGCATTTTAAAGCTGTTTCTCATTGTTTTCCCATATGTTCAAAGCTCTTCTATTTCTGCATCTTCGTTTCCTCCAGAGCCAGCCTGCAGAGTGCGCCATTTTCCAAGGCCACCACATCATTCTGCCAGCTGAGCCAGAAGCATTTCCAGGTTCACTTTGTTCAGAACTCTGTTGCAACTTTATCTCCCAAAGATGTATTAATATGTTCTCAGTTTTTGAAGACTGAATGCCTAAGGGAGAATAAAAGAAACCTGCATAACGTCATGACAATGGATGGGGAATCACCAAACTCCATGGATGTGGCTTGTTCTGCAGTGTTGACTCTGTAACCCATTCCATGATGGCTGGTGCTATTGGTACCCACAGCCAACACTGTTACCAATTCTTTCCCAGCCTCAGTGTCCCACATCTCAGTTTTCCAAACAAACTGTACAAACCAGAGAAGAGTTCCCTGTACTGGTCTGTGAACCACAGTCAGAGAATCCCCTCACAGAAAAGCCAAGCATGTTGTAGGTACTAGTCATGAAATAATCATTTTCCTGTCTCAGATCAAAACCCCATCAACTATACATTGTAACTAAACGTACTCTACAAAGCTTTTTATCGCATTTTGAAGGTAAGCCTGCCCTGTCCAAGAATTTGTGTGGAATTCAGGAAGACAATTAAGCACAATTCAAGCTCTTTGCACTTTGGGTGTATTTACTATTGTGGCCCAAACGTGTTAGTGGGCATTAGCCTACTTCAGTTGAGCATATTTTAAGAAAGGTTGTGTTGATGCAGGTCGTTTTAGTGAATGAACTAACCCTCTTATCCACAATATGTACATCTTAAAGACTGGTCCTAAATTATATGAATTTGCAATACATGTTCATGCTTCCTTGGCCCCTAAAATATCATGGCAGTACCCTAATTTCTGTTGTATAAAATTATTAAACTGTAAAGGGTGACAACCCCATTACCAGTCAAAATACCAAGCAAAGTTGAATGGCTTTCAAGCTCTTTTCAGAGCTCAAAATTTAGGAATTGCTGATCCATAGGTTCAATCCCATAGGTACTAAATGCTCCAGTTCTAGTTAAGAAAAAACACAGAAGGCTCTGAGGTTAGGACAAGACTTTTGTTTTTTTTTCTAGCCTCCAGTAGAAATTACCTGCATACTTGAAGCTGAACATCTGCCTGAGTGCTCTGTTGGATTGAAACCAAAATGCTTAGCACTCTGCCAGGCAGGGCTCTGACAGTCTCAAGGCCAATGATTTTACAGCAAAAAGCCAAGCTATCAAAGGATTAAACAATATAAAAAGAATGCTGGAAATATAAACTTATTGCCTTGCTTCCTTAAGGAGCTGAAAACATGTGCCCTTATTACAAATTAAAAAAACCCCCAAAGGTTGTAAATGTAGTAGCTCTGAGAGTCAGGCACTCTGCACACAGGATTTATTATGCCTCTGCTTCATGACAGGCTGCATTCATTTGCAAAGTCCTTAACATCAAGAACAAAAGAAACAAAATTTCTTTGAATATTCCAAGTGTGCTGACTCCCTAATGCTTTGAGTGCCACTTCACAAGCTGAGCTGACAGGAAATAATAATATAATCAGGCAACAATGACCTTCAGGTCGGGCACTTGCTGGCAGTTAACCCAATCTTTTACCTGGCGGCTCCACTGCTCCTGGAAAGCGCCCGATCCTGAGGCTTTCATAGCTATGAAGACTGTGGGAACGCTTAAAACAAATAAATTACCATTTTTGTGTGTTGAAAAGTTTAAAATTGAGCTGCACATTGCCATGGAGACGGCATGCTATTTAGAGCGCTGAGATTTTCTGAGTAGTGAGAGTCCAGTTTAATATTCAATGGGAAAGAAGGCTTTGGTCTTTATCTTTTATTAAGTTTGTAATCATTGTACTTCTCATGTAGGGTACATAGAAATAATGTCAATCGATTCTCTGAAGTTATTTGTACATTCTTGAGACAAATAGTGACTTGCCCATGTATTTAGCTCTGGTCTGCTCCAGTTCTTACACTGCACCCTTTCAGTGATATCTTACCACATTACCAGAGCCATCAGCAGCAACAATATCAGGCATCATTTCAGCATCAGTGAAAATAAATACTTCAATAAACTGCCTTGAGTTTGCAGGCTCTACATAAATGCATCAAGTGCCCCAAATCACAAGTGTCCAAACCAGGCTAAAATTATCTTTTTTAATTTATTTCTTGGGCATAGAAATGTTTTACAAGTTTGCTGGTAAACACAAGTGGAGTTACACTATCTGGATGTCAGATAAGTGCTTGATATTTGTAAAAATAATGTCCCCCAAAGCATTAATTCATTTTACCAAGAAATATTATTGATTGAAAAAGTCATCCTGACACTTTGCATTCCTTGCTAGTTTATTTTAAATACTTCTGTCATCTTGTCAAGAACTAGAAAACAACACATGAATGAGCTTTTATTGTAAATATTGATTCTAAAGGAACCTATTAGGCAGAAACTTTGCATGTAACAAATGTATGAGACAAATACAAAAATGTTTAGCTCCTAATTATCACATAGAAAGAGTTTGGCCAGTGCTTCAGTTTTGTATTATTAGATATACCCTCTGACTGGCAGAATTGTTTTTGTTTTTAATATTTTTTCAAATAAACAATGACGTGTGAGCAGTTTTACAAACGATTCAGTGCAATGTGAAACAAAGCATGATTCAGCCATTGTCAGGGTGGCTCAGAGTGACATGTGCTTTCCCGGAGGACACTTGCAGAGAAGTCAAAATGCAAAGTTATGAAGCAGTCCTGCCGAATATCTGAAGATGGGTCTGAAAGGTGGAAGGGATCTAGGATCTGAACATTCTGATTTATATAAAAGTTGTAGAGGAAAACAAATGCACAGGGTCTTGTGCAAAAACATACTGCAAACAGTGCAATAAAAGCTAGAGCAACAGAAAATTAATCAGTATTCATCTTATCAAAAACATATGAGACAAGGGATGCTTGGATTTCATTTCTTGCTCTGCTAAAATTCTTTAAAGGCCTTCCAGATCCTTTTCTGTAATGCTTAATCTTTCTCAATCCCACAAGTGCCTGGTTTATTTAGATCTGGACTCATGAACTAGTTACGGAAATCTTATTATTTTTTTCTTTTTTTTTTTTTTTTCCCCTCTAAATATAGAACAATAGGGTGCTATACAATAATATATTACAGCCATCAGGTCTCAGGTGAATTTTATTATATTAGTGGTTGAGAAGGCACAACCTTTTAGCTACTTACTCTTATTCCCTTTAAAATTTCTAATGCTATAATATGAGCACTGAGATGCCCTGTATATGAACAAAGATTAATTTGCTCAGCTGTGCAATAAACAATTAAAAATAGCTAACCAAAACTAATATGACAAATTATTATAAACAATGAGTCAATTAAAGAAAATCAGATATTGCTCTCAAAATGCCTTTGGTATCTTCTGTATTTGACAGAGTTTGGGCTGAACTCAAGAGAACCCCAGGCTAAGCCCCCCACTCTCTGACTGAGGGGGAAGTTCTCTTTTCAGGAGGTACTACCATCCAGGGACTGGTAGCACACAGGTATTCCAGGTTAGAAATGGGGCAAGACAGAGGTGGACATGATCCATGGTCACTCCCCACAGAGGTGACTCTGTCATATTGAAGGATTTGACTCTGAGCACTTAAGGCAGGACTCCTAGGAGTAGGAGTAGTTACTTTATACAGTTCTAAAATTGCATGCGGCCCTTTGGAGGCAACCATGAGGCTGATGTGGCCAGTGGTGAAAATGAGTTTGACAGCCTTGGCTTAAGGTTATGCTTGTGCAGCAGGTGACTTTGCTCTGTACTTCACATCAAGCTAAGATCTTGTAGTCACAGTTAATATGGCACCAGCCTGAGCTAATAAACTCTTCTACAGCAGCGGAACAGTGTATATATATACACACTATGTCTGCTCACAAAAGCCCTCATAAATAGAATTGTTCTTTTTATCCAAACACAGACATAACCACAATTAGAAATTTCATTTGTCTTTATTAGCAGAGGTGGTCAGTCCAGCCTAAGAAAAATCATCACATACCTGCAAGATAAGTGAGAAGCTCAGGCTCAGTGAAGTCCCTGAACTAGATATCTTGCTTGGGACTCTGCCAAGCTTTGTTTTACCAGCATTAAGAGCTGTTGTTGTCTTTGTGGAAAGGAAACAAAAACCATTGAAACAGAAGAGAGATGAAATAAGAACAGCCCTTATGAAGACTTCCTTAATTACTCATATTCTGAACTTTCACTCTAGTCATACATTTACAGACCTATCTTAGGGCAAGTAACTGGCAACATTTGCCTCAGAAGCAGCAGAAGGGGTTCTGCATATCTTTCAGAAAGATGCTCTCCTTTACCTGCACTTCACATTATCTTCATTTGCTTCTGTTACATCAATAAGCAATTGCTTGTTCTCTTTCTCACATACAAGTGATCTCTGTCCCTGCAGAGCAATAGATCATATGAGACCATAAAGGAAAGAAAAAGTAGAGAAAACAAAAATTACATACACATTAACTCTCCAGCAGAACTAATACATGGTATTTGATTGTTATTCTTGAACTCAAGGGAACTGTGAGTGCATGCTCTGGGAATGGCATTAGATTATCTCAGACAGAATCCAGCAACAAGTTCTTTTGTGCTAGGGATGAGGTAAGGACAAACTAACAACTTTATTTTCCCCTCCTCTGAAAGGAAAGGTGATGGTGAAATAAATTTAGGTGAAATCCCCGGTAAAAAAAGGAGATTTGAACAAAATACTTCCCCAGACATCATGGTGGAAATAGTGACAGCAACACATTCACTCAGGAACAGGACAGAGCTGACACCAGCAGAGACAACAGGAGTGTTCTGTGCCAGCTATAAACCACCCTCTGGTACCTCCTGCACTCACACATTTGACCCATGCAGTGACTTTGCCACTGCATTGGGTTGAAGCTTTTTTTCCATCAGAATGAGCAGAAGATGAGAGCTCTGAAACGGTATCTTAAGGAAAGCTATTTAGTTACCATGAATGGCATGTTATTCCATCTTGCAGTTTTCCAGGCTCATACCTTTCTAGATAGCTCACAGATTCCACTAAAAGAAAAAGACACTTCAGTCTATGTGAAGTTTGCTCTTGCCATTTGCTCAAAGATAAAAAGTTTCACTGTTTTGCTATCAAACTTGGACAGAACAGAGAGTATCAGTGACTGAAACCAGAACCTCGTATCTGGTTCACAATTATACAGTAACCATTAAGATTTTGTTATAGCCTACTGTTCACTGCTGAATAAAACAAGACAAGAATCACTAATCCATTTTTTCCTGACTGGGGCTTTGAAAAATCAGCAACTGTAAAGTCAAATTTTGTTTAAATTCACTTCACTTGAGACTTGGTTCAGCAAAGTACTAATTTTGAGCCTAATTTTAAGTGTCTGAATAAATCGACTGATCTTAATAGGTCTACTCAGGTATACAAACTAGACATAGTATCTTGCAGAATCAGCATATATGTAGCTCTCAAAGTGACAAAAGCATAATACTATTAATTTTATCAGCATGCTTCCAGATTACACCAGAGTGGAAGAAGAACCTGTCCCACCAGAACTGACATCTGGCTCCTGGGTAAGTGTCCAGGGTAAGATAGAGGAAAGAAACTCTTGGAAATCCAAGGTGAAATCTTCACTGGGATGCTGAGAAAGCTAATTTTTTTCCCCCCATTTTTAGCTTGCTTTTGCAAGCATCTTCCCTTTCTTCTCTCCCAGAGGCAGGGATAGACAACAATTACAGGTTCCTGCAGGGCCTCCCACTCCATCATTCCACCATTTCCTTCTTTACATTATAAAATTTTGAGTAATGACCACTACAGCAAGACCTTTGCCACGGCTAATAAACAGCAGGGTGCCACCCTGCATGTAGTTGCCTAAGGACACTTGAAGTGACAACAGCTGTATCTCTCAGAGTACTGAGACACACAGTAATCCAAAAGCAGCATGAAATTTAGCCCACACATATTAATAATTTTTTGAAGTCATCAAATCTCTATGTTTCAGCAACCACAAATCATATTCTTGGTGTGCACAAGGTCGCTCAACAGAGGCAACTGATTTTCAATGTGTTGCAGCAAAAGAAAGTCTGGATTGAAAAATGCTTTTCAAGCTCCAGCTCTTAAAAAAACAAAAGAGGGAGAGGAGAGAGAATATTATGAAGATGTACCTGGGTTTGTATTCATTTATTCCTGGTCCCATCTGTCATGTCATATGATACTATAAAGGACGAACTTATTTCTAAAAAGACAAAGAATCTGGCTGCTAGTGGTATGTGATCCATTTGGGACTTATCACAGAAAAAAAAACCTTGACATTCCAGAATTCAGGTGGATCAAGGTTTTGGTTTTTTTGTCTTTTAATAAAAACAGACTAAATTGCATGGAAAATACTGTGTTCTGGCATTTTTGGTGTTTTAAAGCTAGGTCTGATCAATTTAAAAAAATCTCATTGCCCAAAGGGTGATAATTTCCCAATTCTCAGTAAAATCAGTTGGCAGATGTTACCACTTTTTTAGGATTTTTGCCTCAGATCAACTCTTTCACATGTTGCTGCAGCAGTGCATGACCAGTTGCAGTAAAAAAATATACAACAGAAGAACATCAGGTTTATAATTTACAAACACACGGTTTCCCTCACTGAGGTATTAAAGCTCTTCAGTTCTAGCAAGCTCCTTTCTAAAGTTACATCCACTGTTTCCAATAGCTTGGTAGAGCACAGAAGGAAAGTTCTCACCCCAAAGAACTGGTGAAATAACTTTTGAAGCTAATGTGGCAATGTTTGCCCATTGGGAAACAAAGAAAATTCTTAGTGCATGCCCTTAGGCCAAGTAAGTGATATTTATTGTTACTTCTTAATCTTCAGCAGTGAAAATCTATTGCATGTACTCCAGGGCTAAAATGAATGAATCAGACATGTAAAATTTTGTTGACAGTGATGAACCAAAACTGTTCAATCAAGAAATGTGTTCTTTTCTTTTTATGATTTTCAGGTTATGTCCTATAGAGTGCAACTGAATTCTAATTCTGGAGACCATGCTCAGTCTGTAAAACCCAGACCAAATAATCCTATGATTTCTGCTTGCTAAGCCAGCTGATTCATGAAATAACCCTTTTCCTAAGGGGTCATACATGCTTAGAGAGCTGCACTGACAGCACTCTGCAGCTTTCCTCTGACGGCACATCCTGCTCCCAGGCCTAATTCACTCACCTTTGTTTGTCAAGAAGCTTTGCAGCCCCAAAGGTTACAGAGCATTTTGGAAAATCTTTACTTATTAAGCAGATGAATCCTAGTTTGGGGGAAAAATTAGGTGATATGACCACTAATGTCTAGACATTAGATGTCAATACTTCCAGAAGCCTGATAGAAAAATCTCACCACTTTGCCTAACCTCTTCAATTTTTCATCCTGTAGTGTTTTCTGCTGTGATATCACAGCCAGTATTCTTTTCTCTTCATGCTTGGCAAGGCTCCAGATGGTTTTTAAGTCACTTGTTCAAGCAAAAGAAGAATGGTACATTTGGGATGAAATTATCCTGGAGGGCATTGCTGCAATTAGAGAGACGAATGGCCTTCGGCTTTAATTAGAACACTAGGTACACGCTTCATATCCTTATTCAAAGGAATCCTGCTCAGTCAGCTAGGTAACGTAGTGCTACTTAATCAATACCTGCCAAACTGCAAACACTCCTTCTAAAGAAGGGGATGTTTCAACTCCATGTTTACTTATAAACAAAATACAACTTTGTAGGAAATAAATGTCCTAATTGTCATGAATTCCTGCCTCATTCCTTCTAGCATGTTAGAGCTGCTTTTAAATTCACAATAGAGTTGTGTGCTAGAAAAGGTTGGATGAGTATAGAAAGTGAGATTAGGACATTTATATTGCAGTTTTAAGTATACCCATGCCAAATAACATGCAATTATGTATCTCACATCTCATTCTAATAGTAGAATTGGTTTTGTGCTACTTGAACAGAAAACTACTGTTTAAACCATATTGCTTTCTTGTGTTTTTCAAGCTTCATGAGATAACATTTTGTGCTACGTATCTACAGCTTCACAAACACAAAAATACTAAGCGAATGTTATTAAGGTCATAAAGACAAACTCTCTCAGGGTTACGAAAGGAAAGAATTATTAAGATTGCTAGTGCTGCCTCAGATTCCCCTTTCCATGTGAACCTTTAATGACAGAACTGTATTTTTTCCACACCATTTTTCCTGGTTCCTTTTGTGCATAGAATGGACTGTGCTCACTTAATGAGCAGCAATTCAATATTTTGTTTTCTACTTGTTGTTCAGTGTATTGCCCCAGGCCTTATTTACTGCACATTTACAAATGTGATTCTGAAGACAGAAGTACTAATTTCCTCCTGGGTGTTTCTGTGGTGCTCATCATTAGGTTGTGTGAATGCTTCACAAACATTATGCGATTTATCTTCCCAACACTTTTGTGAGGTGAGGGGCTGGAACCATCCCCAGTTTACAAAAGAGGAACAGATACAAAGAAGTTAGAATAAGGAAAAAATACACTAACTCTGGATGCCTTGTTTGTGACCAACAAAAATTAGTGATTAATGAATGACAAAACTTTCTATTACAGTCACAATTTTTTCTCTTGTTCATCAAGAAATTTCTCAAATTGGTCTGGTTTCTACTTGGCCAGTTCTTCATCTTGTCTGTATTTCCCTTTCCCCAGATTCACCTTCCCTTCTCACTCTGGTTCCCAGCCTGAAACAGTCTGACCAGTTCCTCTCAATATCGCTTCTGTATTCCTCTTTCAGATGTTTTTACCAAGCCCACTCTATATTTCTTAGCTGCTTTGCATATTTTTTTGCTAACCTCTGCTCCATGAATTCAATTTTCATTTTCTAGTCCATCCAGTCTTGCAATCTCTTGTATTTATTCACACAAACTTTATCCCTCACCCATTTATTTTCTTCTTGATCAGCTTGCCCAGCAGTCCCCATCTCCTTTCCCCACATCTTTCAGGCTTTTCCCACTCCTTTTCATCCACTGCCTCTACACTTTTATCTTTCACTCTTTGGCCTTGTTTCACATTGGCACCAGCCTGTACCTGTCTCCTCAGCAAATTTCAGCTCTCGGTCCTGCGAAGGGATCGTATTTCTGCCACTGGTGCCCAGCAGGGGCTTCTCTTGTTGGAGAAAGGAAAGAAAATCCTTCCTTTTGATGGTGGCATGCAAGCTTAATATCATATGTAATTACCTAGCAGGCTGTTTCAGCCCTGTACTAAACTATGCCACATCCAAGTGGAAGCTTTGGAAGACTTGGCTGTCAACTTACGAACTTTGTTGAACTCCCACAAATCAGGTATTTTCAAAGGCTTATAGTCTGACTGACAGTGGAGTCATTGTGGGACTTTTTTTTTTTTTTTTCTTTTCTTTTTATAAACATATCAGAAGCATCCCTAACAGAAGCTTCCTGCTCCATTAGGATTTTGAAGCCTCACTCTGAAAGTGGTAATACTAGAGCCTTCTAACGACTGACTTAATTTTTTTAAGACAAGGAAACCTTGTTTTGTCAGGTTTCAGTTGTAAAACAACCATTCTTGTTGAAATTAACATACATACATATATATATATATATATATATATATAAAATTTGGATGAGCCTCTTGTAGAAAACCCTGCCCTCAAAATTCATGTTTTGGAGAGTTATAACACCCTATTTACAATTTTTTGTAATGGGAAATGTTTGGCAACTTTAATTATAAAAACTGTCATCAGTCCTACCTGTAATACATGAATGCACATGCATAAATTTCACATGTGTGTGTCTGTCTCCATGATGACAATTTGCTGATGACACCAAGTTGG
Organism: Columba livia; assembly: GCF_036013475.1. Taxonomy (NCBI): domain Eukaryota; kingdom Metazoa; phylum Chordata; class Aves; order Columbiformes; family Columbidae; genus Columba; species Columba livia. Next base: position 105,991,743 of record NC_088604.1, read on the forward strand.
GAGGGAGTGTCGACCTGCTGGAAGGCAGGAGGGCTCTGCAGAGGGATCTGGATAGACTGGAAAAATGGGCTGATTCCAATGGGATGAAGTTCAATAAGGCCAAATGCCGGGTGCTGCACTTTGGTCACAACAACCCCCTGCAGCGCTACAGGCTGGGCGCAGAGTGGCTGGAGAGCAGTCAGACAGAAAGGGACCTGGGGGTACTAATTGACAGGAAGCTCAACATGAGCTAACAGTGTGCCCAGGTGGCCAAGAAGGCCAACGGTATCCTGTCCTGTATCAAAAATAGCGTGGTCAGCAGGACAAGGGAAGTGATCCTTTCCCTGTACTCTGCATTGGGGAGGCCACACCTGGAGTATTGTGTTCAGTTCTGGGCCCCTCAGTTCAGGAAAGACATTGAAGTGCTGGAGCGGGTCCAGAGAAGAGCAACACGACTGGTGAAGGGACTTGAACATAAGACCTATGAGGAGAGGCTGAGGGAGCTGGGGTTGTTTAGTCTAGAGAAGAGGAGGCTTAGAGGTGACCTCATCACTCTCTATAACTACCTGAAGGGAAGTTATAGCCAGGTGGGGATTGGTCTCTTCTCCCAGGCAGTCAGCAATAGGACAAGGGGGCATGGGCTTAAACTCTACCAGGGGAAATTTAGGCTGGATATTAGAAAGAAATTCTTTACAGAGAGAGTGGTCAGGCATTGGAATGGCCTGCCCAGGGAGGTGGTGGACTCGCCGTCCCTGGAGGTTTTTAAGCTGAGATTGGACATGGCACTTAGTGCCATGATCTAGTAAACGGACTAGAGTTGGACCAAGGGTTGGACTCGATGACCTCTGAGGTCTTTTCCAACCCTGTCGATTCTGTGATTCTGTGTGATATGATGGGGGCTTAGGGGTTGAAGAAAGAATCTAATAATCTAGCTGTGTGCACTCATAGAAACATGAACATATACAAATGGCTTTAAGTTTTCATTTACTTAAATAAAAACACCCAGAGGAATTCTTTAAGGGAGAATATATAAAGCAGAAAAAACTAATTTTCCGGGCAATTTATCACATCCCTTCTCAAATGCATATTCCAGCCATACAGTCCTCTCACAGCTCTTGAAAATACGAACTAGCTTTTGTAAGCATTGGACCAACTATCAGTACAACAGTGGAGCTGAATTTCTAAATGTATGCATTACCAAGTGTTAGTTGCTCATACTCTCACGGTAATTACAATATTCATCTTAAAATCTGTCTGCTCCCTCTGTTGCCACCACAACTGTGCCCCCAAATCCCCTGTCCCATAACAATAGGATCACAATGTTAAGCAATAATATGATACTCAATTTTGTATCAGTCTTGCAAAAGACGCAGACGGTCTTCATCATGCACAGCAAGCTGCAGGACACTGTCACTAACATCCAGGACAACGCAGCACAGAGCCTGTAGCCAAGTGTTTGGTTTGTTTGTCTATGTGTTTGGCTTTTATTTTATCTGGGTTTTTTGTTTGGTTGGGTTGGTTTGGGGTTTTTCATTTGTTTGCTTGTTTTGGGGTTTGTTTTGTTTTTTACACAGATGAGATCAACCTCAATATCTCTCAGTGTCAGATTCCCTCAGGACCCTCAGGCTTCTGACATTTTCTCTGTTACCTCTCTATACAGCAGGATACTTGGTTTGATAACAGCTGTACCCATCAGAAATTTCTTCCATCCACCTCCTGTATCCCAAGGGATTCTAGAGCCTGGAGCTATTACTGCTTGGTCAACCTGGAGAAACTTAAGAGCTAATATAGGGGAAAAAAAAATACTAGGAAACCAACCACTGTAAAGATCTCCTTGTAAAAGAAATAGGATACCTTAATGCTAGTGAGCTTGAAACCCCTCAGAACTCATGGCCATGTTAAAATTATTTCAAATGCAAGTATTAATTTACAAAAGTCGAAAGCATACAAACACAATTATGAAGCATGTGTACATGTTGTCTGTGGGGAAAAAAAAGTCTCTTGTGCTTTCAGGTTATTAGACATTCTCAGACTTCTAGTGGAGGCTACATTTCTTTACCAACTCTTTACCTCTGAGGACATTAACAGAAGAGACTCTTGGTCTGGGGAAATAGCCTAGTTTCTGCATTCCTACAAGGGAGCTTCCTTGATGATTCATTAAGTTTCTGAGTTTCATTCTCCTTCCCCTATCCTTCTTTGTAGAATTATTTCTTATTAGACTATTAACTACTCTTACCTCTCGGGAAACATCCATACATCTGACAGGTTGGGTGCAGCCTTCTTTTGTGCTTGACTAAGCCAGTTGTTAACTGCCTGGGTAGTTAAAAGTTCTTTCTGTCTAGGGAATTACCATAATACATATCTCTGAATGTGGAGTATTACAATGCATTAAGAAATATATAAAACACACCAACAGGTGATTATGCCTTATATAAAAATCTATTAAAATATAGATGCATAAACTACACATCACAGTACTGACCACATGACAAATTAGATTACAAAAAGTCAGCCACAGTGGAATTGAGCGAATCCTCACAAGTTTGGAGATGCATCCCCACAGCTGCCTGATGCCATGCAGAAGGCTGAGCAGGAGCTGGAAATGCTGCGTGCAGTAGCTGGAAGCCAGGACCTGAATCAGTCGGTCAGTCGTTTCCCTCCCATGGGTGATGGGCCAGACTGTACCGGAGGGGCTGGGGCCTTGAATGGTGTGTGTCATGTACAAGTGTCTTTGAACAGAAATCTTACTATAAAAATTGTTATCCCCTCTTCAGGCCCATCCCACTTGGTAAGTACATTTCAGATTATATGTCACTAAGTGATATGCTTATGGGATGGGACAGACACAGGGACAAACTGCACCATGACAATACGCCAAGCCCCATCAGCCCTTCTGAAACAAACAGAACGTGGGTCCTTTCTACATAAATCTGTTCCAATAAACTGTTTTCAAAACCCAAGGATATATTGCATAACCACTGATTAACAATATACTTAGGCTAAAGTACATTCTTGCAATCTTAGACATGAACAACAGCAAGGTACATCAGAGTGCCCACTAATAGATTTCTAAGTGCATTACTCTGAAGGCTGAAAATTACATGGCATAGCAACACACTTGGCTTACAAAGCATTGCTGCAGGACTTGGATGTCAAGGAGTTATTGCTTTTGATTTAATATCCCTCAAATAGTTCAGCATGGGGTCTACGTATTCCCAAATATGATTGCATAAAAGGGGGAGAGGGTTGCAAGCTCTGGTGGTGCAGGTAACTCAGGCAGCCAGAGGACATTACCCAAATGCGTTCCCAAGGACTCTGCAGCAGTACTCCTTCACTTTGCTTTGGCCTTTTCATGTGGACAGAGGATAAGCCACAGGAGATTCTCCCATAGAATAGTTATTGGATAATGGTCTGACCCCTCTCTGTATGGAAAAAGAACTTAGAAGTGGCTCCTTCCATTGTCCCCACAAGAACTGCTGTCAATAATGAGAATAAAAGTAACACCCTTATTTTATGTCTTATCCACATGTGCAGCAGAGGGAATGTCACTGTGTGATATACCTTACTGTAGCAGGGATGAGGCCCTTGATCAAGCCCAGCAATGCGTTTGAGGGCAATACAGTACACTTGTTGCTGTGTCCACAAACTGGCCAGAAGCAAACTACTGAAAAAAAATATTTTCTGCATGCTTCTTCATTACAAGAAACTTGCTGTAGTATTTTATTGATTGTATTGTTGGTTTCTATGGAAACAGATGTGGAGTTAATTAAGATCAAGGGTTAGAGCTGATAAAAATTGGAATTTTCAATGCAGTTCATCTATCATGCACAGTCAAATTAGTTTCCCCAACAAAATATCTATTGCAGAGAAATGGTGATAGCCAAATCATTTTAACTGAATTAAACTTGTTAAGAAGAGCTTAAAGCTGCTACACTTGTTTTCTGTCTATCCTGCTGAAAACTGTTTTTCCTTTGATAAATAAATAAAAACAAATTTTAAAATTTGCAGATTTTGGATTTAATTACCAAAAGATCCTTGTGATTAAAAGCAATTCTTATTACAATCTGCTTGCCAATGTTCATTTCATTTAATACGTTCACCCAAGGACCCTAACTGCTTTGCACAGCTGCTAAAACATTTGTCTAGGTGAAAGGAACCACTTCTTTTCCTCAGACCTTGTTATTCCTGTTAATTCATTCTACTGCATGTAACAATGAGCTGACTGCCTTCAGGCGCTCCCTGCGAGGTTGTATGCACATGCCTGATCTCCAAGGAACAGCACCTCATAGCAGAAGCTGAATGTGTCCTCATTTTCTACAAGTAGTACCATGAAGAGACAGTTCCCAACTCCAGGATATCATAACAGACTGCGTGCATTTTGACAAATCTGTCCCAAAACCATAATTAAAATTCTGGTGGTTTCTGAATTTCCCTGGTGGTTGCACATCCAAATACCAGTGAGTTTATCCACTTGCATCTCATATGTGACTAATCGGAAAGGATTCTTAATGCCTCATGTTTGGAAAGATGAGCCTTCTCCTCAACTCAGCTCCATTAAAAAGCAGAGGGGGAAAAGGACTCTCTGGCCTGCTCATTATGTGCTAGCTACAGCTTAATGATCTTATCAGCTCACAGAGTCCATATGTTCTGAAATGGAACAGGAAAAGAAAAGGAAAATTCATGGAGAATGCAGCATATTACCCTTGACTCATCCATTTCAACTTCACAGGGAAGACCCTTTCCAAATTAGCCTACAATCAATAAAATTAATTACATTACCATGATATTCCTGGCCCTTCAAAATGGCATCAAAGTCACAGTCAGAATCTGCTTTGTATCAGATACAGTAGGAGATGTAAGCTAGATCCAAATTCAGTATTTCAATGCATTTCCCCAGTCTTAGCTGAGTCTCCCTGAGGGCTGGAGCAGCACATGTGCCACTGTGAGGGGATGCTTTGTCTTAAAGCTGGTTTACCTAGTCCCTTTCCTCTCCCCAGTGCCACTTCTCAGTTCCACTTGTACATCTGTTTATGTGGCTACCCTATGAGCCAGAAGGATGAACTGACATGATTAGAAATACAGGCAGCCACTTCAAGCTGGCTTTGACATAAAGAAAAAGGTTCAGTTTCAGAAGGAAGCACAGGAAAGTCTAACACAGGAAGGCTGGGGAGGAAAGAAAGTGCTAATCCAGCTTGTCTGTCAGCCTGTTTGTGTATTTCTAGCCACTGCCCACCCATTTATATTATGGCCTTCACTGTAACATGCCAGCCCTGGTGTTTGCTGCATCTTCAAATTCTACTGACAAGTTAAATACAACAGAACTGTCGCTCCTTACTTCCACTGAAATTCATTCACCTGTTTTTTCTATTTACCATATAGAGTTTACCAGATGCTGACATGCTACACAACTGTTCGTAACAAGACCAACGCACATACACACAATGTAAGCCATAACTTACCCAGCAGTAACTCCAGGGGAAATACAGGTAGCCAGAATATAATTACCTAAACTGGAATTCAGCCAGGAAAGTGGGGTTAAAATCCTTATTTGTTTGGATTAATTTAATTGCTAAATATATTGTTCCACTAGTTGCTGTAGAAATAACCTTTTTGTATTAGCCAGCAGGTTAAATAGCACTTTTATTGCAGTACTTACCAGCTTCTGTTCCTGACAGTCACTTTTTTTTATTCGACTTTCAGGTCTTTTGCATTCTCCCTGTCAGTCTTGGAGCTGCATCTCCTCAGGACAGGCATAAAAAGCCATGATATTAGGGGAAAAAACTGGGCAAGACAACCAGTGATAATTCATCTGGCACGTACTACTTCAGTCAAAGAAACCTTGCAATAAATGTGAAAATATATTTGTAGTGGCTGTATTATTTTCTTTAATAACATCATAAGGAAAAATGGTCACAGATCCTTCATCTGCTGAAACAAAATTAGCTTTTATTACAGTTCTAAAAAAGTAAATATCACAGAGTACAAACACAGTATTGCTGTGGTGTACCCAGCAGCATATACTGGCTATCTTCTGTATTGTAATTTAACATTCCTGCTATTCCTGAGAGGACTAACCCTGCCAGATTCCAAGTATTAAGAGATGTCCTGCTCAACCCTGCCCATGCATGGTATGGTACATAATGCCACAATGCACAATATAGGTTCTGCTCATAGTAGCCTCATATATTCCCCAAAACATTTCCCATCCTGCTTTCTCACACACCTTGCATTCTCCCTGAAATTTCTTTGGAAACTAGAGCAGGACAGAGCAAATCATCTATGGATTAGAGAAAAAAAAAAGAAACAAACAAACAAAACAACAACACAAAAAACAACACAACAGAGCGAGCAAGAGTTTCTTCTCTTCTTTTGGTTCATATGCCTGCAAATTCACATTTGCAGGATGATCTAAGCTGCTGAGAACAGACCACACAGGTATGGTGGGGAGATATTTTAAGAGGCCCAGTGCCAAAGAAACACCACTCACAGATGTCTGCAGTACTGGTGCAGGATGGGGAGACCAAATACAGAAACAGCTTCCTTTTCTCTAATATTAAGTACGCACACAGCTACGTAGCTGAGGCCTTATTCAAAGCCACTGCCATCTGGCCTTGTAATTTTCCCTCACTGTTGTGCTGTCTGGAAAGTCTTTCCACATTTCCCTGAGAGACAAGGACCACAACACCCCTCATTAATGCTGGTGACCCCATGGATGAAGCCAAGACAATACTGTGGCAAAGTTATGATAGAAAAATAGTGGGATGTCTAGAGGTACAGTTTGCAGGTTACCTAAACAAAATGCTAAAAATGTTTTTGCTTCAACACCTCCATTATCACATATTTTGTGGAGGAGACATGCTACCAAAAAAACCTGCAACATAACAAAAAACCCACACAACTTGTTGATGGAAGTCTAAGACAGTTTAAAAAATTTATTGAATTTCTTCCATATTTCTTTTGCCTGTAAAAGCAGGTGTGTAATTACTAGCCATAGAGAGCTCAGAGAGAATCATATAAAACCATTAAAACTGACCCAAAAGAGCTCTTTTATACGTAAAGATGTCAGATATGTAAAGTTTTAAGTCCTTCTAGGGCTTGAAGGAAATGCTGGCTCACTGAGAAGTTAAATCCAAGCCTGGAAAGCACATGTTTTTGGTTGTGAAGAACCCCAGTTCTCCCTGGTTGACTGTGTACTTTTAGCTACAGAAGCAGTGAAAGCCCCTGGGACACGGCTGACTCCTGTTGACTCCGGCAGGGTTGGATGATCTGCATCATGGGCAGCCTTCCTTCTGCTGAAGGAAAGCATACAGAGGACAGAAAAACTGTCAGAAAAGGAGCATGCTGGAGTCCTTGAAATAATGGGCTCAGTGCAATGGAAGAAAGCTCAAAAATCGGAAGTGCCCAGTAAAGATAAGCACCTTACAGAGAAATGTTTCTCTAGAATCTCTAACACAAAGATTCTGAGATTTACAGAAACTGAACTGGAGAAAACCTCTTGAGATTCAGGCCTTCACTGAAGACTTTCAACTGCCTATAGCTCTTCTGAAATAGAGATCAAGAGAATCTGCTCATTAATGTATGCTATAAATGCAGCTTTACAAGATGTCATGAAACCAGAGAGTCAGTATGCAGCTGGAGCAGGTGTTTCACAAGGGGACAAGCAGGGAACCAAGGAGAGAGACCACAGTACAGGACAGTGCCCTCATCACCCAGGGCATTACTCCACAGCACCCAGCCTGGCAACTGTCTGTGTTGTAAAGACCTGGGACTGGGCTTCACTGAGGGCTGGGATCAGATGTGGCTCCTGGCTCATGAGCAGTGGGTGTGTGTTGGGGGTTACCTGGCGGGCAGAACGATTAAGACCTACGAGTGTCCCGAGGGTGTTGGAGCAGAGCCACCTGGCCCTCTCCTAATCCCCAATAGAAACCAGGCCCACCCCCGCAACATCACTGCTAGAGGTGCCTCCTCTGGATGTAGTGCAGTGAGTAAAGCATCCTCCATGAAAGCTGTGGACCCCAGCACCTCCAAGAGAGTATGTGTTTTCCAAAAGTCGGGCCTTCTAAGTCCTGTATCCATGCCACTCCAGAGATGGGGGACTTTGACAACAGAACATACAGCTAATAAAATACTTTTTACCCAGCTTAACTCCTGAGCAACAATGGACTCCTCTCCTCTGGATAACTCAAGTATCATGTACAGCTGTCTTATATGCACAGTGTCTAATCACACTGCCTATCTTTAATAGCAGTAAAACTCCTGACTGGTTTTCCTAAGCAACACTGCTCCTTCTGTACTTTCCCCTTCATAGTGCTCATAAAACTTGGCAAAGTAGAACAGGACACTCACTTTCTCAGACCTTCCGCACAGGATATAACCTGCTGCAGCAGCAATGCATTTTTTTTTTCTCTCCTAGATCAACCCAGCTACAATCACAGTGTCACAGTTTAGCTGCTGGCCACAGTGACCTGCTATCTGAGATGCTTCCCTTTTATAATAAGACCTGAACACAAGAAGATGAGAGTGGGTTAGGCAACAGGTATCTATATTCTTTTGATGAGAGCTTCCTTTGTTCCATGTTCCAACTCCGTTCCTTTTTCAGTCATGGGTCTAAGGGCATTCTTACATATTATTTTGATCCAAAAACTATTTAACCACGTTTTGCTAACCTTTCAGTTGTCAGGGTTATAGTATATGGGGCATCATCACTTCATCACTTGAAACTTTAAAATTTGTTTGTTATAGAAAAGCTCAGGTTAAGTATAAAAGGATTATTTTACACCAAGTACTTACATTACTTTGGTAGACATTTTCTTTGAAAACTAAAAACTCCTTATTACATGTAATGAATCTATTACATGAATTAAATTTTATGTCAGTGTACGTTTGAAAACTTAAAGTACAATACAATGCGAAGAGAATTCTTTCTGAAGGGGGATTGTGTCATATTTTAGAAAGCAAAGCTTCTTTTTCCAAAGCTTAAACTGAAAACAAACAAACAAGAAACATGTACATTCTAGACAATTTCCAGATGAAAAATAACATCTAAGACATAATGTCACGTTTGATGAGATACAGCTTTCCTTCAACCAACCATTTCCAATGAAACATCATCAACCAGGCGATAGTGTTCATATCATAATCTTACTGTATCAAGAATAAACCCATCTGGCCATGCAAACCTCCTCCCTCATTTACAGTCCTACAGCTCCATTTGCAGAGAAGCTGGACTTCTCATTTGGGGGAAATTCCTCATGCCAAGGATCTGTCTTTGATGGTTATTAGCATCAACATTGTTCCTTGTCTCTATCAGCTTCCTCTAACAACAGTTTGCCACCATCTGGAAAACAATTGTTTCAAAATGCCTTTCATGATCCCATACACAAATCATCCTATGCTGCCAGTTTACAAATGTTTGTCATCTCCAAGAGTACAAAACAGGTGGTGTACCACACGGAGCACAGGTCTAACGCAGCAGAGCTGCCAGCAGGGCTGGCTCTGGTGACTCACAGAGAAGACTCAGAGGCACATCCATGGTCCACCTCCACAGCTTGTTATACTTAGGGCAGTTTTTTTAACTATAACAGCTCCAGAGCCCCAGGCTATTTTAGTAACATGGAGTTTTTGGCAACGATGCTCCAGAAGCATGTTTTCTCCATCTCACTGTTAATACATTCCCTGAGTCTCTGCTTCATGCATTAATATATTGAGCTAGGCTATAGAAGCCTAAGAGGAAGGAAGCACACAACTACAGTTTTATCATTCTGAGTTTCTGTGTATTTTCAGGCCAGTTCTATAGATAAACTGCACACGGTTTGTACTTTTTTCTTCAGGGATTCAAGCAGTAATTAAAATAAATTATAATTAATGACTGACCAAGCCCAGAATTCTCCATGCACCTTAACAAAAACAGAATACAGCTAATAATATTAAACTAAAAGACCCAATATATTTACCCATTAAGACCAATAGCCTTCAACATCCAGAAAAAAAATTAAAAACCTTATTAGAAGCTATTGATATGAGGTATCCTGAGCTCTACCAGGATAAATAAACATGCAAGGTTTCTGATAAGATGATGTCCCTGAGTTGGTGCGCTGCAGTGTCCTCCGGCCATCCACAGTCCCTACCAAAGAGATGTGATATCTCTCCTCTAGTATCAAAGCAGGATTTGTAGGGTCTCTGCAGGTGAATATTCACAATGTAGTGTTTACAGCTCTGGAATAGGGTGAGGTTATTAATGAGTGTTAATAAGTGACCTTATTAATGTTTACAAATATATAAAGGGTGAATGTCACAAGGATGGAGCTGGGCTCTTCTCAGTGGCAACCAATGGTAAGACAAGGGGCAGTGGGTTCAAACTGGAACACAAGAGGCTCCACTTAAATTTGACAAGAAACTTCTCAGTGAGGGTAACAGTACACTGGAACAGGCTACCCAGGGGGGCTGTGGAGTCTCCTTCTCTGGAGACATTCAAAACTCACCTGGACACCTTCCTATGTAACCTCATCTGGGTGTTCCTGCTCCAGCAGAGGGATTGGACTAGGTGATCTTTTGAGGTTCCTTCCAATTCCTGACATTCTGTGAGGTTATCCCTCTGGATTTAACAAAGAATTTCACAAAGCTGGAAAGCTATACAGATATGATTAGCAAAGCCAGCTAAACTGAGCCTTGTGCATCCATGGGTTTCATTAGCTGCCCATCATCCCAGGGAGGACTTTTTCCTCACAGCTCCCAAGACCACCAGGTTTGCCAAACAGAGCTACCTCTCTCTAGCAAGCTTCCCACCTTCAAATTCTCCAGATGTGCTGGCAGCACAGATTCACATGTGTACAGGCTGCTTGCTCTCCCTGTGATAGAAAGCTGCAGGGCAGGATGTCTTTGTGTTTGGTCCTTTAAATACTGCCCATTTCAAGAAACCAGAGCTGTATTTCCTTAAGGACTTTTTCTCAATGTGTTCATACTAAGGCTCTTAAGCTTTAGATTAAGCACTTAAGCCTATAATACAAGAGACACAGAGAAAACAGTAAACTGTTAATTTAGATAATGTTGAGAAAGAAAAACCAGCAGACTGCATGCCATTTTAATTCCTCCCCCTCATGTGCAAAGTTAAATCTCTGTAGGTTTCTACATTCAAGATTCCTCAATGCAGTGCAAACTCTACATAGCATGGGCCCCCTGCTACAGTTTATAAATCCTGGAAAGTGATGAAGAACAGAATGTGAAGATATGTTTATTTTTTCTTCCTCACCATGCAAAAACTTAACGGGATAGCCCAGAACTCTCAATATTAGTGACTTACGTCATATAATTACAGACCACACTTCAGCAGCATAAAACAAAGCCTGTAGTAATCTATTTGCCACCAGATCATTAAAAAGAAAATCAACTCACCAATCCAGAACCAGGGAGATAACTTGGCAACCTGGCTAACTCTAGGATCAAAGTATTTTCAGCAACAGGAACGTGGCTGCTCCCAGGGAATGCGAATCTTGGCGCTTCTCTAATAGAGGACATGAATCAAAACAATTCCAGTGGAGCCAGGCTGTCACACCACTATGAGCCTGATACTGAAGTGTCATCAATGGTTTCTTCATGTCTGATTCTAGCATTTCCTGAATAATCATCAAAATGATGTATCTATGTCACTGCTGATCACATCCACCTACACCAAAGTCCCTGCCTCTGGAAACTGCCAGTCAGCAGTCCTTCAAAACCTGCCTGTCCTTTAGGTCACTGCACTGGGGGCTAGTGCAAGCATGCTCTTTGGACACAGCTGGGGTCTTCTGCAGGAAAGAGCTGGTGTGCAGGTGTTTTGCTTGAGTGACTGGGAAGCAACTTCCTCGTGTTGGTGCAAACTGGGGAATAGGCACTGCCAGGGCTGTGACACCAAACAGCTGGTTTTGTGCCAAGGATGGCACAAATTTAATTTTGGGAACAGCATCCTTGATCACTTGGCACATGGCTGCTGGGGCACTAAGCAAGGTGGTGGGGTGAACCACACTTCGGTATGGTTGGGGCTGTGTGATTTGGCCATGCTGTGGACCTCTTCAAAGCAACGGCAGTTTGTATATATGAGCGGCCACTGGGCACTCACCTGCAGGTGCTCTGACATGCCAGCCATCCAGAGGTTTACTACAACCGTCTTCCAGGCAGAGCAATTCCCTGCCATGGCTCACCCACTAGCACCCTTGCTGCAGCACTTACTCCATTCCTCTTGGTCTTTCAACTACATGGCACATCAGCTTCTAAAGAATCCGGCCCCCAGCATGGTGTAAGAGAGTCATCGCTGCCTTGCAGCCATGAGTTTTCTTGATTCATGTTCTTTGTAAAAGTGTTGCCTTGCATTTTTACATATATTATATTGTAATTTGACAGTTGCATTAAATCCTTTTGCTATTGCTTGGAGAGAAGCAAAATGCACACAATTTGCCTTCCCTGTAACACCGATTATTTAGTATAACTATAGCATGGCCTTGTGTCTCTACATTAAGTGGTATTAATCTTCTGTGTCTGTGCTCTTACAGAAGTCTTTTCCATACTGCTAATCATTTTTAGCTCTCCAGACACCTCTGTTTCTGCTGTATGCTTCAGATAAGGAGGAAAAAAAAAAATCATGATAATCTATACTTATATTCTATACAGAGAGGCCATATGCAGCAGACTAAAAAAAAAAAAAAAAAACAAAAAAAAAACTGGGAAGGACTATTGAAACATCACCTACTTAAAGCAATGCCACACATAGCCAGTGAAGGCTTATAAAATAATGAGACTTGTAGCAACAACTCAAAGTGAGTATTATACACTAAATAGAGAGGTGTTATAGCAGCCTGTCCATGGAAAAGATTTAGTAGTTATTTCAGAAATGCTACTGAAGCATTCAACCCAATATGCTGCTATGCTAACAAAGGAAGCAAATAGGATGCTAGAATGTCTTGCTAGAGGCATACAATGTACATCAAAAGGCTGATGGTTAAATTACTAAACAAAGCACTCCATGTGGACCAAAAAAATTGACTGTTTTCCATTCTTGAAATGTTATAGATAGTAAGTAGTTACCTTTACTCCTTCCTATTACACTAGTCCTTTTCTTCCCTATAACAATGTCCAGTGAACACATTATTCACAGCAATTCTTGTTTGCATTCATAGTAACATTAAGCCATTTTTTGGATGTTTGGTTTATTCCTAAGCTGTTCATTGGGTAAAACTGCCGAATGAATGAAAAAAGGGCCCGTGTTTTCTCCCTTTCGAATTTCTCAATTAAGCAGGTCACTGATGAACCTTGAATTAATAATAAAAAACCTCTATCCCAATAAGGGCACAGCCAAGTCTCTTCTCATGTACAGCTGCAAGCAGTCATGGCTTGCTTCTCTCCAAAATGTCCCAAGTTACTCCTCTGCTGAGAAAGAAATATGTATTTCTTTGTTCAAGGGAGCAATAAATAATATGAAGGGGTGGATGAAAATAAACACCTCAAATTGAACTGAACATAAAGCAAAGTGACATGGTGGAGATCACTTTCAAACATTGCCAGGGATAAGAAAATGAAGTCCATTTGAAGGGAGAATTTTCTTCTCAATTATATTGCTCTAGATCAAAAGCCAGCATACCAGATTGCTGTGCATAGGACAGATGTAATTGGAAACAATATATAGCCTAAGTATTTCCAACCCTGAAACTTAACAAGGCACACAACAGATCTAAAAAAAAAAAAAAAAAAAGGTATATCTAAAAGAAATCCTGCAGTTAAAAAAAAAATATATATATATATTCAAGTATATATATATATATATATATATATATATATATATATATATATATACACATATATATACTTGAATTCTTGTTTGCCTTCTCATTTTTGAGACTTTAGGAAGCAAGTAATATTTTCATAACATTCTCCACCAGCATGGAAAAGCAAGTGATCAAACACACAGACACGCATATATATTTATATGTCCATAAAAATCGCTTTTAAATCACCTGACCCCAGGAGCTGAGAATATAAGAAAAAGAAGAACATTGCAAGACTTACAATAAAAAGCACAAGTTTCCAGCATAGCAGTTCATTTGTTCTGAGTAGAATTTCAGTTACATTGATGCAATTCAACAGCAGGAGTCTTCAAGAAGTAGACAAGAAGTTTTGTGATACTTCTTCAATGATCGTACATCTGGCTTTTAGTATAGAACAAATAAAAAATTGTCATTGGTGCTTTATGCAGATCTCATTTAAATTTGTTACACTTATTCTCCACCTCAGTAGCAATTCTTGTATTATTTCATAAGAACCACAGCAGATCCTAGCATGGACAAATGGCAAAAATAAGATTAAAAAAATGTGAATAAGATTCCTTTGTGGAATGTGGCACATTAGACTCACAAGATGTGGCAAGACCTTTGTTTTTCTCTTTTTCATGGGAAGATTTTACTGAACTACCTGAAATACTGAAAGCTGTATCATAAAAGCTGATGATGACTGGAAAAGGTAAAAAGGACCTAGAAATACAGCTGGCATTGAGGGGTTAACAATTTCTCCTTGCACCTATCCCTGCCATCCCCCAAAGAAGCGCTTTGCCCACTCTGCTCCTTGCGTGTTTCCAAACCTACCTAAGTAACTAGTCTCTCTCTTTTGGGTCTTCTGAAATGACAAGCTGATGAGTCATCGGACTGAAAAGCAACAGCCATTTGGTGGATTTATGCAACACACAAGAATTATGTGGCATGTAAGAAGGATAAAAAAAAATGTAAAAATAAAAAATTACATAGGTACTTGCACTGTAACTTAGCCTCAGGAAGGATCCCTTGAGAATAAGTCCAGACAATGGCCTACCACTTAAGATTAAAAAAAAAAAAAGGTAGAAATTGAGAGCAGGAAGAATGCTCTAACTTCTGTAAAATGTAAAAGATTAGGATGAATTTTAATTACAAAAATAGAATATCTGTACTATTATGGAGAAAAGACTAGAGTATTTATAAATGCAGTAACATACTTCCTAAGTGTGAATTGAATAGGTATACTTAGCATTTTGTGGGGCTTCATGAAGAAAACTCACATGTGAGCACTGTTATTTCATATAATAAATGAACAGTGAACCAAGTACATTTTTATAAGAGAAAGCACATCTCATACAGCATACTGATGAACAAGACACTCAGCTGCCCTGGGGAAAAGAAATAAAAACCTTTTCTCCTTTGTTTTATGATTTATCTTCATGGCTAGAAGATGCAGCAACTGCATCCATCCCCCAAGGTGAGAAGTCAAGAGGAACACTTCTGATCCCTCTGGACTCCGTGTCTCCAGCGTGATTGCTTTTGCTAAGGCTGTGGAATCTGTTAGCACTGCCTTTGTCACAGGAAAACCACACGTGCATTAAGGTTTGCCAGCCAGAATTGATTTTGAACATCACTTTCACTTGCAGTCAACAGCCCTGCTTCGTCTCCACTAGCAGTGGTTTATCTTCTCTGGAGGTACATTTCCGTCTGACCTGCAGAGCAAGCTCAAAATAAGATTTGTGGGCAGGAGGGGTTGCACTGGCATAGTTGACAGCTGGATTTGCCCCACTTGCTAGGCTGGTGGTCAATGTGGAAACATGAAAAACGGGATGACCCCTTTCCCCAATCTCTGTGTTAAATTGTGCTGGTGCTGCAGAAAGAAGGCTGGTTGACAAGGCCTGCAGAAAACTCTCAGACAAAAACAATTTCATTAAGCTAGAGCTAAGCTTCTAAACAGCTGTTTATTGCTGAAGGGAAAAACCTTAAGACAATATTGGCATTTTCTCAAACAACATTAAAAAATCCTGGGAATTGAAAATCCAGATTATAGTAAAAAAGAAAGAAGCCCAGAATGACACAACACGGCTATTTGCATAGAAATGTATATTTAAAGTCACTCAAGCAACCTTAATTTTGTCCCCTCGTGTGTGCTATTTACCTCTTCGCAGCATCTAGAGCAGATGAGAAACCTTCTGATGGCAGAGTTTTCACTAAAATCTAAGAGTAGTTCACAGGCTGTAACCAGAGGAAACTTGAGCCCTCTCCCTTGGATTACTTCACTGAAGGAGGTGAGAAAATCTGGTGCATGTAACATCGCAAGTGCACAGAAACACATTAATAGATGTTAAGACCAAAAGACCATAAGCATGAAGTTTGACCTCCCGCACAACACAGCATGGAGAATTTAATGTGTAATCTTTGCCTCAAGCTCTGCTTGAGCAGGAACATACCTTTTAAAAAACTTTTTCACTTTTAATACAAATATTTCAAATGACAGAACTACCCATATCCCCAGCTCTGCTCTGATTGCTTTTTAACATGCATCCTTATAAAAGGGAATCTAATCTGCAGAGAGACACATAATTTCCTCTAGTGTTGTCCTCCCTTCTTTGCAAACTGCAGTACTTCATGGGTTTTTTTGGTCCTTTAAAAGCTTTTTTTTGCCCAGACTCATCAGCTGAATACATGTCCTATCTTTATCTAAATGCTTAACATGGATGCTTTTCTTCACAGATTTTGTTTTCAGACAATCTCCAAAACACTTCTACTTCCCTGATTTCCTCAGCTTTCCTAGATGATATTCTAGTTGGGGGAAAGGAAAAAAATAAAACAACAACAAAAAACCAACCCACAACCTTGCTCAAATTGAGCAAGTGACCTTTGTAGCTTTTATATACTCTGAAAAATCCTTCTTCTTCCTGAAGTCCAAGGTGGCAACCTCATGCTTTTACTGTGAGTTTCTAACTGCCTGATGCTTTTAATTGAAACCTCAACTCCTAGAATCAAAGTACGACAAAAAACTCAGCCTTCAGAACAGCTCTACCCCCATAGTAAGCAATAAAGATTGAATGTGCCTCGAACACCACAAAAATACAGCCTCAGGTGGGAAACTGTTTCATGATTTTAGGCAGATAAATCACATACTTGAATGCACAGGGCTAGAAGAAGTTTACCATAGTAATAGTAACTGGAAAGCAGGAATATCCTCCAGCTGGAGGTTTACTATCATCTCCTAGAGCACAGTAGGAGGAACTCCCCAGAAAACCCTGCAACTCACCTTTCAGTAGCCAAATTCTGAAGCACGAATTCTTCTTGTCCTCACTTGCTAAAAGAGAAGAAATGCTGAAGGAGAAACTAGAGATCCTCTCTGGTTTTATGTGAAACGTACATCAAGAGACTGGCTTAAGTCCTCTCCACTTCTAACATTCTCACTTTCTAAAACAGAGATTTCCTCAAGGAAGAGAAAACCCAACAAAGAAAACTCTATAGACAACATGACAACGAACTCTATAGACAACAATTTCCTCAAAAGGAAATGTCTAGCTTTACCTTTCTGAGAGTTCTTCACCATCTGTAGAAGAACAAAGCAGATAACAGGGCCTCCTGGACCAGAGATAAAGTAGACACACTTGAACCTAATCAGGTGTTCCCAGGCACATGTTCCTCAGCTCAGGGCTCTGTAGATTATAGACACCTGTCAGCTGCAGCTCAGAGCTGAGCTTGTCGAAGCAGTCAAGGTACTATACTTGGTGAGAAAAGGATTTTAGCTGAAAATGTTATCAGGTAAACAGATAGCTCCTACACTGGGTCCATGGGAGAGCACGGAACAGGCTTCAGTTTTCTAAATTGCCAACTAATGCCCTGTTATCCCCACCAAAGGGAGATACAAGCCAGTTCCCTGGAGATTTTCCATTCAAATGCTGCCTGAAGGTTGAGGGTTGAGTCAATAGCTTAGAAAAAAACTACACACAGCAACAAATAATTGAAAGCAGCCAAACAAACCTTTCCTCTGTTTCTCTACTTCACTTGCACAAGGTAAATTCTTGTTCCTGGTAGAAGCACAAAGCTCTTCAGGGCATGGGGGACTGAGAGACAACTGCTGAGCAGCTGGGCGGGTAAGAGATTTCACTACTTAACAATTTCATGTAAGCCAAACATAACAGCACTATTAGGTTTATATTATATATCAGTAAAAATACTAATTACAGAGGCCCAGACTTGAAACAGTTTCTCAGAACAACATGCCTACAGCTAGCACGTGGAACCAGTGTGCTTTACAGGGCTACATATTCCGTACTAAACAGAAACAAACACGCACAGTTATTATCATTTAGAAAAGACAAAAGCTGCCAAAAGCAAGGAAACGCCATCAGTGCTCAGAAAAGAGGCCTTTATTGTTTGCTACTAATTGCAAGGAAAAAGAATTCACAGACATTTCAAAGCAGCTGCTGTCTTGTCCTTAAAAACTCCTTCCACTTAGAAAGGAAGATTTTCATTTTAACAGCCTCCAGAAGCTTTTATGGCTTGCTACCATCCAAGGCCATTCAGATGTGTTATTTCTGTATTGATTGTGAGGTTCAGCAAAAAGGTGTAAGAAGCTAGGAGAAAAGCCTGTTGAGCCTGTAACTAGAGAAATTACTATTTAAGTCTCAGCAATTTCTGTTAAATTAAGGGTTGCTTCCCCCCTCCCCAACACACACTGGCTTTGTTAATTTTAGTGGTAAAAATCTGTGCAGACCCAGTTGCTCAGGAGACTGCAACGTGATCCTTTGAAGCTACAGGTTCTAGCTGCTGTAAATCATCTGTAGAGGGAGGCTGATTAACATTAGCCGAGAATCTGTCCTTCTGTGGCTAAAAAAATCCCCTTCTGGAAAGCCCTAAGGATTGGTATTTCAAGCTGCATTTGTCTCTAAGACTTTTGTAATGTTGATATTGTGCATACATCCAGGAATATCCTACCCACTCCTAGGCTGAGCACTGTCTCTGAAATCACTGAACTTGCTAAATGAGGCTCAGGGTGCCCACCTGTTTCACAATGTCCTGCAGAATTTTTTATTTCAGAGGTTTCCCTAGCTAAATGTCTTTCTTTTGGGGTGTTGATCCTGCTTTTATCAGCAAAACTGGTAGCTGTTATTGTATGTGTCTGACTGGTAGGAGCTGGCATCATTGTGTTTGTGGCATAAGGTGAGAAAAATAACAACAAAAGCATCAAACTTCTTTTGTGGAAAGATTTCACATAAATGTGCTTTCAATTTTTCCTCTTGTGGGGAATAGCATCTGGTTTACTGTCTCTAGATCCCAAATTAATATTTGGCCATGAATGCAAACATCAAAAGGAGCTTTGCTTGAGCGAGGAGCAAGTAAAGCTAAGGCCTTATCCAAGTCAGTTGAAGGGAAAGACAGATCCAAAGATCCATCCAGACTTGGGAGACTGGGTTTAGTTCTTTGCTTTGTCATGGAATCTTCTTGGGTACCTAAATAAGCTACCTAAGGTCAGATTCAAAATGGGATGTAGGCAACTACAGAGGGAAGGAGGCAAAACTGTAGTCTGGAAAAAGCTTACACACATGCACTTCAAGCTCCTTGTTATCAAGCTTGGACAGGCATCAAAATTGTAGCCTATTGAAATAACAGCTGTCCCAACTTGGGACAGCCAGGTCCAGTTCCTGCACCTGCCTAAGGGGATTCAGAATTTGCTGCCATCTCATACAAGCATCTGAACTGCCTCTGTCCAGAGGGACCAAAGAGGGGGATCCCCACAGCTATGTTACAGCTGCATCATTGTGCAAAAATTATTTTGGAAGTTGTGCATAAGGAGACTGTATCCATACTACTGTACTTAGGATATTCATCAGGATGCACCAAAGTGGGTCCTGGTTCATACCCAAGAACACATATATACTCTGCAAACTCTAGCCCCAGGCAGCACATTGCACAGCTGATCCCCTCCTCCTGCTTGATTGCTCTCAAATTACTTCTGATACAGGGAAAAGCTTCAGTGTGGGAAGGAAGGGAAAGGGAAATTAAACTTGGATCTTCCTGAATACACAGCAAACCACTAAAGCACTGTGAAGAGGGAGAGAAAGCCTCCATTTACTCCAATATTTTACAAGACCTGAGGGAACCATACTGAGCACTGGGAATGTAGTAGGACACACATGTAAAAGAAAGCATGAGTCGCGATCTAGAGCCGAAACTCCAGAAATCTGAGAGAGGTAGCTCAGTATATATAAGATGCACAGTATAATACTTACCGTTGCTCATAGCATTTCTTAGCTGGATAGGTCAAATCAGAGCCACTCCAAAGTCCCGATTTTAGGCAGCTTCTTTCTCAGTAAATTGGCTATTTTGTTTCTTTTTTAGAGAGGATGAGCATGTCCTACACATGTAGGCTCCTCTAAATGTAGATTAGGTGTCTAACAGTGTTCTGGATCCCATATGGGCACCAGATGACTGCAAGGTAGGTGCTGCAGTACTGTAATTCTTTATTAGATTTGGCCTTTACTGTTTCAGTTCTCCATCTGCAAAATCAGGATAAAAGCACTTCCTTGTTTTGCAGCTCATTTTCATACTCATTTGTAATTACTACAGAAAGAAATTCAACACTGCACCACTTTCCCAGAGCAGTTACCAACATAGTTAAGCAGGAACAAAGCACAATATGTTTGCTTTTAATCGGATTTTATAAACTTAACACATAACTTTTGGCATAATTCTCTATGGAATTGGTTAGAGCTTAAATGGCATTTCCATTTCACTTCTAAGGAGATAACTACAGTTCTCACAGGAATCGTGAGGTAAACGTGCAGGCAGCCCTGTACTGCCAGCCACACAGCCCACAGGTTTACTGTTACTGGTGCCCAGAAGAGCCTTCTTGCAGGAATTTAGATGTGATTAACCCTACTGGATACCAATTAGCTCTTCCAGCCACATCATCTATCAGATGCTATCAGTGACTTTGATTATCTTGAAACACCATACTGTAAACTGCCGTGGCTCAGGAGTTATTACTCAAGTGTTCAGGAATCTCTCTGTCCCAGGGGATAAAGCTACACATAGTAATCCTGTCATCTTTCCCTAAAGATGTCACCTCTGTTCATCCAGCTGAGCCCACACACCATGTGAGAGATGTGGATCAGACACCTAAAATGGTTGCTGCTCTCAGCTCTCCCTCCCGTGCAGGAGGACCTGCATAGCAGGGACAGCTGCATAGGATGCTGGTCCTCTCAAGCCATCCACATTAAACTGCGACCACACAGCTGCAGTGTGTGCACATTCAGCAATTGGCTTTCAGCCAGATGTTAGGCACCCAGTCAGCTTTAACCAGCTGCTAAACCACACAGCAGCAAGGCTGGATTTAAAAGCATGGATGTACTCAAATACATCAGTCTGGGCAGCAAACTGACACGGTCTTGCACTGAGCAGGTGCTGTTAACATGCAGTTGTCTGCAATGGATGATGCGTATGAGCCCTGAGCCACCCGATCTGGTTTGTTAAATAAACATTGGTTCTGGCTGAAAATACAGAGATATTTTGAGGGTCTAAAGTAAGTTACTGGGACACTAAGACTGTATGTGCAAACAGCAAGACTTTCTTTATCCTCTGGGAACATGTAATGAATTAGGTGATACCTATGACTGAGACAAAAAACTCACTGTTAGCTTAAAAAAAATAGGCGGGGGGGGGGGGGGGGCGGTCAAAGCTGTAAAATTATTCTGTTTGGTTTTGGTTTTTCCTTGTTCTCACTTCAGAAATGAGAGACAGCTTTTACAGCTGGAAAACAGAGTTTTGCACATTAATAGCCACAGTGAAGGTCAGTGTCTGACTCGCTCAAGTAACGGCTGAGTACATTGGACCTCATTTCCTTTTATTACAATGGCAGAAGCAGTGCTGATCAACAGTGTCAAATTTCCTTTTCTTCAGCAGAAAAGATGAAGTGGTTGTTCCATGACACAGCAGTGGGGGAAGAAAACTAGGAGAGGAGCAATATACCCAGCAATGCACTCACTACACCTGCACCTGTGTTTTGACATTCCTCAGTTTTTCCTCTCTTAGTGCTAACAAAGAGGGTTCCAGATAACTCTTTTGGGGTATTTCAGTGTTTCCCCAAAGTATTTCAGTGTCCCTTTTATACTCAGAGAATGCAGATACCTGAATCATGAATGCCTTATGCATGGGAATACTGGCAAAAGTGGTACTTAATGTTTCTGTCCTGAGCGCACCTGCATAAGGACTCCACTGGTCTCCAAAAAAATGCCATGTCTTATCTGTCCTATTTTGTGTAATACAGTGTTGGACATAGCACTGACATAGCATATCTCCAGGGATAAGGCAGGAGGAATTCTCCCTCCTAGAGGCCACAGAGCTTTTCTGAATCTCCCAGGTTAAAATAAGCTGGGGGAGGCTCTGTGTAGTGACGCAACAGGAACCGGGATAGTGACTAGAGGAGTAAACTCCACTAACATACCTGAGTGGTTCCCAGCTGCTTAAAATCTGAGTACCTTGCAGTATTTTTGTGTTGCAGAGGACTAGTATCCACATTTAACAGCATGGAAGCAGAAGTGAAATTACTGGACCAGGAGACTTAGAGGAAGCCTGCAATGTAGAAAGAGTTGAAAAAGATTTCTGAAATGTAAGGTTAATTCATTTCCCACTGGGCTCTTTTTCCTCACTGATTCTCTAATAATTTTCCTAAATACCTTCAATTCTTCACTTCCAGACTGTAACACTGCTGCTTAGATAAAACCTGTATGGTCCCTGTTGATGAGGCACAGCTGTTTTGCCCACAGATAACTGAGCAAGAGGCAAAGAGCTCAGTCAGTGTCAATTATTGGCATGGTCTGAGAACAAAAAAACAAAACAACCCACTATGATCCCTGGAGAAAAGCAATTATTGTTGACAAAATCTGGATGGGCCTCAAAGTATAGTACACTAACTTTCCTCTGTATACTTCTTAACATTTCCTAGCATTGATTTCCTGCATGTTAACAAGACTATTAGAAACATAATAGGGATGCAACTAATAACTCCACACTCGTGTTCATTCAAAAACAATTAGACAGAAGTAAACCTGCCCTGAACACCAATGCAGAGCTCACGAGCCGCTCTGAAAAGCAGCAGGCACTATCTCTGCCCAAAAGGACCTGTCTTTCCTCCTGCTGCTGCAAGAGGGTGCAAATCAAGGGAACCAAGTAACTTTAGACAAGCTGTATTTCTTTCCCTCAGCACACAGAAGCAGCCAATCTATATATACCTTGGTCTGTTCCATGCTGCCTGGCACATGCTCACTTTAATGTTACAGCAGAGTGAGAAAAGGAAAGGTTTGGATTCTCTACTGGTGTAAATCAGTCTCCTGCTACAGCCATGGTAAAGGATTTGACTAAATATTCAATTTGCCTGTGAGTCCTAAGAGGCAGTACAGGCTTTCCAGTGCCACTTCTGGTAGTTTTGTGCTCCAAGTTCCAATCCACAGTTTTTCACTTCCTGTTTTATCAAAGGCTTTAGAACAGTTCTTCAGGGGGTAACTACATGGTGCAATGAAGTGTTGTGCAACGATAACAGAGTTATCCATGGACTAATGGAGTTATTAGGAGCAAAACAGCTGCATCAAAAAGCTGCTCTGCCAGAGAAGAACAGGATTATTTATGGGCCCAGCCACCATGATATGGCAATACAGTCCAGCACCAGTGCTAGCTTTCTTCTCCCTGGCTTACCCTGCCATGTCCCATCAGGCCCCTCAAGCAGCTGAATCGCTTCATGCTGTTGGGGCCTTTCACCTAATTGCCCTTTGTTTGCCTTTCCAGAAGAGTGTGGGTCTGTCACAGGACAGACAGATATGACACAGAGAACACTCTGCCTGGAAGCAGAGAGGCAGTTGGAAGTCACAGCACTGAGGTAATTTAAAATTATGCTAAACACTTGTGTTCAGGCACCTACCTGCTGCCCAGGGATGGTGAGTTTTCAGATGTCAGTGTCTTCAAGTTACTTTCAGCAATGGGAATCTAAATTTTAAATTCTGTCTTGGCCAACTTGCTTGACAGTTTTATAGCAAAGGAACATAACTTGAAAAAAAAAAAGTATTCCTAAATATCCCTCCCTTACCTATGAGGAGACTTGAGGGGAAAGCAGGGAGGACATTGCCTCATGAGCCTTGACAAAGATGCAAAGAGACCAGCATGGGGAGGAACACACATGTTCCTACAAGGGAGCGGTAACTCTTACTCAGAGAGAGCATCCTCTGAGAAGTGGGAGTTTTTCCCTCTCAATGTCCACTGCAATGCCTGCTGCCTCTGCTGAGGGGTCAGCCAGTCACCTGGTTTGGTGTGCTTGTTCATCAGGAACAGCAGCAGGACCCAGCTGCTTGTATATCACAAAACCCTGTACCGCAATTAGCACTTTTAAGTTATTAGTCACCTGGGAAGAAATTAAACTGTGGTCTGAAGGTGAATATTTTTCTGCAAAATACCAAATCCTGCAGGCTTCCACTCACCTTCCCTGCTTCTGCAAAGACTTGTGCTGGGGAGCACGTACACCAGAGTAGCCCTAACTGTGGGAAAGGTAGGTTTTACTTCATCAGTGGGATTTATCCTGTTGTACTATCTCCTCCACAATGTGATTCTATCTTTTTTTTTCTTTTTTCTATTTTTTTTTTTTTCTTGTAGGAGTGGGAAACATCGATTACACATTTATGCTGAGTTTTGCCACTGTTAAAATGCAAACTGCAGTTCTCTCACAAAATGCTGTATTTCTGAATTATTGCACTTTGAAGCCCCGAAGGAGCCCCAGAGGAGCACTTCTGAGCATTCTTTTTATTTTAGATTGTTTGCATTTTTCCCCAAGACTGGTCAGATAGATCTAATATGTTCCTGATATAGTGATTTGTTGCTGTTTATTTTTTTTTTTGTCAAATGACCTACACCCCCCTCTCCCCCCAAACACCTTTAAATTTTCTCATCAGCTTCTATGAAGTTATTCCTAAACCAAAGAATTAAATAGTTTGGGGTTTTTGTTGTTTTTGGTGGGGTTTTTTTTAACCAAAGTGTTAGATGAGCACACCAGACTCCAGCTGTCTTTATTGTATCATCCACAACAGGGAACAGAGAAGTTCCTCTGTGCAGGTGTTCAGCAGCAACAGCAGCTGCTGCTGAGAGCAGCCCTGGGTGCAGTGGCTGCAGACACAGCAGGGAGGTAGAGAGCAGCAGTTCCTCCCTGGCCATTTTCCCCAAACTTCCGTCACCCCCCCAGCGAGGACAACCACAGAGCCAGGGAAGAAATGCTGTAAGAGGCACCGTCCTGCGTCCAGGAAGCCACTGATACTCCCTGTTTACTGGCAGAGGATCACTGCTCAGTACAAGGCAGGGATTTCCCCACAGCTGTGCTGCGCTGCTGGGCTTCTGTTCACACTGACCCTGATCCAAAGCTCTCTCTGAAGCCAATAGCATTTTTTCCAGTGACTGCACAGGGTTTTGGATGTGGCCCATTACAGCCAGTAGCAACGTCTGCAGCCAAAATCTTGGCTTGTGTTTTGCAGGCAATGGGAATAGATGATCACAGTTATTCTTTCTGGCCATAAAATCAATGCAATATCTTCTTCTGATACTCCTTGCCTCTCCCTAACAGAGAGCACTTGTTCTGCTCTATTCCTGACCAGGTTTACTGGGAAATATTAGATTTCATATAATTTTTTCTTACTGAAATGTTCTCACTGGGATGCTTAGACATCAACACATTTATATCCAAGGGATCCTGAAGAGGTTAGCCAGAGGTGATTATGTCTCAAATGATGTTGTACTATAATTGCTCAGGATATCAGCTTAAATGAAATAATCTGCACAAGAGAGAAGAAACAGTAAAGCTAAGGAAGGAAATTGCTGCTATAATTACTAGAGTATTTCTCTGTGAGGTATTAAAAAGAAATGTTTATAACATAAAAAGCCTGGAGAGGATGACATGTGGCAACTACAGATTGGATGGCAGAGCCTATCTTACCTTGCATCAGCTCTAACAAGCTTCCTGAACATTATTTATACATAAATGGAGAGTAAGAGCAGAAGGTAAGGGGTAGGTAGAAAACAGACCAGAGTGATCATCTAGCTCAAACATATTATCATTAGTTAGAAAGATAAAATGATATGAGACAGATGGTCTCCTTTAGGGTCTTTTGCCATTGAAATTGTTCAAGCCTTGCTATCAACTTTAGTAGTGGCACAATCAGACCCACAGCCAACAAGGGTGAGAAGGGTAATAGTCATTCCTTACCAAAAACTGCCTTTTTCCTTTGATCACTTTTGTCTTTCTCCCGGCCAGACTGTCCCGAACAAAAAACAGTCTAAAATTTTCACAGCTAGAGCAGCCTCCTTGTTCTAAACATAACAATGTTCTGCAAAATTCTCATGTTTCCTCTCCAGCTCTTTTACTTTTTCCAGAAACATACTTTATTGGAAACTCTGTGGAGAAATGCATTAACTGTGGATTTGATCTTTCAAAACCTCTTCCGCTTTCACCTGCAGGTACATAATTGTGTGAATCTCAATAAGAAGACATGCATGATTAAAAAAAAAATAAATATATATATATATATATATCTAATCACCTAAGGGAATATTTCTTGGTCTAAAGACCTCCTGAACCCATTGGGCCCCACGAGTGGTTAGACATTGGGTCATTTGGAGCATCAAGCAGAGCCTTGAGGAATTCACTGTTTTATAGTTCCTTTTGGTACAGGGGTTTATAGGATCACTTTTTATTCCTGATATACGTCAGTGTGACAGCATTCTGCAAAGGGACTGGATAAGGGAATTTTTCTAACCAAAGTCTCAGTGTCAGTGATGCTCTTAAGATATGAAATCTTCACAGACTTGTGAGAATCGCAAGGAAGCTGTAAGGCAGACCTTTTTTAACATTTTTCTTCAGATTTTGTACAACTTCAAGCAGGATGACCAGTGACAGCAAATAGATCGGAAATTCCTCAGTTACAGGATAACTCCATGTTTTTGCTCAAGCTGCTGTAGCTCTGAAACAGCAAATTCTCAGGGAAAAGCATGGCTTACAACACAGAACAACTGAAAAGACACTAGAAATTGATGAGCAGCCCATGTGAGCGCCATCCACTTCTCTTAAGAGCAGAGTGACTAATGATTGCTGCCCGGCAGGGAGGTCATGCTGGCCTAATAGATGGTGTCAGGACCAGGTGGGGATTCAGGTGCATCTAACATGGCAATCAGAGCTGATGAACCAGGGACCTTTCCTAAACAGCCTCCAGTTGTGCCCTGCACTGTCCTCTTTGTGGATTTAGAGAAACAGAACAGACTCGCTATTGCAGTATGCAGAAAAAAAAAGCCCAGCTTTGTTTTTCCTGTTTGTGAATAACCCCCAGGTATGGCTACAGACTGTGAAGGACTTCTGAGATCTCAGCAGCACCTGTGGAAGTGATAAGCATGGGCCACCTTGAACTGAAGAAGCTGGGCACGCGTACTAGGTGACAAACAGCAATGCTTCATTAGCAGCCTCCCATGTCCTGGCCTGATAGGTGCTGGTGTATGATCAATGATTTAAAATTCTATTTCATTAAAGTAATTTGATTTGCCCGGGGTGGGGGGAAGTCTTGGGTTTGTTTCAGACACTTTCATTTTATTTCAACAGAAATACCAGGCAGTGGTTTTCAGCGAGGAAGAAGAAAACCTTACAGTCATTCCAATGCAAAGCCATATATTTACGTTCAGTGGAGGGAGCATTGCAGACACCAAGGGCAGGTACTCTCCTGAAAAAGAGAGCCACACAAGCCTCCACTCTTTTATAAATAAGACACATAATCAACTATAACTTATTCTCCCAGTAGGGATCCTCTGCTTGCATTCCTCTCTGTCTCTTATCCCTTCCAAGTCTTGCTCAGTTGCCATACATCAGGCCTCCCTCTAGAATTTCTCCTCACTCTCTTGCAGCACTTCCAAAGTACACAGAGCCTAGTGCAGGCACGAAACATGGATTCATTCCTCTGTGCCAGCTGTATTTAATGCACAGATCCCACCCTGCTCTCAACACAGAATCTTGTTTCTCTGCCCAAAAACACCGGGAGTGAGAGCTTTCTGTATAAATACACATTCTTCAACATATTTGTTTAAAGTTATTATCCTTAATTGGAGTGCCAAAGATATAAATTTATAAGTATTTCCCTTACTAGTTCTTGATTTGTATAAAAATTCCAAAATATGTCTGAAGCCATGGTGTGATGGGCACCGTATAAACATACTGAAAGAGAATCTGTACTGAGCCAAACAGACAAGACAGGGGAGAGTAAAGGAGGAACCATTACCCTACTTCACAGAGACTTGGAGAGATTAGCATGACTTACCCAAGGTCATATAGAAACTCTAGGGAACTGAACAATGACCACTGCAGTCCCAACACAAAATGTTAATTTACCAAATCCAATTTTCCACTTTTCCTTTCATATGATATTTTTTTTTCCATACATTAAAACACTTCACATAAGATTCTTTTTTTTCCAAGAAGAATAGGAAAAGCAAAGTCTGCAATTTGCCCTTGTTCAACTAGGTTGCACAGCCAAACAAATTTAAAATGATATCTCAGCAAGATTTTGCAACCTACCTGCAACTAATAAAAGGACTTTCACCCTGAAAACATATGAGCACTCAGGAGGACTAGCTGAAAGAATTTAGCAAGGCTCCTAATGAAAGAGCTGAGCTGCAATATGTATATGCATGAGTTCATGTATTATTTAAACCATTCTGATCAGAATAAGCATTGTGAGCACAGTACTGAAAGTGTCACTAGCATTCATGCATTGAATAACTTGCCCTCATAAAGGTATAATAATGTGTTCATCAGTTTTGCTTGTACTCCCAAAGCAGTAATAGCATAAACAGAAAATAATCCTATATGTTACAAAATGCACATTAATATAAATCTAATTATATCTTTCCTTGACATTATGACCAAGAAATGATGATGCTCACTGAAGTATAACATGAGACCAAGCGCATTCCCAAGGGCCTTTGTAAAGGTCTGCTTCTATGTTCAAGTCCAGGCTAGGATTTAGGGGTTAAAACAAATATATGATGTGAAAGTTAATCAGCCTGTTAGTGGTAGGTCCTTTCTCTGATAGGTGGGAGGTTCAGATTACATTTTCAGTGATTCTGTTACAGCTCACCCAGTGCTTGCTTCCATACACCATGCATCTCTCCACAGATATCCCATCAGAGCAGTGACGGCTCCCTGGGAAGACAACCTGTCCTCACTGGTCCCAAGGATGACTGTGCCACATGCCATGGTGGGGACGATGAGAGAGAGGAGACATCATAGGAAGAAAAAAATAGAGGGATGCAGTAGTTCTCAAGGTACACCACAAGCACCCCTGCCTTTGTCCACAGACGTGTTACCAAGCAAAAAGCTGAAACCAGACAAACTGAAATCAGGGTGCAGAAATAAATATTAAAACCAGCCACAGATTTTCTTTTTGTACAGAGTTGCCCCAGCGAAAGATTTCTGTACTAAACTTACTTATGAGCTGTGATCTCTGTCTTTCAGATTTATTTTTTTTTTAACCTTTTATGTGTTAGTGAATTGTACTTTCATGTGGGAAACTTTTACCAGCAAGAACAGGCTGCTGCATAAGTGGCAAGACTCCCACTGGTTTCATTCAAAGGTTCAGGCTGTTAATGATGACTCAATCAATCAATCAGTCAAGACATGAGAAGCTGCAGAGAGAACTGGAGCCAAAATTGGTCTCAAAATTCAGTGAGCTCATTTGTTCTTGTGCAGTTTCATCAGCTGAATCGGATATGCTTGCTGGGTAGTCAGGAAAGACAGAAATTTAGGACTCTTTGGGTAGGTATGTTTGGTACGCACTGTCACTTTGTTATTTTGCTGCAGTTGCTGTATGTCAAAAGTTTCAGAAGAGCACAATGCAGCAGGGTGGTGCTGGGCAGGCACTGGGACAAGAGCAGTTGCTGCAGGGGGACACCAGGACAGGAGGGGTCAAGGTGGCAAAGGCACCAGAAGAGATGACTCTGGTTTTGGGGGATCTAGAAATGGCAATGAGCTTGAAACGGCCAGCTGGGCTGCGGGTGTTGAAAGAAACAAGAATGAGATACCTCAGAAAGAAGAACTGGTCATTTACAGCAGTGTGAAATTAAAATGAAAGTTGTGTGATGTATCTTTAGAAGGGGAGACCTAAGATCTTTCTCCTCCAGAAAGTACTGTGGGAATTCACTTATCCCATTTACCTTTCACATATGGAAAGTTAAAATACATTAGTAATCATATTATGCTACCTGTAAGGGCCAGACATATTTACCTCCATAGCCTATGTTATTATTGGAAGGGGTGGTAGAAGAATTATTACTGCTATCTTTCTCTGAAAAGATCTGTTTGCAATTGTCAAGCTTTTATTTTCTTTTTTTTTTTTTTAAACCAAGACCTTGAAAATTATGTTGTGTACTAATTACACTGAAGCAGCCCATAAAGTCTGAGAAAGAAGCACACAATAAATGTTTATTTACTCTGCAACTGTAAGTTTCATGAGATGTGTTCCATTTTCTTTCTTTAAGGGCTAAATAGTAATAGATAATGCAAAGATGTGAATGAGGTATTTACAGCACAGAATAATGAAAGGTTGTTCTATAATGCAGGAATGTTTAAAACTAAGTGAAAACAACCTAAACACTGAAAAGGTTCATCACAGATTCATTTAAGCTGGATATGCTTAAAACAATAGTTTACTAAACAGAACAGTGCATAACTGACATAAGCATATCTACATTGTTCTCTGTCTACAGATTTATAGTTATGCAGCAGAGCTTGTAGTCATTAATATTTTAAGCTCAGAAGGGAAGAAGCTTTTAAAAAAATAATTAAAAAAAAAAAAAAAAGATGGGAATACAAAAAGATGTCCAGCACGCTGTAACCTGCTGGATATTATTGTCTCTGCTTTTGCCCATCTCTAACATCTTAAATGTTTAATCCAGATGCTGCTATTATCAGATAAATGGCAGTTCAGTGCAATCCAGTGATGCCGCTCAATAAATGAAATGCTGTTTGTTTTGATCAAAACCCAAACTTATAAAGTTCCACTTTAAATCAGTCCTGGGATTACAGGCTGTCTGTGTTTACAATTCCCATGCACAAGAAGTAAGCAGACTTGCCTTTTTTTGTTGCCTCTCTACTCTGCAGAAGAAAATACTGGCCGTTGTTCTGTACATACCAGTATTTTGCCACATATTCACACTACAGATAAAGGGGAAGATTTACAGGATTTAAGATTAAAGCTCCGGAAACTTGCATATAACAACCAGCTCCGTAACAGGCTTCCTTCAGGCAAAACATAATGACACAGTGTGGACAATTTTCCTGAGTTTAAGCACTCCTTATATAGCTATTGAATGGTGTCTTTCTGCAGCAGCAGCATCTCCTGCCCCAGTCAATACCAAGAGCTCTCTGAGGAAGGGCTGTGAATGAGGAAGGACAGCTGAAGAACAGGAACTTCAGGAAGGGGCTAAGGACGAGGACATGGGAACCATGGGGAGTCACCCGAACTGGTGGATGCAGAGACTTTAGATCCCCATCAAATCAGCCAGTAGCCTCCAGCAAAACACATTCTGACCACACAGGTAGTTGAGGATATTCATAGGGCTAGTGTTTTCATTCTTTAAGGGAATGCCCCTTTGATGAGTGTTTCTACAAGAAAGGGTGAAGTAGCCTCTGTGCCTCAAATAAAACAGGAGACAAATTATTTTCCTAATTCAGCTTGGGTTATGTACTAATCGTGGAAGACTTTCCAGATGGAAGATGCTGGATATATGTAAAAGCTTGCTGCAATTAAGTAGGCTTTTTTTCAGCTGAAAAACAAACAAACAAAATCCCTGTAATGTGAGCTGTCTAGACTCTCTCTCAAGAGGCAGCAGAGAGCAGAATTTAGGTTTGCTCAAGGCAGACATCTAAAATGATATGTATATTGCACTCTGAAAGTACTTATTTATATCAGCTGACTACAAAAGAATCTAGATTAGACTTTTATAATGTAGAGATTTAAATATACAGTGAATTTATGTGAAATTAATCCTATTCTACTTTCCAAGAATCTGTGCATTTATTTCCATGTTTTTAAAGACCTCGTAAAGTGGAAACGTTTAAATTTGCAAGTACACTGACAACTGAACAAAACCTGGAGGTGTTCAACACCTGAATATTCATTTTAATAACATGCAATGGTTTGAAAGTACAAAGAAATCATGGCTGAACTGTATGACTGAGATAATAGAGAGATCAACCTCTTTTTGTTTCTGTGTTGTTCCTTGAGAGCATAAAGAATTGACTAGTTTGCTTCAGCTTGGCGAGAGACAGTAATTCAATAATATACCATATAATGATGAATAAGCGAGAGACTAAGAAACAAATGACAGAAAGTGTAAAACTTTTAAAAGTCAGTGAATTATTTAGTGCTCTCTCTCAACTTAGCATTTTTTCCAAGCATGTTTTTGAGTAGCTAAGTATGTTTGGAAAGCTAGCTATTTTTCTCATATAGCCTGCATTTATCATTTGATCTGTCTAAAAGTCTAGTTAGCTGCAGCTAAGGGGGCAAGTTAGAGGATTTAACATAGATGAGCCAGGACAGCTTAACATGTTACCACCTGTCTCCTCAGCTGACATCATTCTCCATCAGTTTTTTTTTGTTTGTTTGGTTGGTTGGTTGTTGTTTTTGCTTTGTTTGTTTGTTTGGGGTTTTGTTGTTGTTTGGTTGGTGTTGGTTTTGTTTTTGTTCTTTTTTTTTTTGGGGGGGGTCCTCCCCTGAAGTCAAGGCAAAAGTGCACAAGACTCAGCCTCATTCATTATTGCTTAAGCTAAGACTGCTCTTCAGGCAATCTCAGAGCATGCACACATGTAGATATAGTGGCTCAGTTAATACATAATAGCTTTAATGAGCTTCTGTAACTCAATCCCATCCTATGGCCTTAGTCCAACATAGATTGGCATTGTACTTCAGTAATTTAGTTCTCCATAGCAGCTCTGCTAGTTTTCATCCCGCTTTTGCTTAGGCAAAGCCAATATGAAGCTATCCTTGACAGAGCAGTATTGTTGTAGGGATACGCTCCTTTCTCACCCTGTACAGACAAAGACAGAGGGGAAGAAGCTTCAATTGCTGATATTGGGGCTCCTAAGTTAGATACAGTTACACTAATATAATGCTTTGTGCTTGTTATTTTATCCCTCATTTCTTTTTAACCTCTCCCTCCACAAGCACATTTTGCCCAGTATAAGCAGCTTTTCTGCTAGGAAATGTGTTGGCACAATTTATGTAAGTATTTGTGCATCACAAACACTAGTGTGGATTTGGTCTTAGTAAATAAAATAGAACTTATGGTCAGCTTTTCTAAAGAGCTCAGCACATAATAGCTCACATCACTGTGTACTTTTGAAAGCTGAACTGCATTAAGGTGTTTATAAGGGCTCAGGGTTTGAAATAACTCAAATCTAGTATTTATTCTGAGGGTGCGCTGGCAAGAATAGAGATCCTGTCTCTTTCATAGAGGGAGGAGGAGAACTGAAGGGCAAGGAGGAAAAAGAAAGCTGCGATTGCCCTCATTCCCCTATGTACCTTGTGCCTTTTACGCATATCCCCAAAGGAAGCACAGAAAAAGGCAGAGCAGGTCTGCTCAGCAAAAAGCAGCTGAACCAAGAGGAGGCAGTTTACATTATCTTTTTTACACCAAGACCCTTGGGAAAATTCTGTCTTTCCTTTAGGCACAGTCCTTTCTACTACTGTGAAAATAGTTACCTGCTACCCTTTGCTTAGAGATCTGCCTCAGTCCCTAAACGTGAGACAGGTCAACTCTTTGCAGTACAGTGCAAAACAAAACTAGAAGGACTGATTTAATTGCTGACGGTTTGGTACATACTCCCACCTGTTTTGACTTGAGGGGTTATAAAGCACCACAGAAGCTTTTATGTGAAATAAGGTAGTTTCCTATATTGTATTTCTATAGAATCATAGAATGGTTTGGGTTGGAAGGGACCTTAAAGATCATCTAGTTCAAATACTCTGCCACAGGGACACCTTCCGCTAGACCAGGTTTCTCAAAGCTCCATCCAACCTGACCTCGAATACTTCCACAGAAGGGACATTCACAACTTCTCTGGGCAACCTGTTCCAGTGCCTCATTATGCTCATAGTGAAGAGTTTCTTCCTTATTTCTACGTAATTTGTCCTGTTCACCTATTAATCCCACCAACTTTACATACAACAGATTCATCACGACCATTTTAGTTCTGATCTGGTTTTGCAAAAGGGCACAATTCATCTGTAGCTTGGTACTGTCAGTGCTGTTTATTGCTGTAATAACAAAGTAATGTTATATGAATACCTTCAAGGACCAGTGCTGCAGAACGGCTGATTTTTCTAATGAGGTAAAAAAAAAAAGAAAAAAGAAAATATAAAAGAACCTTTTGATTACATCTATTGTTCTTTGTGTTGTAGTGCTGTAAAAATGGAACTTTCATTCCATCTGGAATAAAAATATGAGGGAGCATGGCTTTCTCCATTGTGCAAGCTTGAAGGAAGGTCTGAACTGTAAATTCCAGTGACATGGACATATACTGCTGGGCTCAGTTTCATGTTAATGCAATCATGAAAAACTGCAATGAAGTCTGCAGAGTTATGGTGACATAAAATGCCTCTGAGCAAGGCTGGAATCCAACCAACTAACTTCTGTAAAGTTGCATCTGCTATATATCCATGGGCTAACCTGAAGACACATGCCCTGGGCCACCCTGACACACTACTGTCTGCCTCTGTGATGGCTCTGATGTTTGGTGGTGATCCAGTGGTGGATATAAACTTTTGCTTCTAAGTGGAATATTATTAATCAAGAGCATCTTCCTTTCATTCCTACTTTCATTTCCTACTGCATACACAGGAAAACTGGATAATCAGGAAGTTTTCTATTCTTGAAGTGTGCAAGCTTAAACCTAAAATAATGATAATAAATAATATAAATAAATAATAATGATAATATAAATAAAATAATTATGTATTTACTATAGTGCAGTAGTCTTCTTCCTTTCTCCCACTGAACATACCAGCATGGCTACAATTATACTTGTATGCACAGGGGGATGTGTGCGTTTTTGAAAATACATATGCTAGTATAGGAAGCAAGACCAGTTTGAGCAGTAGATGTTCTAGAAACTATGATTCCTTTTCACATTTATACTTACATAGGCAGAGGTATATTAGGAAAAGAAAATCTCTCTAAATAGCAAAATCATATTCAATAATGACAACATGCTGGTGAAATTAATCTAGACAATTATCTAACTTTTAACAAGAAGAAAAAATCTTGGAAAAAGAGACTTCCTCTTTCCCTACTCACACTAACATTTCATATGTTGTAAATACTCCTATTTTAATTGCAGTCTTAGGCTTTGTAGTCTGGTTCATACTACACTTTGAGTGCTTGGAATGGACACCACTGTAGCAACAGAAAGACTGACTGGACAGTATTAATATGTTTGTTGTAGTTTTTTGTTTGGTTGGTTTGTTTTTGAGAGGCCTTTCATATAAATTTTCACAAATTTTTTTAAAATTCCAATTAAAATTATTTACCATTGTAATGCTCAGTCATTTGAAACCTGTTTGCATCACATAAGAATTTGAAATATGATTATGACTTCACTCAAAATTGATAGCATTTGATTGCTCTTTCCCAGCCTTAGAAAAAGCTTAAAAAAACCCCATAGGGGAAAAGCATATGCAGTGGCAAAAGCACTTCTCTGCATTTCAAAAATTCCTGGAGGATGATAGTGGGAGTAGTAAAGAAATGTGGCTGTTCAGCAAAGAACTCCAGCTGACAATGTTCAATAAGCATCTGAAGGAAGATGAGACTTCATGAATCAAATTCAAGTGGAGCCCTGGGACCACCCCGCAGTGGAGATTGAATGAGCCCAGCAGGAACGAGATTGCTCATGTTTTCCCATTGTTTCCACAGGAGTTCTGCCTTTACCCCCGTGGCAGACCCTGACTCCACTTCCCCACATCCATGGCCGGAAGATGTACCAGGAGACACTGGATATTAGGACAAGGTTCTTCATCCAGAGGGTGGTGGAGCACTGGAACAGGGTCCCCAGGAAGCTGTCACAGCCCCTAGCCTCACAGTGTTCAAGAAGCATTTGGACAATGCCCTCAGACACATGGTGTGAATTTTGGGGTTGTCCTGTGCAGGGACAGGAGTTATAGTCGATGATCCTTGTGCATGCCTTTCAGCTCAGGACATTACGATTCTACGATTCTATCCCAGGCTTGGCAAGCATGGTGTATCGCTCAACTCTATTGTGAATCTTCTACCTGGGTAGTGTGGCAAACAGTCCTGAGGGCTGGCACTGCAGCATGCAGGTATTGAGCTGAAGTTAAACTTACCAGCTGCATGCCTGCGGCAGCACAGAGCTGTGAGAAGCTGATCAGCAGCTGAAGCAGATAACTTACGCCTAGCTCAGGGATGCCACAGCCACGCAACTGCAAATCCTAGGCTGTCTTATCTCCCTATCTAGCAGTCATAATTTAAAGCACTGCAAACATCCCCAAAATGCTTATAGAACTGAAGGCCTTACAAAAGTACAACAAAAGCAAAAAATGTCCTTGTTGATCAGAGATATTCAGAGCCATTTGGCTCCTTTCCTTCTTTTCCTTTCTTTTTTATTTTCCCAGACAGTTGCAACTACTGTGTCTGGTGACCTTCACCACTTTGCTGTTCTATCCTATTATCACAAAGTCCTACTGTTAGATCTTTGTTCCACTTTCATTACATAGCCCTTACACAATTTTTGGAAACAATTTAAGAATTGAAGTGTCCTGTTTGTACAGTCCCATTTTGTTAGGCTGCATTATTTAGTGCTGTAACATCAAGACTTTCACATCTCGATAGTCTGCAGAACTAAAAGTGAGTTACAAAAGCCCATTAAAGACTTTGCAAAACCAAGTTATGTATCCACACCAGCATACAGTCCATTTTAGGAGATTGGTTTTAGGTTCTTTGGATTGGGTTTTCTGTATTCTGTGTTCAGGATGTTTGTGCAGGGCTGTATTCTTCCTCTCAATCTGCTCTATGTAGCATTTTCTTAGATACTGATTTATCTGGGGTGCTACGTACTCAGGATGAAATCCGTGCTCACACTGAGGTTAATGAGAGTTTTGCCTCAAACAGAGTATATCTTAATGCCAAATTCTGCTTTTGAGACAGGGACTTTCCTGGTGCACAGCAGAGTTTGTGTAATGGTTCCTAGGGATGGGTAACCACTGAAAGTTTTCACATGAGGAGCAGAGCAGCATAACTGAGACCTGGCAGCATGTGAGATCAGGCTGTTGCCACAACTTTATTCATATACACTGAAATCTTCACCCATTATGTGTGGTAACTCCCACCGAGACTCAGCTCAACAATGAGTCTC
This sequence comes from Columba livia, assembly GCF_036013475.1. Classification (NCBI taxonomy): domain Eukaryota; kingdom Metazoa; phylum Chordata; class Aves; order Columbiformes; family Columbidae; genus Columba; species Columba livia. Next base: position 106,028,952 of record NC_088604.1, read on the forward strand.
AACAATGAAGTCTCTAAAATTTCCTAAATTAGCTTAGATGATACCAAGAACTCACTTAATACGTCTAAAAACTCTGAAATCATATTCTTGTTGCCAAATTGAACTGTTTTCAACTGAAAATGAACTGTTTCTGAACAAGCTTATGTTAACAGGAAATGTTTCTATATTTAGCAATCAAATTTTGCTACAATGTAATAATAAAAATAGACATCTCAAGATTATTTTTTGGAACTTAGGCAAAGCTTATAAGCAGCCACTTAAACACAAACATGGTCATTTAAAAGAATTCAGAATTAGAAATCTCTTATCAGTCTGTATTGTCAGTCTTTGATGCCTAACACTTAGAAATCTAAAAGCATTAATGATGATTATTCAGAATACTTGTATGAAACGCTTATAATATTATGCAGTATGCTAGAGGGAAGTGTAGTCACTCTTTAGTTAAAAGCAGCAACAAAGTTTCAGTCTTAATGGAAATGGCAACTTTGCAGAAGATACAGGCAAAGATCTCAAAATGTAGTCCAATCTCTTGTGGTTTCTCATGGTATTTTTAATACGGACTAAATCAGGAAACAGTTTATGATTAATTCCCTTACAGGAAATAATTTATTTTGGTGAGAACTGGGTTAGAGAAGACAGTCAAAAACTTCAGTTAAAAGCAGATCTGTGTTGCAAAATCTGGATGTAGAGTTTCCCAACGACTAGGGTTGGTCAGTGCAGTTCTGTCTCTTCAAGCAGTGGCCAAACCCATCTCTGCCCCAACCTTTTCTTCCAGTTCACCTGCTCCATCCAGAGCTCCAGCAGCAGCAGTTTTGCTTACAGCACGTTTCTATAAGTTAATGATTGCACTGTTGGTAACACGGCTTCCTCATACAGTGCCTATCTAAAAATATTTCCATATTTTTCTCAATCTATTTAAAGGAAAGAAGTCTTTCAATCCATTATTTCTTTAGGTTTAAGGAAATGGGTAGAGGCAATGCTAGGCAGTGGAGATTGTGGTTAAAAAAGGAAGATGAGGGCCGGAATTGTAAACACACCAAATCCTGTAAAAATATCAGAAAGGACTTAGTGTGTTATAGCAATTTTCATTTGGAGTTGGGTACTTCATATTCAAAAAAGCCTAGTTTTATTATACTGAATTGGCATATAGCAATGCACAAAGTGTGTTTCAACAGGAAAGTTTTATTTAAGATCAGGGTACCGTTCTGAAGCAACTCCTGCTGTTCCTACTTTATACACTTCAATTACCTTCATGAAGCAGTCTGCATGAAGAAACTGGACACTTTGCAGATTAAATAATATGAGCTCCATAAACATGCTTAATGCCACCTAACCACTAATTGGCACTCACTCCATGAGACCAGACTACAACTGGTTCAAAGAAAAACCTGAAATGCAATGTGGAGGTCAGGTCCTCAGCACCGACCACTTTGCCTGGTAAAACTGCTCTTATTGAGCCATACTTTCTGGTGCAGATATAACCTTAATTTCAAGAGAAATCCTACAATCCTTACCTAGACAAAGCTCTTAGAGCAGGTGAAAAACTGGTCTAGGTAACGACTGTTATATTTGTGCTATCAGCATTTTGAACAACTTCCCTAAGAAGAGCCTGCAGACAGGTATAAATTAGCTCCTAAACAAACTTAGCTTTCAGGAGAGCAGAGCAGAACACAAACTTGCTTTTCCCAAGCACCATCCATCAACAAACCAAATCTCAAACAAATTAGCTACCTGAAAATCTTCTGTTTACAATACGTGGATTTGCTGGACAGCATAAAACAAAGTCTGCTTGGCTATATATATATTTTTTTTTTCTTCTTCTTTGTCTCATTGGAGTATGTTCTTGTCCTGTGGCTTAGACCTCCTCTGCAAATCAAATTAAAGTTAGTAAAAACCCAGAAGGCAGGGAAGGAAGTGGTCCTGACCTTTAAATTTTGCCCTGATGTGACTTCTTCGTTTGTATCGGTTGTCAGCAATGCCTGAAGCTAAGGCAAAATCTTCGTACAATTAGCTCACGTGTGGTGTGAAGGGTCTGGTAACTACAGCAAGCTCTGCACTCACTGGGATGACAACTCTCCTGCCAGGTGGGGCTGACAGCAGGTGTAAGAAGGCTGCTAACTCTCCACATGTAATCAGCAAGGAATAAAACCCACCTGTAAGCCTGACAAGCTGAGTAGTAGATTGTGGTGGACTTTCACAGATGATCTGGGGGGTTGTTTGTGTTATTATTTTCTTCCTTGAAGTTTTTACTTGCCTGCCTGAAGCCTGGCCCACCCTTTGTGCTTAATAGAGCGTGTTGCTGGATCTCCCCTCAGTCAGTTTTCTCCCCTCAATCTTTGAGATCTGGTATCCCAGAAAATTAGAGATACCCGTATGTGCCTGTGGGATGCAGCTGCCTAGGCACCTTTGGCTGCCCAACCTTCTTCTGGTGAGAAGCATAGGCATGTCTAGCTCTAAAGAAACCATAAACTAAATCAAAATTTAATAACTAAACTCTCTATGCCACCATGTTTTTAAGAAACCTATATTTTTTTATTTCTTTGAGGGTTATGGTAGCTAAGGAAAACCTGGGCCTGCTCCACCAAAACCCACCTCAGCTTCACCAGGCCATGAGTCTTGTGAAAAGTTCTGCACCCAGTCCTGGTTGTGAGACCCTTGCAGTTGAATTTCTCCCCAATTTTGTACTTCTACCAGGCTGGGGCGCTTGGCCATTGTGTCTTCCCTCCTCATAGCTGCATAGCTGCCCATCTTTGTGGGGTTTTACCAGTTCCCAAAACACTGCTTGCTGGGGTCATATGGCTCTGAGGGCTTCAGGCCTGCTATGGCTGTAAGAGCTGCAGGAGCTCAAAAGAAAAAAGAAGAAAAGAAAAAAGGTAATTCTTGTATCTCAACATCTCAACAGCATTGACTGAAGCATTGGCCGGAGGGGCCACACGTGACCACATGCTGGCTAGATGCTGCATGTTGACCTCTGCTTGCTGTGGACTTGAAAATGTCCCTTGCACACAGTGACCTGCCATTTTAGCAGAGTATACACTCAGAGTACAGTGGGAGTGAAAGCAAGGGCAGCCCTTTAGGGACAACATCAGGGACTGTAAGCCCTTCCTCATGCCCTGGCCCCTCACTGTCCTTCTCTGGAACGCAAGCTGAGCCTGTCCCAGCATGCAGGGTTTCTCCATGCATGTCGCCCGGTGTCCTGCCCTTGGCCTCCATCACTGTACACACAGAACGTGAAGTCACGGCCAGGCTCAGGTGTCTGCTGCACCCAGGGGCTGCCACCACCTCTCATCCTGAGCGGGATGGAGGTTTCTCCCCCAGACCTGCAGCCATGCAGCTGGCCCCCAGCCACCCAGTTTGGTTTCTGTTTCATATGATGCTTCCTGGGAGGTGATATGTTTTGGGAGATCTGCTCGACATGGTTGTGAAACTTAAAAAGGAGGTTGAGACGCTGAGGACCATCAGGGAGTGCGAAAGGGAGATCGACTGGTGGAGTACCACCCTGACGTGCCAGTCAGAAAGGTCCCAGGGAGGTACCCCCCAAAAGGAGATGGGCCTCCTGCCCTCTCGGACAGAGGTGGAAGTCCTGAGACGGCCCCACCCTTGTTGCTGTCAGGCAGAGGTAGGGGACCTAAAAGACGACGAGGGTTAGAAGCGTATTCCGGCTCGGCGTCATGGGCAGCCCCCCTCCCTGCCTGCTTTGTCTCCCCAGGTGCCCCTCCGTAATAGGTTTGAGGCCCTGGATCTTGAAGAAGAGGTAGGTGAGGAGGTGGTGCCAAGCCTGCCTACGAGATCACATAGGAAGAGGCGGTTGACTTCACAACTTAAGACTGACTCTGATAAGAAAGAAAGAAGGGTGATTGTAATAGGAAATTCCCTTCTGAAAGGAACAGAGGGCCCAATATGCAGAGTTGACCCTCATCTTAGGGAAGTTTGTAGTCTACCTGGAGCCCGGATCAAGGATATCACTAGAGAGCTCCCCAAACTGGTGCACCCGACAGACTACTACCCGCTGCTGATCTTCCAGACCGATGGGGAGGAAGCTGCTTCCCGTAGTCTGAGGGCAATGAAGAATGATTTCAAGGTCTTGGGAAGGATGGTGAAAGACTCAGGGGCTCAAGTGATCTTCTCTTCACTCCTTCCATCTTCAAGTGACGATGTGGGATGGAATAGGAAAATTCAGACACTTAATGGTTGGCTCCAAGACTGGTGCTACAGGCAGGGCTTTGGATTTTTTGATAATGGTTGGTTTTATAAGACATCAGTCTGGACAGTGTCACACGGGAAAGGTTTATCTCACAGGGGCAAAAGGATGCTGGGGCAGGAATTAGCTGGGCTCATTTGGAGAGCTTTAAACTAGGCTCGAAGGGGGATGGGGTTGTAGCTGGGCTTGTCCCAGTGGGGCAGCATTCTAAAACTGATGAGGACCAGGTGGTCTCCTATGCCCCTAGGGAGAAATTGGTGTGCTCTGCTAGCTCCCTGAAATGCCTGTACACCAATGCGCGCAGCATGGGGAATAAGCAGGAGGAGTTAGAATCCTGTGTTCGGTCGGGAGATTATGATCTGGTGGCAATTACGGAAACATGGTGGGACAGTTCACATGACTGGAATGTGGTCATGGATGGCTATGCCCTTTTCAGGAAAGACAGGCCAGCCAGGCGTGGTGGTGGAGTTGATCTCTATGTGAGAGAGCAACTACAATGTGCCAAATTCTGCCCAGGAGTGGATGACGAGCGAGTTGAGAGTGTATGGGTCAGGATCAAGGGGCAGGCTGGCAGGGGTGACACTGTTGTGGGTGTCTGTTACAGGCCACCAGATCAGGCTGAGGAAGTTGATGAGGCCTTCTATGGGCAGTTGAGAGTGGCCTCACAGTCACAGGCCCTGGTTGTTGTGGGGGATTTTAACTTCCCTGATGTTTGTTGGAAGGACCATTCAGCCAGCCAGCCACAGTCCAGGAGGTTCCTCCAGTGCATTGATGATAACTTCCTCATGCAGATGGTGGAGGAGCCGACTAGGAGAGGAGCACTGGCTGGATCTCATCCTCACTAACAAGGAGGGTCTGGTCGAAGCAGTAAAGGTTGAGGGCTGCCTGGGTTGCAGTGACCACGAGATGGTGGAGTTCAGCATCTTGGGTGGCAGGAACAGAATAGCAAGTAGAATTGCAACCCTGGACTTTAGCAGGGCTAACTTTGGCCTTTTCAAGCAATTGCTGGGGGAAATCCCATGGGCAAGACTGCTTGAAGGAAAAGGGGACCAAGATAGCTGGATTGCATTCAGAGATTGCTTCTTCCACGCTCAGGATCAGAGCATCCCCACACGTAGGAAGTCAAGGAAGGGAGCCAGGAGGCCTGCGTGGTTGAATAGGGATCTGTTGGGTATGCTCAAGCAGAAAAGGAGAGTTTACAGGTCATGGAAGCAGGGGCTGGCCACTTGGGAAGAATATAAGGCTGCTGTTAGAGGATGTAGGAAGGCAGCTAGGATAGCCAAGGTCTCCTTAGAATTACAGCTGGCGAGAGGGGTCAAGGACAGCAAAAAGAACTTTTGCAAATACATAGCAGATAAAACTAATACCAGAGGCAATGTAGGCCCACTGATGAACGGGGTGGGTGCCCTGGTGGCAGAAGATATAGAGAAGGCAGAATTATTGAATGCCTTCTTTGTCTCTGTCTACTCTTCTGGAGGCTGTCCTGGGGAGCCCTGTACCCCTGAGACCCCGGATGAAGCCAGGTCAATGGAGGAGTTTGCTTTAGTCGATGAGGACTGGGTTAGGGAGCAATTAAATAGTCTGGACATCCATAAATCCATGGGTCCAGATGGGATGCATCCGCGCGTGCTGAGGGAGCTGGCTGAAGTCATTGCTGGACCACTCTCCAACATCTTTGCCAAGTCTTGGGAAACAGGGGAGGTGCCCGAGGATTGGAGGAAAGCAAATGTCACTCTAGTCTTCAAAAAGGGCAAGAAGGAGGACCCGGGTAATTATAGACTGGTCAGCCTCACCTCTGTCCCTGGGAAAGTAATGGAACAGCTTATCCTTGGTGCCATCTCAAGGCATACCAAGGATAAGAGGGTTATTAGGGGCAGTCAGCATGGCTTTACCAAGGGGAAGTCATGCTTGACCAACCTCATAGCCTTTTATGAGAATGTAACAAGGTGGATGGATGATGGCAGAGCGGTGGATGTGGTCTACCTTGACTTCAGGAAAGCCTTTGACACAGTCTCCCACAGCATCCTCACAGCTAAGTTGAGGAGGTGTGGTGTAGACAATAGAGTAGCGAGGTGGGTTGCAAACTGGCTTAAGGAGAGAAGCCAGAGAGTGGTAGTCAATGGTGCGGAGTCTAGTTGGAGGCCAGTATCTAGTGGAGTGCCTCAGGGGTCAGTACTGGGACCAATATTATTCAATATATTCATTAAAGATTTAGACGAGGAAATAGAGTGTACTATCAGCAAGTTTGCTGATGACACTAAGCTGGGAGGGGTGGCTGACACACCAGAAGGCTGTGCTGCCATCCAGCGGGACCTGGACAGGCTGGAGAATTGGGCGGGGAATAACCTAATGAAATTTAACAAGGGAAAGTGTAGAGTCCTGCATCTGGGCAGGAACAACCCCAGGTTCCAGTATAGGTTGGGAAATCACATATTAGAGAGCAGTGTAGGGGAAAGGGACCTGGGGGTCCTGGTGGACAACAGGATGACCATGAGCCAGCACTGTGCCCTTGTGGCCAGGAAGGCCAATGGCATCCTGGGGTGTATCAGAAGGGGGGTGGTTAGTAGATCGAGAGAGGTCCTCCTTCCCCTCTACTCCTCCCTGGTGAGACCACATCTGGCATATTGTGTCCACTTCTGGGCTCCTCAGTTCCAGAAGGACAGGGAACTGCTGGAGAGGGTCCAGTGTAGGGCAACAAAGATGATTCAGGGAGTGGAGCACCTCCCTTATGAAGAAAGGCTGAGGGAGCTGGGTCTCTTTAGTTTGGAGAAGAGGAGACTAAGGGGGGACCTTATTAATGTTTATAAATATATAAAGGGTGAGTGCCATGAGGATGGAGCCAGGCTCTTCTCGGTGACAAACAATGATAGGACAAGGGGTAATGGGATCAAGCTGGAACACAAGAGGTTCTGCTTAAATTTGAGAAGAAACTTCTTCTCAGTGAGGGTGACAGAGCACTGGAACAGGCTGCCCAGGGGGGTTGTAGAGTCTCCTTGTCTGGAGACATTCAAGACCCGCCTGGACATGTTCCTGTGCAACCTCACCTGGGTGTTCCTGCTCCAGCAGGGGGATTGGACTAGATGATCTTTTGAGGTCCCTTCCAATCCCAAACATACTGTGATACTGTGATACTGTGATACTGTGATACTGTGAGTCAATTTGTCTCATGAAGCAACCTACTGTACTTATGCCAGAAAATGTATTTTAATTTCAAAGGGAAAATTAAGGTTTATCTGGAAATATCTGATCAGCTGGTGTGCACATCAGTTTGTGTAAAACCTGCCCAGTCCCCCAGACTGGAGGGCACCTTAACAGTAGCTAGGACTGAAAAAGCCAATGTGGCCACAGGGGCTGTGCCTGAGTTTTGTCAGCCTACTGCATCCCAAACTATGACTAATAGAAGTATTTTGCTATTTATCGTCCAATAAATACTTACTGGCTTGTAATTGGACTTGTTCGTAAGAGTCAGGCCAACACACCAGTGTTTATTTTTGGCTGCCAAAATTCCATTTTCCTGTGTTCTTTCCTGCAACCAGACCGATGCATTCACATTTTGATACCAGTGTTGTTTATTCCTAAGCTCACTGACAAACAAGTTATGTCTTTATTTTTTACCGAAAGGATGCTGTAGAGAATTACTGGCCTGGATTTTTAAACCTCTCAAGTGTATGCCAGCATGAAATTACTATCCTCAAAGGCAATTTAATCACTGAGAATCCCACGCTCTTTGAAATAACTCTACTCCTTACGTCACCATGTCTTTGCTTTAAAAAAATACAAAGTCTACCACAATTCAACCCCACTGGAGGATCAGTGTCATATGGGAAACGGCTTGTTCTGAACATCAAATGAAGATATCTGTATGGTGGAGAGTCAATGAGAAAGGCGTGGGGCTATACTCTCTTTTCCAGAGGTCAGAGGTGATGGCTGAAGTGTGTCAAAGACCTTGAGTAAGGAGAAGCCTCCAAAGCAAGCCCATAAAAGACTGGGTGAGTTCTGGCTGTGTACCTCACAAAACTGAGAACACCCATATCAATGACATTTCTAGCTCAAAGCTTAACCCAGGGGGGATACTTCTGGTTTCCTGGAGAGCAATGACCAACCAAAGGAGGAACAGACCATCCAGACAAATAAGAGGCTGGCAGGCAAGCAATTTTATCATCCCCAAGCATTCATCAATTCATAAATTGATTTAAATGCTTTATGGACTTCTCTTTCTCCCCACTCCCATGAGGGCCAGAAACGTTTTAATGCTGAAATACTTACAGACTTTTTAACACAGCAGGGGCTTAAAAATAAAGCAAATAGCCTTTATTCCAGATAAAATTGTACTGACAAATCTGGCTTACCACAGTGCAGTACTTCCAAGCACCTCTAACCAGGACTGTACTGAACCTAGAATCAAAATTCTATAATCAGCATGAAAATCATACCTAGATACTCAATTTAAAACTGTTTTGTTGAACTATAAAGAAGTCATATTAGAGTAAATAACAAACACAAGTTGTCACTTGCAGCCTGCATGTGTGCTCTATTTCTCTTGTTCTAAGTTGCATTTGGAGGGTTTGTTCAGTTTTTTCTCTTTTTTTTCCTCATTTCTGAAGGTTTCAGATACTTGGTCACAGTGATGATTGATTATGGAGACCATCACTTAAAGCAGGTAGCAGATGATGGATGATGCAGGTACTGAGAGACCATTACTGTTGTGGTGAAAGAGAGGGCACAGTATAGATGTAAGAAAAAACTGAGCAAATACAGTGTAGAATTAAAAAGTGGTTTTGTGTGTGGTTTTCTGTTTGTTTGGTTTGGTTGTTCGGTTTTTAGTAGAACAAAAATCACTATCGTTATAGCTCTTTTAAATGTGTATAAAGCATTTTCCTAAATGGAATGTTCAGTATTCATTTAAACACACACGCATAACCACAAAAAAAAAATTTACTAAACCCAGTATAAAGCAGTTTAGAATGTAAGTTTAACTATGAACTCTTTCATACCAATGGAAGATAGGGGCTGGTTCCTCCAGATATTCTCAAACTTAAATTATCTAAAATACTTCAGTCTATACCTAATTAAGCAAATGAATAAATCCCATTGAAGTCAAAGAAGCTACTGATGTGATTAAAGGAGATACATACTTAAATTCTATTTGGAGTTTAGATCCAAAAGCTTAACTCCATCCCCATTCAGCAATACATTTAGGCAACTTTAGACACTTGCTTAAATCAATAGGATTAGATATTTGCTTGAAGTTAGCCATGAATTTAAATGCCATGGTAAATAGGAAAGTACTTATGTAATGGATTAGCTCCAGTTGAAGTTTTGCAATTATTATCCAGTAATGTTTTTAAGGACCTGAAATATGTTCATTTTTCCATTAATTTTTAAACCGTGTCCTAGACAAGAGAAAATATTTTCAGCTTTAACTTTTCATCCCACTATCTTACTTTCTGCCATTTTCTTTTCACCAGGGGAAAAAAAAAAAAAAAAAAAAAAAAAAAAAGTGGTGGAAAAGGGGAAGGGAGTTCTTTAGTTCTTTTTCCATTAACGGATGGGGTGTGAGGGTAGGGAAGGGACATCAAGTTTCCTGATTCGAAAAAAAAATAACAAACCAAAAATAAACTCCCAAAAAGCTAGAAACTTCAAATGAAGTAATTATATACAAACCCAAACAATGCATTAATGTAATTCATGCTTTTCTGACTGGGCCAGTTGAACAAAAGACTTGAAGGTTTTCACTCAAGTGTACAAAGAGCTCTGAGGTCACTTTTTACTGACATGGATGCCTGTAACTTCATACAAATTTACCATTTTTTTTTTCCCACCACTTTCAGATGAACAGATACTCCAGATCTAATGACAAGAGAAGAAACAAGCCAGCATTTGTATTAAGAAACATTTTTATTAACAAAACAGTAAATTCCACTTGCTTAGCATTTCCAATAATGAATAAATTGGCCTTGCAACAAATAAAAAAATCGTAAATATCTATCACAGAAAGCACTATAAGGTTAGGGGCATTGGGCCTCTCTTTGATGTCTTAGGGTTGAAAGTTTCACACGTTATTTAGTGTTTTGTTAAAAAAGGCAACACAATACAGTCATAGAAATGAAACCATCGCAGTCAAACAAATTAGGTTATTATAGAGAAAGGATCCAATTTTATGTTAGGTAGTGGTTTATGTCTGTTGTTGCTGCTGTTTTTAAACATAAAGGAATTTTAAATCCACTTGCTGGCACTTCTGATACATCCATATTTGTTTTTTGTTAAATTATGAAATTAAAGAGGAAAAAGGAGAACCTTCAGAAACAGTGTTAAAATTGTGTTTGCTTATTCTGGTAGTAGCAGATTTTTTTTCCTTGATGTATGGATTTAGTTAAAGATTAATCTACCAAACTGCCTGGAAGTTGACCTGACCATGCTATTTCATTAATGCGATCAATACCAAGCAGAAAAGACAATTTCATCTTTCCCAAAACATATTCTGTCATGTCCAATCTCCTGTCGTCAGATTACTCTTGGTCTTCCACATATCTTTAAGCACTGAAATCTGAACACCACCTGGCTTTCAACTTCTTCTTTCCCCCCTCCAGATGAAGTCTCTTGCTTCCAGCAATGACCTCCAGTAAACCTGACCCTGCCATTCCCTGAGCACAGCTGCCTTGTAAAGGTGGGAGAAAGTATGAATGCCACAGGTAAATGACAATCTAAGAAATTAACATCAGATGGATTTTGTGAGCATGTTCTCAGTTTTGCGTAAATGTTACTGAAAATTTTAAAAAAAATTGTTTTACAAATGCAACATGACACATCTCGATGTGGTTGGCAACATTCAAGAGAGGTCTTTTCATGTCAACTACATGTACGTTTAAAGTGCTCTGACTCCCAGATAGACAGCTGTACCAGTTTTCAGCCTTTTCCATCAGCTACAGTGAATAACACACAACAAAACGTTTTGTGCCTGCTGTTCAAAGATAATTTTAAATTCCTCCTTCCTGTCTGTAAAGTGTGAACATCTACATCCCTCCCAGGAGGCCTTCCAGTGATTTGCTTGATTTCTATTGAACTATCCTTTTTCCGTCTAATGCATTCCCTTTGAACTTCCGTGTAAATAAAATGTTATGTTATGATTTATTGCTGTGAACCTAATGAAGTAATACTACAAAAAAACCCTTTAACATGTAAATTACAGCATTATATTTAGTATGCTTAACTAAAATACATTAATGTTTTATATATGTAAGAAAAGCTATGTGCTACTTTAAAACATGATAAACTCATATTTGTCTGGTTATGATGTCTTGCAATACTACACAATAAACTTAGCTAAAAATACTTTTTGTATGTCAAAATGCCCACCGTTGAAAAATATTATCGTGCACCTGAAGATCATTTCCTTTTGGAGAAAGGGGTAAATTCTGCAGTAGAATCAACCTGGATAATTAAAATGGGTCTTTGTAGATCTTCTACCACCCAATGCTGTAGTAGCTGTCGTTCATATAACTGAATGTCAGAAAAACACTATATGATACTTCCTAAGATTCTCAAGAAACTCATCATTCTCATAATTTCTTAAGAACAAGGTTTCTGTAAGGCAAACCATGCTCTCCAATAGTGAAGCTTTGACTGGAAGCTGAAGGCCAGTTTAAGTCACTAAATATTTAGCTAATTAATGAATGTATATGTCTAGGAAAATCGGCCATTCTGATCAACTTCATCGTTGCATATCAGGAGCAAGAGATGGGGATAGGAAGGAGAAGACAAATTACAGTAGAGATATATTTTTGCTTTCTAGTCCACTTCTTTCATACAAACTACTAAAACTTAACTGCAACAGAATAGAGGCTGTACAGGTAAGAAAAAAATCAGCTGACTCGTATATACATTCATACACATCCCCCTTAGTATAACCACTACACTGTAAATTATATTAAAAAAAAAAAAAAGAAAGAAAAAAAGGGGAAGAATTCTGGGACAATTTATAATGGCTGCAAAAAACCTGAAGTATGTCTGTTGCTCCAGATGTCATAAAACTCTCTATACCTAGCAACACTTATAACATTGAGTTTACCAAAAATGGCTGAAGAGCAGATATAGTTTGCATTTTCTATACAACAGGCTATAAAACATCACTTACCACAGTCCAGAAAGCACATATAGATGTGTTTTTATATAAACATATGTAATAACATATTAAGCGTGCATGAAAATTTCCCATTGATTGCATCTATACCCTCTTGTTTGTTTTTTTTTTATTATTTTTTCTTTTTTTTTTTTTTTTGTGGAAATGTGCCTTATATTCCAGATTTTTGTTTTTGTTTTTGAAAATAAGGCCTCCATACTATTTTCCTCACAACCAGAAAGGGGCTTTTTGAAAGTATTTCTACGTAAGTCTTCAGAAAAGCCAGTACTTGTTTCAAATACAAGTTTCCAACCACTGCTTCACTGCACCAGACGGCAAACTCTTTATGTTTGCTTGTTGAGTCACCATATATAATGACAGTCTCCTCTGACAATAAGACTAACTTACTTCTCAAGAAAGCGCTAGCACTTTGGCTAAATCCAGAATCATAGGTAGCTTCTTTTTTTTTTTTTTTCCTTTTTTTTTTTTTTAATTTGTTTTGTTTCATATTGTGCCTTGATGTTGTAGTAATACTCCTTGCTTTATGAATCGTGGTGTCATCATTGTCTTTCAGAAATGTTCCAGCAACATAAAGACAGGCAGAGTAAATGAAAACACTGTGGATGTTAGGGAATTTATCAGCTCCTGTTTCTGAAAAACAAGAGCATGAAATGCTTGTTTTTAAAAACAGTCTTTCCTTTCTGATTGCATTCCCTGTCTTTTTTGTTTGTTTGTTTTTGAATGTGCTTCATAAAAAGTAAAGTAAATAAGTTTGTATTATGTCTCAGATAAAATGAAGACTATTTCTATACAAGCGTTCTTTTAGATGTTGAGATCAGACATAGTACTCCTTATCCTTATTTTTCTTGTTTTTGTTGGAACTTTTAGCGCTGTTGGGCTGCTTTTCCTTGATCACAGCCCCATTGGATTGTGCTGAGTTACTGATGTAGTTTCGACTCTCATCTACGTGATAAGATCCTTCGTCTCGATTCCTGTACTTGTACATAGCATAGAGGAGAATGAGGATACACAGCGCCGCTGCTGCCACGATCCCAACTACCATCCCTGTCGTGCTGCTGGATTCACGAATCACCTCGGACGAGCCAGGGTACTCCCTTCCTCCTCCCGCCCTGGTAGGATTTGCTGTAGGTAGATAAAGAAATAAGGGAGAGGTTATTATTGAGTTTGCACATTGAGAAGTCAGTCATATCTACCTGCTACAAACATGTATCTTTCTAATTGCACTCACTAGGTCAGGGCTGCCTTATCAACATACCCTATACTACTGGTGTGAAAACATTTAGGTTTGCAGCCCATTCCATTTTCAGGTCTGTCAGCACAAGTGAACAGGCTTTTAAATAAGGAAAAGGACAGCAAGGAAAATATCTTTTTAGCCTTCAAGAGTGTAATTTCTCCAAATACTGTTACTCAGCAAGGAATGTCTAAATAATCTGGAATAACAGGCGTGCCACAATTTAAATGCCAGAACACAATCATCTTGGAAGAAAGGATCTCCCCCTCTCATTCCCTCCCTCTCATTTTCTCTCCTTCTGTAAAGAGCAAAAAGTGACACTATAGTACTTACTTAGAAGACAGTGATGATAAGTCTGACCACCAAACAGAATGGAAGAAAAAAACAAAATTCCTCCTAATAATAAATGATAGCAGCCAATAAGTTGGCTACAAATAAGGTATCCTCAGCTCTCCTTTAGTCTCCCCTCAGCAAGCTTCTCAGTGTCTCCTTTCCTTCTCATATTATATTTACTTTTATTACTTTTTATAGAGCTATCCAACCTGACCTTCTCTTTTCCAATTCACAGTCTTCCTTGAATATGGCTACACTTTAGAATGCTTTTTCACTCAACTTCTCCCATACCCTCTTTTTGTCCTTGATGACAATACCAGACATTCCTCTGAGCTACCCTTTATGTCCAGAAAAAACTCTCAAACTGCACTGAGCAAGGGCTCAGCCTTCTAAGAACCCACCTCTCAGGCCAGGCTCTGGTCTTTTCAGTTGTGATATGCACTGATCCGACCTATGTCTTCAGACTCTAAAGCCTTCTTGATAGGAACTATTGTGTGGTCTGGCACATTTTATCCCCTTGCATGTAGAATGAAAGCCTAATTCCAGGAGAAATTTCTAGGTTAAATGCTCACAGCACACACAATGCTTAAGCGTTTCCCATGAACTCTCTTCTTTTTTGCACTTTGCAGAAGGAGGAGAGGCAGATCTTTGTACAGAATCACTTTAAGTGGCAACAGCTGAGAAGGATCTTAGCTTAGCAAGTGTCATGGGACAAAAATGAAGTGACCTGGGTCTACGCAATGTTCCTCTCATTATACGAGCATTTCCAAACTCCTGAGAGGCTGCGTAGCCTCAGCACCACCAGCCTTGGCTGAGCTCAGGAGCAAGAAAAGAGCAGTGAGTGAACCAGGGTTTCCCACTGAGCAGTGCAGAGCATTCTCATTAAGCATCAACACTGGCTTATAGAAACCACATATTACATCATGGCTAAAAATGCGGTCAGTAAAATACAAATGTTAACTAAAAGTATTATTAAACACTAGTTTTATGTTATATTCATCATGTTATCTTTATCAGGCCTCGCCTACAACTAGCATTTTATTGAAGTGTATTAAAGAAGTGTCTTGCTTGAGGTGCACAAAAGCACACTCTGCCCCATAGTCACTTTTGGTGTCTGCTCTAAAGACATAATAGGAAGATGATGATTTTAAGGATTCTACATTAAAGGTAATGTCACTCAAACTATCAACACTGATCAAAAAATTTCAACAAATTTGGACAAGCAGAATTAAAAGGAGACACTAGGTACAAGGATCCACAATTAGCCTATAAATAACAAAACACAGCAAAAGAAGCCACAAACCCCCAAAAGAACTATGTTGCCTCCCTAGCTTGGTATTACTCATAACTTATTTATTATTGATTTGTGTTCTTACTGTTGAAACACCACTTCCTGGCAGTTATCTCACATGTGCTTATAGAAAGTGACATTTTATTTGTCTGAAAGAACAGAGGCACCACAGTAAGATTCAAGAAAACTGTCATTCGTGTCTAACAGTTTTTTAACTAATAATGTTTTTTCCCCTTCTGAAAGTTCTTATTTGTTATGAGTTGGTACAAATGGTATTTTCTAGGACTACACAAGAGATCTTGAAGTTTTCCTTCAGAAGGCTCTAAGATTTTTTCTCATTTCAGGGTAGATACCACCCTACTAAGAAATGTGATCTATCTCAAAGTAGTCAGTGACTGGTTTAGATCCTGTTTCTTCATTGTAGGTATTGTAGAAAACGGAAATTCTTTTACACATGGGGTGTCATTTATTGTTTTACAAGAAACGATGCATTGTTGCAGAATAAAGACTCCTGGGTATTTCTATAGTGAATGAAAATGGGACAAAGTCTTATGTTACTGTATGTCATTTCAGGAAATTAATTTCTGTCTGAGAAATAATAAAAGCAACTGAATAAACTGTCGGTACCTGATGGACTAACAACTGCTCTTTCTCTAAAATACAGACATTTGGGCCAAATGCCATCAACTAACTTTACAATTAATGTCTACTTAATGACACTTAATAGTGTGCTCAGAGGAAAACATTCTTTTAACACTGCATCTTGAAAAAACATGTACGGAATGTTTTTCAACGTTTCCTAAACTCCTACCTTTCACCTGATGGCATCCTTTTATTTTTAAGAATGCTTTCACAATTATCTCATTTATCCCATCTGTCTGAGGAATATTAAACAACTACATTATTGCTATTTAAACTTACACCATTTCCAAAGCATCTGTTGTTACATTTATTTGGACTTCTGTAAAAGGAGCAGTTCAGCAAGGGAAATGACTTTTTTGCTATTTTTCTTCTATTTACATTAAAATATACTTTTAACCTAGCAAGGCCTCTCAAGGCAATTAAATGAAGAAAGTTTTACAAAGGACATGGGTTTGTCTGTGAGCATTTTATATAGGAAAAGCTAATGAAGCACATGCTTAAGCAAGTGTCTTATTCTGAGACAGGGAGGAAAAGGCCACTGGAAAAAAGGCCAGCCTATGCTTCTACTGAAATCGATGTAAATAAACAAATCCCCATCCATAACCAGCTGCCTTCTGTTTAATCAGGATCCTTATTTGACTAAGACTGGGATACCCAAGGGGAATTCACCCAGATCTTGACCTCCCCCGCAGGACAGGAACTATTGCAAAGGACAACAGATGATCTCAATGCAGAGCAAGTGAAGATCACAAGGTTAAACAAACCTTGCTCTTTACTTCCCAGCTCTTTGACAAACAGAGGATGCAGTTTTCTCCCCAGCATCTTTGCAGCTAAACTGAGCAGAGTCATTGGCTCCTGGCATAGCAGCAGAAGTATGTCTACAGGTAACCTTGTCTGCTACTCTGGTTGCAGTCTCTGCTGTAACATCAACAAGTCACTAACTTCATCCCAGATAAAGTTTCTTATTGTAAATAAGAAGCTAAATACCTTACAGGTGAATCAAGATTAAATTTCATAAAAATGATCCCCAGTTTTAAGAATAAAATGTCATCCCTAAAAAATCCTGAAACAATCTGTAAGTTGAGGATGGTTTGATTAGGAACAAGAGAAAATCAAAAAGACTGACAGTGCAAAGACTATGCCATTACAGAGAGAGGAAATAAAAACATCTAGTGATGTACTGATCCCTTCTTCAAACAACTTCTCTGATGCAGAACCCTTCCTCTCAACAGCATACGGTCAGCCTTTTGGGATTGCCTCAATGACCAGCTTAGAAGAAAATTGTCTTAAAAGCCTCTTCTACCACTTATGAAAAACTTTGCATTAAATAATAACAATTGAGCACATTTTTACATTGTGTAATAATGGATTAGAAAGCTATTATTCTTGACTGTATTTCTAAGTGGTTTAAAATTTAAAGGGAAAAATCTGACTATTTTCAGTGCCCAGTTTTCATGAATACTGTGAAAAGAAAATTGGAATTGCAGGCTCCCATGGTGTTCATGAATTGAAATTAGCAGACTTAAAAACAAAATAAAAAACCCAACAAAAGGACCCCAAACCTGTTTTCTTTACATTTATGCCTTCCTCCAAACTGTGAATAGGAAATTACTCACAAGATAAGAATGTTTAACTACTGCATTTGCAATGAGGCATGAATGCAATTATTTACAGGACACATATTAATTTTCACTCTGCATGCTGTCATTGTAGACCTGTTTGTGGCAGACTTTCCGCAGTATTGTTGGATTCTGGTGAACTGGAATTTCAACATCTCATTACAACTAATACGTCTGAGAAACAAATCTCAGTGCTTATTCTGCTGAACCCGTGTAATAGGTGCAGCCCAACTGCAAAACCAGGATGAGGATCTGCTGTAAACTTGTGCGAGAGACTGAGCACAAACCCACACTGCTCTGAACCAGGCGTATCTCAGCCTGCTCCTTTCCTGTGCAGCCTCAAGGGGCTGCTGTCAAGACAGGGCAAGAACTGGCTCCCCAGGGGATGTCCATCAGCAATTGAGCTGCCATGGGAGAGAAGGAGTATGAGGTGGTTGCACATGTCCCTGCTACAGCTCTGTGACAAACTTTCAACACTTGGAACAATCTATATCCAAAGTCACAATCTAATCTGCATGACAGAGGTACGACAAAACCAGCTGCATTGACGAACACACACTCCACACTCCTTGATCATAAATGGCATCATGATTCAAAGAGAACGGGAGCTGTGACCTGCACACACAACACACTGCGTAGAGAGGTGTGGTGCTTGTGAGTGGAGTAGATATATTTGTCATCTCGAACTCATGCCATTGCATTTTTCCTACGAAATCTGTCAGATGCTTATTGAGTTTGAGGAAACAAGACAATAACCTACTTTCAAATGTGTTTAAAAGAAAATTATTAAGGTATCTCTTCTACTGTTTGGTGTGCAAAACCAGGTTCTTTACTTCCCATATATCGAAATTTCAAAGGTCCTCAGAAGGAAAGATATAATGCATTAAAATACCTCTAAAGGGATATTAACTAGCTTAACTTGTCATAAAAATAGTCTGGCAGGGAAACACTAGCCACAGCTAAAAAGGTTGTTTTACTAAGAAGCTAAACATTGTCTGCGCAGAATACAGTGCTTATTTCTAAGTGCAATGACTTGCCATATAAATAATTTAGAAATTCTATGAACTACTTAGGACTGCAGTTTCGCAAATAACATATTTTTTTCTGTGGTTGAGAGGTGAGAGGGTTGTTGTCTCAATAGTTATTAAATGTCAACATAAATCTGAAGGGAGATAGGTTAGTTGGTAGCACAGTGCCAATTGTTAGAGCGTACCAAATCAATGGGGTTTAGAAGTTAATATGCTCTGCAGAGCTGAGGGGAATATTTCACACAGTTTAATAATAAGCTTTTGTGAAATCTTTTTCCAGAAAGCTAAATTTAATTTTAGCTAAAACGGAAAATGTAAACCAATATATCACTTAATGCTTTTAGCAGTCTTCATGCCTGTGCTCTTACTCCCTTTATTAGTATGTTTTAACAATTTCAGTCTTATTGCTCCTCTCATAGTATTCCTCCTCTCCCAATATGGATCCTTTCTCCTTTTGCTAATTCAGCTGTCAGTCCAGTCCTACCTCTCCCCACTTCTACATTTGTCAGTCACCTTTGCACCTCTGCTTCTTTCTTTTCTAATTGGAGTAATTTAACCTGTTTTTATGTGTGATAGGGGAAATCTTTGGTAATTTGTTACTTTGCTTCAGAAATTTTGACTGATCAGCAGAGTCAGTGGCGATCTAGATTTTAATGGAAGTATTCCTAAATGGGGAAAAAGAATAAATGCTTTTGCTAATAAGATAACATAGAGAAGACAAAACACAAATATTACACTACTGACAGCGTGTTTTTCAAGCTAGAGCTAAGCTGCTGTAATTGTGGGGAACCAGGTCAGACAGCTAAACCAGTATCTTTTGCTCAGTTAGTTGCCTGCAGCCCTAGCTCCCGAGAGACTCCGATGAACACCAGTGTTATCGCAGAAAAGGGCAGGAGCATTGGAAACACACATTTTTGGTGGCAGCTAACTGTAAGATTTGCTTCTTTGTAACAAAAACTTACATTGTTAGTGACAGTGACATTTGGATCCCACTGAACTTGGCGAAAATTTTGCCACTGACCTTCACAGAACCCAGGTTTCATTGCTTGCTATTTTTATAATCTCATTTTAAAACAATTAAAAAAAAAAAAAACAAAAAAAAAACCACAACCGCAAAAACCCAAAGCACCAATCCAGGAACCACTTTTCTTTCAGGGAACACTAAAAAATAGCTGCAAAGAGTAAGGAATCTGATGCCTTGGCCTGCAGAGCAAGGAATGATTCTTTCTCACTAAATGAGCTGGAGGTGTGGACATTATCTTTGCAGCCGTGGGTGATTCCCTGACTGTCTTCCTTCACTCAGCAGCTACTACATGAAGAGATAAATGTCTGTGCCACAAACATTATATATATGACTTGAATGCGGAGTTGAAAGCACACTGAATGCAATTTGCTCTAAACACTGCCATCGAGTCAGATCCATTACTGAAAAAGTTGATACTGTGCCTGGGAAAAGAAGAGGCCAGACTTTCAAGGCATCTGGAATATACATGCACACATGCTGGAAATGTGACCGCTACAAACACCAAATTGCATCCACTAAACAAAGGCTCAAATACATCTTGCAGATGAAGCTACACTTCACCCTGAATCATGTTACTGTCATGCTTCTCTGGGGGTGGGTAGGGAGAGCTAAATGAACTTCAGGACTGATATATATTACACTTGATGTAATTAATATTCTTTTTCTCATTATAAAATTATCAAAATTAATAAGACCACCTTGTTTTTCTTTGCTTCTGTCATCATACTCTGCAAAACAATACCGGTGTCTCTGATGTTAGCACAAGGAAAAAGACAGAGATATCTATAAAGCTTTCTCTTATTTTGGAGTATGATTCTCATGCTCTTGCTGCTTTCATCTTTCCTTTCATTTAGCCCTTTTCTGTAACTTTTTAAAGGATATGTTCACAACATGGGCTGTATCAAGATGAGAATCTACTGTTTAAGGCAGCTTTCATTTAAACTATCACCTACTGCTTAAGCCAGTATAAATGCAAATTTAATTTAAACTGTCATAGTCCCAAATCTAGCCCTTAGCTCTTAACCTTGGGAGAAGTGCTGGTTTTGAAACCTATGGGCCAGAATAGCATGTCAACGTAGCAGAACAAGGTTTCATTCCGGTTTTTACATAGTTAGAAGGAGATTGCCTAAGATTAGACTATTTTAGGTACCTTCATCCTCATTACAGGTTACTTTTGCCTTGAATTTTCCCTGCTTCCATTCATGACCAACATTCTTAGAGAACACCTAGTTCTCAAGCTTGTCAGCATTCACCTGCTACTTTGCAGGCTGTAATGACCAGGCACATGCTAAAAAACCCCAATGTTTCCACAGAGGTTTAAATTAGGTGTTAGCAAGCATTAATAGCTGAAAATTAGCAGCAACAGTCTTACTTCTAGATGTGCAAGAGAAAAATAAATTACCAGTCTACTGATTGCTAGAAAAAAAAAAAAGAGCAAAAGTTTACCATTTGCTCATATCTCCTTTATCTGGCAGCAGGGTAAGCAACCCTGTTCACTCCCAGCAGTCTGTTAACATGGCAATTAGTTGATAAGCTGAAGATGGCATACACCAACTGCTTTGTAACACCATATTAATTGAATTTATCAGGTATTGCACATGGTTAGCTAGAAGCACAATGGTTTGCTTGCACACATGTAATGCCCCTGTTTGAATGCAGAAAAACTGAACTGCAAAAAGGCTCTGGAATAGACAGTACCCTGTGCCACTGAACTTGGAGAGGCAAAGCACTGGCCTCTACCCTGCATCCTGCCTGCAGTGCAGCCAGCTTCCCTCCCTTCTGTCTGGTCCTTTGCTCCAAATAGTAGCTCAAGGAAAGCGAATTTCTTCCCGAATTCTTCAACTTCGGTCTGAGAGAAAGCCTTGGCATAGAAGTTGAGCAATACGACGTTAATTCAGGCCAGTGTTCTGGCTATAAACCTTTCTATATCTTTGCAAAATACTGTCTGTCTTCTACTACCATGCCCATAGAAATAAGGATGATAAACAGCCCTGAGGAAGAGGGATTTTTCTACAAAAAGAGGCAAACTCACTGCATACAAATTACAAAGGGACAAGAAGTAGTTTTGCTATTACTAGTGTCTACAATACAGTATACATTAAAATATATGTGCTAGATGTAGCCAGTGAAACCAGAATGAAGTGTAGCTCAAAGAACACAATGGGCTTGCATTAATTAGGCACCAATAGCATATAATCTAATTTCAAACAAACTAGAACAACTCATTTATATATGTCAACAATCTACGTGCAGTCCTGATTCTAAGTGTAAGCTTGATTCAAAAGACCAATTTTTAGGATTATAGTTCAAATTTAGGATTATAGTTCAAAAACTTAAAGTTAGGTTTGTTAAGTAGATTGCCATGAAAACTAATGCAACCTGTTCCAGATTTGACCAGCTATTTACTTCATCCTCACACAAGCAAATCTTCTGCCTTTCCAAAATTCCTTATTTCATCAGATTGAACGTCCCACTCAAATCAGCAAATTACTTAATTGTTTCTGAAAACCTCAGTTTTGCAATTACTAATTTATTTATTATCTGCATTTTTCCATCAAGGTCACTGTGTGAAATCCACCCATGGAAAATGTTCTGAGAGCCCCCATAATCTTCATTTGGCTCTAACTGGTTTCAGTAAATGTAATGTTTACAAAATATCCTGAAAACCAAATTCCTTTTTCAGTATACAGATTAAGACAGGTCAGTGCTGGTTTTCTTACACATCACTTCTGCATTGTGTTTCTATCCCTAATTAGAAACCCCATAATTTAGATGACACAATAGAGATTGTTCCCTATTGGAGTTCACAAACTTCAACTGGCGTGAACCACATGGGCCACATAATGGATAAGATCTGACTTGGTATTTTAAAAAAGAAAGAAAGATTATGAGCATCTAAATAAACAATGTAGTTTATCTATTGAAATATACCTAAAAAATTCTTCATGATAGTTCAAGAACATACACATGTATTTATTTATTTATTTTTCCTTTAGGTATTTTACCTTTCGTTCTTCAGTTAAGTGATTTTCTGATTCTAGATTAAAAAGATCTATAGCTTTTACAAAAATGGTGGAAACATCTCCTAGTGAAGGCTGCCAAAGCACATACATCTTTATTTTTTGTGGCTAACAACTAAGAACTTCCACATACTGGGGATACATGCACAGAAACTGGAACTTAATTAGTTGTATTATAGAAAATCTTGAGTATCAGTCTTGAAAATCAGGACTGCTTTGTTTAAGAGAGTGCGGTGATAGATCTGATTCCTTTTATTTGTGTGTGTGTCTGACAAAGCCACTGCATTAGCAGTCAATTATTTCTTTAATACCTTATTCAGTAATTTTGTGCTTTGTTAGATTTATTTCTTTTTTTGGGGGGGGGGGGGAGGGGAGTCATCCTGCACATATCTCACTCTCCAGTTAATGCTGGAATGGTCTGTAAGGCAGGTTCTTTATCTGGGAGTAGCAAAAAGAATAGGTCAAGCAACTGCCTATATGCTAACAACAGTGTTTCCTGCAAATTGTTCTAGGGAAATTTGGGAAGATAAGCACATGCATAGACCTGTGGGGAGGGAGGGAGAAAACAAGAGAGAATGAATATGAAATGGATTGTGAGACAAACAGTTTTCCCAAAACAACCTCAGTGATGAAAAAAGGCCACATTTCTCCACCTCGGTGTGTACTGCATGAGGGTTGACTTCTGCTCTTCTCCAACCTTGCCCAGAGAACTGGGTCCTCACCTCTAACCTGCTCTCCATTTACTTCCTCCAGCCCACATTATCTCACACAGGGACTGTACACTTGCCTCTGACTGACTAACATTATCACTTCTACACCTGAATAAAAGGACAAAATATTAATGAACATTTTATTGTCCATGATCCAGACAAGCAATGAAAAATTTGGGGAGTCCCACCAGTGTCTGCGGGGATGACACATACAGTTCACATGCATTTGTGGATGAGTGATGTGGAGCGCCTGGTTTGCTTCTCGGCATTCATATCCTAGTCCTGGTATGGCAGCAGGATCATGTGCCTCAGTTTTTTGTGTAAATACTTTCAGAACTGAGTCACAAGCAGTGTTTCTACATCTTTGAAGAAACAAACAAAAAAATCCAGCCTTCTTTCATTGGGCCACCCCTTCTGGACCATTGAATAATGTACCGATTTTTTTCAATTATAGTTTATAAAATGACTATATTTCTTCAAACTACTAGAAACATTACTATTTGGTTTTGTCTATGCTGTGGAGATCTCTAACTCCAGACCACTGAACATGTAACAGCAATACTAATAATTGCCACTTAATAAATGTATCTGAACAAGAACTGTCTTTTCATGTGGTCTGCATACACTTGAAGCATGAAGTAGAGCTTCAGGTGCTGCCATACAAATGAACAACTCCAGTATTTACATAATGAATGTTTGCCATTCTTATACACATTATGGAAGTGAGAATGTCCAACTTTAGCAGGAATAAGAGTGGAATAGGAACAAACCCTCAAAGTTCACAGACAAAGAAATCCGTTCATCATTTATGCACCAGTGGCGAAGGTCTTGTGCAAGTTAACAGAGAGCTTTGTATGATTTATAGCAACCTGATGTCCATATTTCTTACTAGTCTTAGGGCATAGTGAGTCACTGACATTATGTTGATAGAAACCCATTATACTCAGGGAAAAAAGCCAGCTCCCCAGTTTCCATCCATATTTTGCCTTCTGATATGTTCATATAACTATGACTGCAATTAATACATGCTAGAAAGCATTAGCCTGTGCTGTCATCTCTGCATTAAATGTCTCTTCAAAATACATATGTTCAGCAAGGAGTATCTACTTCAATTTTTCACATTTAAAAGGCATGTTTAGCTAAAAATAGCTGCATTTCATTTTAAAGTGTGTTTAAAAACCAAAATTTAAAATAATTTCATGTTGGTCACAAACCTGCTGTACCAGTTGAGGTTACACAAAGAAAGGAGGTATAGGACTGTGAATACCACCACTGCCACCAAAATCACACTGAATGTATGAGAAGAGTCAGAATTCTCTAAACTATTGAAAAATGATTTGTTAGAGTAGAAGAAAACCCTTCCTTTCAGTACATGCTGTTGTTTTCAGCTGCTCCCAACACTGCGAATGTAGGAAAATCTTTAGGACTGGCTGGAAAGCTACAATTCTACTCAGTAGTCCCAAGTTTCTGTGATGTGACTGGCAAAGAATAGAGATCACTGTTGGTACAATGGATCAATTATAATTTTTAACCTCATTTGCTTAGATAATTTAGGAAAAAAAAATCTTTTTGACCAATTAAAATGAGAAATGCCTTATTTGCAATTCACAGTGACAGACACTAAGAGCTCAGTCTAATGACAAAACAGTGGTTCAGTTCACTATAAAATAATTTGGCAAAATGTAACCTTTTCTTTCTGTTGCTTTGGGGTGGCTTTATGATTTATATATATAAAAAAAAAAATAATAACCTTAACAACTATTTTAACATCAATTATATGAAAATAAATGTATACCTGAAGCCCCCAGTTCCTTTATGTATAGACATGGTAAGTGCAAACATTTGGAAAGTTTGTAAATATAGCATAATTTTCACTCTGTAGTAGCTCATACAGACATGTCTATATGTATTTCAGCTAAGCATTTAAAAAGGCTGATTCAAGGCAACCCAGCAGTCTTTCTAGTACTGGAAAAGCATACAAAACTACAGGATAATTGGACTGAGGCACAAATATTCCCTTTATGTTCGAGCCATAATGAACACAGCAGCCCTATGAACTAACTGTAATTTTATTTTTCTTTGTTTCAGCTCCTTGCACAATGAATTCCATGAAGTGCATTAAACAGGGCACTTGCAGTGATGTATAAATGAAAGGAGTCACTTCACCTCCTACTGCAATGTTATCTTGCTGTCAGATGCACCAGGAATACAGTACAATTATTTGTGACAGGAAAACAGGAGCAAAACTTCTAATAAAGAGCATAAATCATTTACAGTCCATATTTCACAGCACGGCCTGTTAGAAAAATAGGTATCAATTCTGGGACCAAATCTAAACCATCACAAAGCATTTGAGAATGAATGGTTTCTAGCCATCTCCATCTATCCAATACATGTTATCACACAGCCGGGAATGTACATATGGAGGAAGCAGTTTGCATGCAAAGCCCCACACTGTTCTGCTGACAGGACAAAGCCATCCCCACAGAAGTGACCGAACCATAAGACTGATCTTAAGTAGCGTCTTGTTCGCTCTCTGATGGCTAGGTTGATGCTTCAGAGATTTCTGATCATCGTCCGCTGTTTTCTGCAATGCAATGAGCCTGGCCAAGATGTAGGAAAATCAACACATGCCCAAAGACCAGTCCAAAAGCATCTATCTTATTATTTGTCCTAACTTAATAACGTGGGAAAATAACCAATCCCATTTCTCCCTCAGAACTGAGAATCAGGGATAAGAAAGATACCTAATGCTACCAGTTGGTATTCATCACTGAGCTCTCTCCTGACTATTCTTACCCTGTTTTCCTACAGAGCAAGTACAGGACAAGATCTGATACCAATCAAACACTGTCCTGGGAAGTGGAACCCAAGAGCTGCCAGACAAATGCTGATCATGAGATGAAGTGTTTTATTTGATTGCAACGTGTGAACTTTATTGGTAAAAAGACACTTGTTTGAACCTGAAATAAGCTTGTTTCTACAAGGCCATTTTTTTCACATTGAAAGTTGTCTTCTGCTAAAACTTCCAAGACCAGCAAATACCATATATTCTGGCTTTAAGACTGGTAAAGCTTCCATCCATACCATTTCTGATGGGGCCATCAGGAAAGGTTTTGAACATAATTTCTAACTTAAAGCTTAGTTAGGTCCAGAGTTTGAGAAGGATGTAACTGTAATTTGCAGAAAAATAACTTTATGCATCTGCTAAAAACTGTAAGACTTTTTCCCTCGTCTAGATTTCCCTGCTGTTAAACTCAATGATTTCACTTCATTCGACCCAGCTTGGACATCTCTGCATTTTGGAACATTTCAATAGTTACAGAAGTGGCTAGATAATAGCTAACAAATAAAATACCAGCCCAGTGTAAATCGAACAAATAAGCTGTGTAGTACAAATGCTCACTGACACTCAGCAAAAATCAGAGCTCTGTACAGAGCTCAGTAAAGCCTGGAACAGCCATCCTGATGTGCAGAATGGCAATTTCTCCACCCACAGTTTTATAACTCTTCATGTAAAGTCAGTAAATCATCCCAGGTCCTTTAATAATTTCAACCTAGTATTTTTCATAACTTGTCTACAAAATGAAAAGGATTTATTATTTCCTCTATGACATGAAGATGAAGAAACATAATTTCTTCTTACTATTATTACTATCATCATAATTTTTTGTGTTGTTAGTATTTAGAGTAGGAGGGGAGTGTGATCAGACTGAGGAAACGATACGTGTTGCCTTACTATACAAAACATAACAAAAACAAAATATGTTGACTAAGTTTTGCATGCTAATAAATTTGCTATGACTTCATCCAATTATGGCACATTTAGCAGTTTGTATACCACAATGAAATCTGCAATTATAATTTCTGTGACTTTATGTTCCAGATAAGTTGATGGGATTTCTGCTTAGCAGCTCCTAATCTGGTCTGTTTTTATGTCCATATGAAATTTGTTGCAAATTGCATCTTTCCACTTATTATTTAGAAGACAGGTACACACAAAGTGAAGCTGGTGGTGACAGACTGAGACTTGTTAGCCAATACAAAATACAACATATTTATCCTAGAAAAGAAGCTTTATTTTAGGCATAAATCTCAGTGATCAGTAAAACCCAGCTAATCAGTATTTTCTATGATACATAGGTTTACCATACTCAAACTGGTTTGTTGAATAGGCTCTCATTCTGAGCTGAGAACTTTGGCTAAAAATAGGCATATTATGGGCAATCATCATGTAAACGTACAGTTATGGCTTTGTCAATAAAACTGAATGGGCTCTGGCCATCCCTTGAGTGTGTTCTTGCTAGGCCTGAAATCTCTGAGAGCATCATCTCTTGTGCCAGGGTGGATCTCTTTGCTGATTGACCATCAGGCAGCAAAAGAAGAAATCTAATGGGATCTCAGGTTACGGCCTCTGAAGCGAATGCATAGTAGTGAAAGGCTCCTAATAATCATGTATTCTGCCTCCTAGACATATCTGTTAGGAAACATAAGCTTCAGTGGCATCGGTGAGGCTGTGCAGAAGCAGCTGCGGAGAAGCAACTCTGGTTTGTGAGAAGGGTTACAGGGAAAAAGCTGAAATGAGCCACAGGAAGAATTTAAATGAAGGGACATATCCTTTTGCATAACCTATCCCAAATGAAAAGAAAAAAAATATCATTAATCTGTCACTGTCAACAATATTATGCTTTTCTCCCTTAAATTCCAGCCTACTTTTAGAAGTAGCTCAAATGCACATGGAGACTGCAGTATTATTGAGATGGAGCAGCACCTATGGGACTATTCATGGAGAAGCCTTATTCAGAAGACTGAGTAAGACTAAAACAGCTTACAGAGAAACAGATGTGATAAAAGTTATGACTTCAGTAATCCCTTTGGTTCATGTTTTTTCAAACATGAGAAAATGACAAGGCCAATGAAGAGGGAGGCAAATTAATAGCTTTTAAGATTTGAGAGTGGGAGGACAAGCAACATTTTGATGTGAAGAATGACAGATAAAATGATCCAGACAATTGGGATTATGGAGAACATAATTCCTATGACAATCCATACTTTTTTTTTTAAAGCAGTAGCAGCTGGGATCCAAGAAATGAAAGAGTAAAACCATTCTCCAAAAAAGTAAAAATGAGAAGCATAGCTGAGTGATAAACGATAAGCTAAAATAGGAAAGCTAAACACCAGGATATAAAGCTAATGGTAAGGTTTTGCAGGAAGATTAACATTCATATTCTCCTTCTGGATCATAGTTTGGATAGAAATGATAACCTGTCAGTAAGCTTCATTTTACCCCTCCCATTCCTGCACCCACCAGCTAAATGACTCTGTGTGGCTCCAATTACATTTCTAACCCAGCACCTGCATTCTAAGAGGGCTTGGGATATTTTTTAGTGCTAGGTAACTAATGTATTGTTTAACAATTGCCTTATACTTTTTTTTTTAATTTAAATTATTTACATTTAAAGTAGATAAATGTCAGTTTACCTGTTGAACAGCACTGCCTGAGTCAACTAAAGCAAGGAAGCAATTGGCATGGATGAGCTCAGAACCATATGAGGAACTACTGTATTGACTTGCAGCGGACAAGATGGTCTTGTTATACTCAAGAATTTGAATATGAGAAGAGCAGAAAAAAATTACCCTGGAAATTAATTTTCAAGCTTTCAAAAAACTAATTCTTATCACAATTCCTAAATATCTTGCTCATGATGCTTGGGATTTCTGCAAGTGAAACGTCTTCCTGAGAGGTGTAAAAGTGTGTAAGGTACATTTATCTGTTGTTCTGTTTTAAGAATGGTCATTCCATCTCATGGCATTTTGAAAAACATTCTGAAATCCTTTTATTGGAAAGCAAAAAAACCACAAAAAGAAACAAAACCCAAAACAACAAAAACAAAACCCGAAATACTCTCATCAAATCTATAAACATCTTGGCTGTAAAGCCACCCTGCAGGTCTGTCAAACACTGAGACAAGTCTTAAATGTCTCTGCCTTTCTTAAATTTAAACAAATAATTTTTGCATGTGGGATTAGGCTATGTGACTTCAAAAAGGAACCATGTATCTGCATTTTAAGCAAAATTTCACTTGTCTTAAGGCTATGTAGACATATCTCCTGCCCCAGATTTGGGTGTTGTAATAAGACGGCTCTTAGTTGTGATTGCATTAATATACTAGCTTCAAATTTAATTGATTTCTACTTGCACTAAATAGATTACTGCACAACAAACTGATCTTAATTCTTTTACTATTAAATATTATAGCAAAGACTGAAGATTATCAAATTACCCAAAACAACTGACAGCAGGTGTGCTACCCTGTTTTCCCAAAAATAAGACCTACCCTGAAAATAAGACCTAGCATGATTTTTCAGGATGTTTGAGGATGCTTGAAATATAAGTCCTACTCCATAAATAAGCCCTAGTTACAGTTCATTTTAAAAGTCAATTTAAATAGTGTCCAGGCAGCTATACATGTAAAAAACGTGATCCATTTTGGAGCAAAAATCAATATAAGACCCTTATTTTCGGGGAAACAGGGTACCAAACAGCACAGAATTCAAGTGAATAAGAAAAACTGAGATATATATGGAACCACAAGCTGTTCACTCAGAAAAGGTAAAATCTAACCCAAGCCAACAAAGAAGGCAAGAGAAATTCATTGGACTGTGATTTTTTTAAAGGTTATAGAGTAACAGAATTCTTCAGATTGCTATTATGAAGTTTTGCATTCCTTTCACATCTGTGACAAACATTCATATTTTTAGAGAAGGTATGTAGTATTTAATTGAACATAAAGGGAAGTGGGAAATTATGTCACAGAGAAAAATTAGTATCAAATCTCCAATATTCAGTGGGAGTAGGAAAGACACAGCTAAAACACTACAAAATTTTTGTTTCATGGAAAATACAAGAATGCCATTTTTTTTTTTTATTTCTAATCAGAACTGAAATATACAATCTGAATAGTATTGGCTTGGAAAAAAAAAGACATTAAAGTTTGAAATTTGAGACTGTTGTATTCTATATCTTTGAGTTTTCAATAGCTATACAGTATTTCACACTACAAACAGAAATTCAAAATGAACTCTTCTGACATAATATGACATTTAAAATATGGTACATTTATCTTGTTTGGGGGAAATACCTAAGGTGCAAACAACTGCAACATCTTTTCCTAAATGAAGTTGTCCCTTCTTCATCATGACAACACAGTTGCAGGGGCCCTAAAATGCCCTTCCTTGTCCAGCCTCAGGTCTTTGGCCAAGCTATAACCTTGTTCAGATCGTGACTGTCAATGTGCTCCCACCTGTTCTCTTTGAAAAACATACAGTAAACTCTCCCTCTCTGCTGATGCTGCCACGTATAGAAAGGCCCCAATCCAATTTCTCCCTGCTATGTAAAAAAGAACTGCCCTGCTAGACAGGACTCTGGGGACCAGAGCATGCAAATATGAAATAAAAGAAAGTAGTAAAAAAGTTGACTAACCTAACCCACCTGAGCTCGGCTCACAGGGATCAATGTCCTCATCATCGCTAGGACATTCAGCTGAGGCCACCAGGATGTCATCTGTGGTCTGCAAAGAAAATAAAAGTCAAACAGATATAATTTAATTGATTGAACATGTTCTAAGATCCCTACTGGCATTTTATTTTACTTCTTGGATTTATGCAAGGCCCAGAGCATTCCAGACTTAATACGTAATGGAACAGTGACACTCTCCAACTCTGTATTAATGAGACTTTGCTTTTCAATTCACACTTGTCAGTTTTTAGAAGAACTGTGTTAGATATCCAGTGCAGGCACTTAAACATTTTAATATTTTGTTGTAATAAGAACAGAAAGTAAAAGGATAGAATATGTATATTGGGGCTGCTGGTCTTCCCTCTTTACTTCCAATATCTCTACTATGATATTACCGAAAACACTGAGAGCATAAAGAAAAAAAAAAAAGTAAAAATATTGAGCTGCCTGCAGCTGTTAAAACTATCAGGAATGCAGTAATGTTTTCTCCATTAATTGCACTTGGTTTCTTAGATGTAGAGCCAAAGGGAAAAAAAAAAGGAAAAGCAGAAAACATGGCTCTCATTGGGCTGAAAACTATTTAATGAAAAGACAGTCAAGGTAAGAAACCAATAATAAATATATGTAGTGTTAGAAAGTATCATCCTATTTTCTTATTTAAGTGAAGACATCTTTTCTTAAATATTTGACGTCTTGCCCAAGTGCTGTGTTTAGGTCCAAGGGGTTCTAGGAACATCTGTCCAAAATGAGCTTGGACAGTTCTTTGTATAAGGAAATCAAATAAATCAAGACAAGAGAGACAAACCAGGGGACATATGATACAGCACACTACAAAGAAAAGAACCCAGGGATTCCTATCTACCACTTCTCACAGTGCAAGAACAAGGAGATATTCAATGAAACACGGAGGCAATCAATCTAAACCTGATAAAATGAAATACCTTCTGTTCAAGCCACCTCTGAGAACAGTCATTTAGAAATGTAATAAGAACATCCACAGTTATTAGGGGAAATAATAGCAGGGAAATATAAACTGTCATGCTCCTGGTCATTTCTCAAGCAATTACTAATGAGGTTAGGAAGAAGATTTTCCTATGGGCAAGACATTTCATAACTGTCCATTTCAAGCTTCTGTTCACCTCACTGAAGGAAATACATGGAGAGAATAAAAAAGACTACATCATATTGAAACTAGAGGCTAAGGATACAGCAGACAAAAAGCCATTCTTGGATTCCTACATGATACATATGCCCATGAGGAGATACAATCCATTTCAGTGAATGTGAAACATTATTTTTCATACTTTTTTCTCCATGAGTACAGAGGAGGGATATAAAATACATCAAAGTTTTCCTTCATTAGTTTAAGTCTTAACAAGTAAAAATTTTACTTCTATACAGCAGGGCCAAAGCCTAACCAATGTTGTTTGTCATTATTATTCTAACAGAAGTTTTAAAGCAAAGCATATTATAATAACAGGCTTTTTGTTGCCACGCTTCAAGAATATTAATGAACATATGCCTTCAGGACTTCTGTGAAGTAGGAAAGTGATACAAGAATACATTCATTAATATGTGAGGCATAACAAAGAAAAGCCTATTATAATAGTACTATATTTTACAGGCAGGAGACTGAGGCATAAGATAATGAAGTAACTCACTGAAGGTAATCAAAAAGGCTATAGACAACAGCTATGTTATGTCACAGTTTGATGCCATAATCAAAAATTATCTTTCTTTATAGCTGAGTAAATTCATAGCTGGAGGAAACCACTCTACAAATCTGTAATGCTGCCATAATTAGCTAGAAAATTTGCAATGGTTAAAAAAGTATTATAGTTGTCCATTCTTTCTGCCATGTAGAAAAACTTACAACAAAAGCCACCTGCAAACATCCTCTTGAATTTCTAATATCCATTTCTTTTCCTGAGAATACAATCATTTAAGCTTGAAAATCACTATCTTAGTCTCTCTGTGGAAAAGCTCCTATGCTTTTCCTAAAGGATAAAGCAAAAAATAGCCAACCAGTTAACCAATAAAGCCTGCAAAAAGTTAACTCTGTACTGTAAAAACCACAATTAATAAGTATAAAAAAGTACTAATAAGTACTCTAAAAAAAAAAAAGTGTAATTCCTTTCCTAAACTGTTTCAATTTGGTCAGCGAAACCACAGTGTCACTTTTTTTCCTCCTGCTCATAACACTGAAGAAGACCATACTTTTATGACCTGCAGCCAGAATTCTGAACAATTACCAACTGATCACTGAGGGGCTGTACACAAAAACCACTAAACAGAGAGGATCACATGCATGCATAGTAGTCATAGCAAGAAACGATGGTCTGTGAGATCTACTGGTCTAACTGGAATATTGTTTATGGGTGTTTTGGTACATGACTGTCACCTGTAATTTGAGTAAACTGAGATGAAATGATCACATAGATTTATAGAATTATTGCAGTGTCTCTGATTACAGTTGATATAGGATAGTACGGTTAGAGTTTATTTTAAATAACTCTACTTTTTATACAGTTCACAGTGCATTCAAAATTATCAGAAAATAACTATGCAAAAATCCTGCACTTAAAGTATATTAATGTATGAGAAACACTTTGCTAAGTTACTTGTAAGAGTGAGTGTCAAAACTGTCTTTTTTATAAAGTGACACTAATTCCAATCTATGGAAAGAATATTCACATTTCTACAAGAACAAAGGAATGTTCTTGACTGATAAAACTGCATGTATATTATGGGCACAGAAATGAGTAGTACCTTAAATAAATGTGAATATAGCGTGTCAAGAAAGACCTCATTAACTTCTTAGAGTATTAAAGGAAATAATGTATGCTTCGAAGTCAATACTAGATATAAACCTAATTTTGTTGCAAGCAATAAATCAAGTATCAGCATTAGAATAAGAAGGGAAATGGTAAGATGATGTGAGAAGTGTTTTCTTCAGCAAAATATGTCAGGAAGAATTCCAGTTTAAGCATCAATTAACAGATGTGTCACAGCCTCCCCCAAATCCCCCCGTTCCACAAACCCAAATACGTCTTTCCTGCTACTCATACATATTTTTATCAGAAAAAAAGGCAAAGGAGCTGTGAAAGGCAGGTGAAATGGCAGTGACCAACCTATAAATGAAAGCCATTGGATGGATTATCACAATTTCAAATGGGATTAAGAATTAGCTAAAACACTAGAGAATACAAAGAAAACATAACTTAAAGAAACACTATGGGCCAGCTATCAGAGTTCTTTCTCCAGAAGAGCTCTGACTGATGGGAATTTACCTGAACAGAGAGCAGGATTTAGACCCAAGGAACTCAGATAGCCACAAGGTACGGATAAATAATGCAAGATAGTGTAATATGTTTAACTTACTGCACATTATCTTTTCCTCATGCTTTTTAATTTGGAAGATTTGGGAAGATGTAAACCAAATCAGTTCTCCTAAGTGAATTGCAATTCTTGCTAGCACTATGGCTAATTTACAGGACAATGCTTTGAGCATTCTCATTAATCAAGGATTTTAAAGTCAGTGGAAAATCCCTTATTTACAGTGAGTACCTAATAGGATAATATCCAACTGGTATCATCATAATACATGAATGGATTAGAATGTCTCTTGTGTGAGTTGTTCAAATTAATTTAAGAAGTGATACGCTAGTTGTAAGAGATTACAATAAAATATTAAAATAGCAGACGTACAACCTGGAAGGCCAGGCAGAATTTCTTTTGATTGCATCTTCTTTGTGCATTTTCAGAGCTGCATTCATTCTGTGGATGTGGTTGTATGACTTAAAATGCAGTCCACTCTAATATGTGGTTTCTTAAAAAGCTGAACATCTGTTCACATTTCAGAAAAAAAAAAAAGGTGGTAGAAAAAGCTTATAATTAACATGCCAGTATAAAAAATGGACAAAAAAAATCACATTGGATAAAGCTAGAAGTCACTGCATAATGTTGTTTTTGACAATTATTCATGGGTATGGCCCCTGCAGGAACAAGTCTTGCTTACATCAGTCAGGGTCTGCTTGTAAAAATAAGGTCTTCAGGATTTGTCTCTTAGCCAAGAGAGGGTTTAAAATATCACCAATCTGCCACCTTGCCTGAGGAAGGAAACAGTGACTATTTCAAGAAAGCTCCTGGCCAGGTCAAAAAATGATGCTCTAGTCAGGGTTTAAATACAGTGACAGTCTGTAGCTATGGATAAATATCAAGCTGCCTCAAAGGTTACTACCATGGGTTCAAAACTGGTACCAGCAATTTTAGCTGTGCCATTTTAATAGTGCTCTTTGAATGCTGTATCATTAAAAAAAATAATTTCAAAAGAATAAAAAATAGAGGAAAGTAATTTTTTAATTATTCCATTTTTGCATGACTGGGCATAAATACATACCATCTTATTAGTTTTTTATATATTAAGCCTGTAGTACCTGAGGGCACCAGAGAAATATGATTTAAAAATTAAATCACCAATCTGAATTGTGCATTCATTAACAGCACAATGGATACTACATATTTTCTCCTGTAGTATTCCACCAGCTCTCCTTTAAATCATAGCACCCTACAGCTATTCTGAATACCATTTATTCCTTTCTTGTTTGATAATATACTTTATCCCACGAGAACTGCAAGTAAATCCAAATTACACAACAGTTAAAAACTAGCAGTCCTAAATTGTTATATGAATTATAAACAGCATAACCACTTGTGACTACTGTTTAAATTATTTTAGATGAGAACTTCAACTGTGTAATCAAAACTATTCTTATTTATTTGTACAGCTTTGGTACTTAATGATATCAGCCAGGCACCACTGTGCTTGGTGCTAAAGGCAGCTGGAAAGAAAAGGCTCTGCTCTGAAGAGCTCAACATTTGCGTTCAGACCAGATGCAACAAATGAGTGTGAGAGAGGGGAGCAGAGGATGAGAAGCACCAGGTCAGGGTGCTACTGGTAAGCACAGTTATACAGGCTCTGATCTAGAAAAATTTCCAAAGTGATGCTTGGAGATGGCAGGAAGGAGGGTCAGGAGGAAAGGAGGCAGCAAAAAGCCAAGGAGGAGCCCAGCACCGGCCAAGGAGATGCTGGGAACAGATGGTGCCTTCAGAGCGCTGCCAAGGCTGCCAGCCCAGCTTTCCAAGGAACCTGGTGCTTAAGATCCGGCTGGGTGAGCGCAGGGGTGAGGAAAGCTGGGGGATGATGGCAGCCGGGGCAGCGCAAGAAGGGGCCGGCAGCACCCACAGCCCGATGGCTGAGGCACAGGAGGATGGAGCAGGCTGAGGCACAGGAGGATGGAGCAGGCTGAGGCACAGGAGGATGGAGCAGGCTGAGGCATGGGATGATGGAGCAGGCTGAGGCATGGGATGATGGAGCAGGCTGAGGCACAGGAGGATGGAGCAGGCTGAGGCACAGGAGGATGGAGCAGGTTGAGGCATGGGATGATGGAGCAGGTTGAGGCACAGGAGGATGGAGCAGGTTGTGTTGGGAGGGGAAGTAACAAAGACAGTGAGAAATTAATGGTAAGGTCAGGGGACCAAAGGTGACAAGGAGGTAAAAGGGGATGGATGGCCAGGATAAAGGGAGTTGATATCAACAGATTTGATTATCTGAAGATTAGCAGGCAAGAATTTAATGGCTGTTAACAAATGATTGTCTGAAGACATAGTTTCAGATGTAGGACTAGGAAATGAAACCTCTATTTCCCCTTTTCTGAAATGCTTGATTATCATCTCTGCTTACATTTCTTCATTTTTCCTCTGGAAAAAAAAAAGCTTATTCAAATACTTGCTATTTATTCCAGCTACAACTGATATTTAACTACGGAGGTCTGGTTCAGCTTACCAGAAGGGTATGTAGCTAGAGTCATGGTATAAACAAAGCTTTTGGAAAACCAACTAATAGAGACTACTATCTTCTGCATTAGCTGTCACAAACTTTCCTTTAAAAATGTGGTTCATGAACTGTTTACAGAAGGAAGCTTAGAGCAGGCATTTGGTACTTTTGCACTGGGTACATTAACTTCCGAGGCAGTGAGGGACTTTTCCTAGAAACCAATCCCTCAAATATATTTATTTTTTCTTCTATTTTTCTTTTAAAGGAGGAGGAGTAAAGTAACTTAAGCCAATGGGAATGCCGGCAGAAACCAACAGGGCATGAAAAATCACAAAAGAGTTCATGTGAAGAAAATCAAATTTCATTTTTGGGACAAGATTAACTGCACAATTTTCTAGTCAAGACTGTGTAATTTAAACTTAATTTTCTGTGTATGAAGCAGATCTCTATGACTGGTTGTTGAGATAGTTGTAGAAAGAAACTCTAATATGTTACATTAATCACCTGCACTCTTCAGCTAGCTTCTCCCGGGTGTTAATAACCTCCCATCGCACAAGACAGTTTGCTGAGGAAGATGCTATTGTGATCTGGCAGTAATATCAACTCAGATGACATGCCATTTGGACAACTGCTTCTGAAGTTGTATTTAACCTGCTATAGGTCAAACAAGTATGTGTGCATCAATTACTGCTCATCCGCCCACATACAAAATGTATTTTCTCAGCAGTATGTTACTGAAAAATGTTATTTCTGGACATGAACATTAAAATGCTAATATTTCAAGCACATACACAATATTTATTAGATCTTTTATTAACTGCTGACATATTATTACCCTGTAATGTGAATATACAGTAACTGAAAATCAAAACACTTTCTCAAAACTGGCTCTCATCCAATTAATACCAACATGTTATTTCTTGAATTGGTCAGTGACACTGGGTGAAAGCAAAAGCTTTGATTAACAACTTCCTCTCATAGAAAAAAAACCCACAACCAACCAACCAACAACAACAGAAAAACAACATAAAAAAAAAACCCCATGTCTAGGATATAACAACCAAACACATTGAGGCCTACCAGTTAGTGAAATGAGTGTTGTAGAAACTAAACTCCGAGGTGTTGGTAAAATGGTCAAGATGATGCTTTGGATGCCCTGTGAGCCACCTCCAGCCTCTCTCCCCACATCTCAGTGATGGGAACACAGTTGCCCCACACAGCAAAGCAGAATAACTTGATTTCTGGCCTCCACCTCTCTACATAAAGTACAGAAAGTTTGTCTTTCCACATCACAACCTTAAAATCTTTCATCTAACTTGTAGATTCACAGGGGCATAACATCTCTGTTTTCAAAAATAATTTTTTTGGCTAATTTCATTCTGCAATTACAAATACTTCTGTCACAGATCATACTGATTAGAAGAAGTTGTGCTTCTCTTCAACTTACCTTTTTCATCCTTATTTCGCCCAGGTAACTAAAATAGTTTGAAAACAAGGGGCAGGTAATCTGTGCATGCTTTAAAAATCACTTGTTCGTTCTTTCCAAGACTCTCTTCAGAATATCCATGCTCTTCTCTCATAAACACCATACTTCATTACAGGACAAGAACAACAAAAATGCAGTTTGCTTTTTGTTTTGTTTTTTTTTTTTTTTTTAGATTTGCCCTGAGCCTAAAATATATGGAATGCAATGCGACTGATGAAATGCAATCCTATTATTTTCTCCTAGGCAAGAAGATAATTTTGCCTCTAAGTATGAGAGAAATGTTTCTGGGCATTATGCTTGTATTTTCTGATACCATTTTATTTTTAGTCATCTCTTTTGCTGAGGTAAACATTTTGGTCTCTATTAATTCTGAACTCATAAAACACAGTGGAGACTTTTACAGGTTCTTTTTCTTTTTAACCCAGAGACACTGTGTTTATTAATCTGCAACACTGCAGCAGAGATAGCAAACCTTTTAATTTATATTCCTGTATTACCAATCACATGGACAGAGATTGCTGAATTTTTTGAATATGAAACTTACTGCATTTGAATTCACCTCAGAAAACTCAGGCACGGCATTATTAAAGACTTCAAAAATGAATATTTGAGCTTTTGTTGGGGAAGTGGAGTTGCTTGTAATTGATCAGCAAGCTGCTAACATACACGATTTTTTTTGAAATTATTCACATGGTTTAAGACCATTATCAAAACTTAATTATTAAGTTAGAGAAAAGACTGGACCTCCTTGGACACTTTTAAGATTTGGCTGGACAGGGTACTGGACCATCTTGTCTGGATCATGCTTTTGCCAAGAAAGATTGAACCAGATGATCCTTGAGGTCACTTCCAACCTGGTATTCCATGAGTCTATGATTCATTTAGTGACGAAAATCCCCCTTAAACAGCAAAGTTGGGAAGGCACTTACATTGAACCACACTTCCATCTTTTTTATACATTACAGTAC
Organism: Columba livia; assembly: GCF_036013475.1. NCBI lineage: Eukaryota > Metazoa > Chordata > Aves > Columbiformes > Columbidae > Columba > Columba livia. The sequence goes on from NC_088604.1 coordinate 106,068,000, forward strand.
CACCAGTTTTACACACTGTGAATATCCCTGACTTTTAAATTGTGCCACACAAGAATATCTTGGTTCCATTGTTATCCACAGAAATTTTATTTCTGGTCTCAAAAGAAAGGAAGGCAAGAAAAGCCCTTTGCAAGGAATAGTCCCTGCAGCTAACATGTGCTCTCTGTCCTCACTCACTGTATTTTCAGGATGGAAAATATTCTCCTATTTTCTTTCAAGACACAGAGCACAAAATAATAATTTTAGAAGAAATGTCAGAAACTGCATAAACTATCAGTCTGGGTTTTAGCCATTTAGGTTAACCAGCCATCTCGCCCCGTAGAGAGACAAGTGAGAGACAGAGACAGTGAAAACATGGGATCTTCTACTTAACACTGACCTACTCACAGTCAAGTTCTTCAAGTTCATTTGAGCACCTCAAGAAAAATGTCAGAGCAGGTAAGAATCTGCTGGTATCCCTCTCCCAACCCTTGTTTTCTTCTCCTGAAGGAAAGATGAGCACAAGTCCTACCCCCCTTTCTTGATTTTTTAATCTTTTAAATCTTTTTTAATAAAGAGTATAATTTAAAATTTTTAAGAGGTTAAGGGAGCACATTTCTCCCGCGCAGATACTAGCTCCTTTGTCACATGTTATTCCCTAGTATCACTGGGTTACATAGGTTTACTCAAAGCTGGGCAAGGAAAATTGAGACATTATTTCCCACAAACCTGTCTTTGAAATTTGGCCTCTTCTAATATTGAGTAGTTAGTTCCACTACTAAAAATTTGCCACATTTCCTCATCTTAATGTTTTAATCTAAAAACTCAAACACCATTGGGAGGACCAGGGAAAGCACCAAGGAAATAACATACGAGTTTTTCAGATGCACTCAACCTTCTCCCATTCTGCAACTGCAACTTGGCAATACTAACAAGAGTTAGCTACATATGCATTGGAAAAAGATAACGCCTAACTGCCATTCAATTAAAATAAGAGTTTCACTAAAGCACTGTTTTGGAGATATAGTTAATTAGATAATTTCTGAAAGTGTAGATTTGTCACAGGGGTATTTGGGTTTATTAATAATGCCGTTATTTCATAACTGTCTAACAAAGGACACTCAAAATAGAGGTGAAAAATGAGTTACAGGACAGCAGCAATGCTTTGCAGGCCTGGCAGATGCTCTAGGTGATGGCTGTGGGAGGGGCACATGCTTCAGATGGCATCATTCAGCCTTCAAGAACCTACATACCATTAGTTGTTTCCAGACTTCAATATTCTTAAGAAATCACTTTCAACAAAAGGCAGAGGAAGTTTAAAGCTGTATTATTCAGATAAGAAAAGTTTTATCTCTGTCATTACTTTAGTGCTGTCTATTCAATTTACATCATAGAATAGTATGATACCTACACTTAGGACTGTTTTCCATTCTGAAGACTTTGTCTGCAATTGCTCCTAGTTTTATCAAATTAGCTATTTAAAGATACATTCCAAACCACTGGTACTTTGTTAAGCCTGGGTATATCAAATTATTAGCCTACGTGCATGCACAAACACTTGTAATGGAACAGCTCCAAAACTTCTCAGACCAGGTTAAGCAGAAATGAAAAAGATGAAGACAGACAGAGGCATAATTTACATAGAAACATATAATCATTTTGGTTGGAAAAGGCGTTTAAGGTCATGGAGCCCAATTGTTAACCTACCAACCAAAGTGTCAAGTCCACCTCTAAACCATGTCTCTAAGAACCTCACCTATGCATCTTTTAAACACCTCCAGGGATGGTGACTAAACCACTCCCCTGGGCAGCCTGTTTCAATGCCCGACAACCCTTTCCGTGAAGAAATTTTCCAAATATCCAGTCTAAAAATCCATGCAGACATTGTTTACAACCATGTTGTTAATCAGGATCTACCTTTTTCATCCATGTATAAAAATCTACCCAAGGGTGTCAGCCTAAGAAAAACTGCAGTTCACACAGATTATTTGGGTTTGCGACCTAAATATATGGTCTTGTTTCAGAGGATGGGTAGTGGTTTTCCAGCACCATAGACAGGAACCGAGACTTGGGAGTTCTGCTGTGCTGTCCATACTGCTGTTGATGGCATTTGGACAGTGATGAGGAATAGGTCAGACTGGAGTAGGAAGGAGAGAGAGAAATCAGCCTCAGAATGATGGCAACATGGGATACTGACACAAAGGGCCAGAAAGGTGTGAAACGTAACTGAGATAAGCTGCTGCAGGATTTGTGAAGAGAAATGAAACAATGAGCTTACTGTAAGTTTTGGGGGAAACACATACTATTGCAAAGGGAAAGAGAGGATAGGGGGACAAAGCATTAGAGTAAATCAGCAAAGTGGCACATGGAGAGCTAAAAAGAACAACAGGCATGAGAAGGCTTGGGATAAGGACAAAGAACGCTGGACCAGCCACTGGCAGGAGAAATCACAGGTTTGCAGCCATCAGAACAGGCACCAAGATGTCAGCTTTGCGTCCACTGTCAGCAGTTATCTGCTAATCACTCTAGCAAAGATTTCAACTTTTCTGCGGATGTCTGGCCGATGAGGACCAAACATCTTTAAGGACATAAGTCTAAGACTCCCACTAATCACTGTTCGTGTAAGTTCGACAGTGCATAGTGGAATATGTTTCTGCATATGTTTGTTTTTAAAGCAACTGGGAAAACCACATGCAAAACATTTGATTTAGAAAATTTTAGGTGTGACAGGGAATGAACATCAAATAATTGGGGGATGCCAGAACTTGAGTCTGACGTGAAGCTTTAATTCACACGCCTTGTGCCCACATAATCTGATGCCATCTTTAATAACAACATATTTAAATGTCAGCTGGTGTAAAACTATACAGTTCCAGAGAAACAAAATGTTCATACTTCAGTTGTGTATTTGGCCCATAATTTCTTCTGACACTCAAAATGGAAAGCCTTAACCCACAGGGAATTATCTTAAGCTTCAATGTGCTTAAGGCTACATACTAATCGCTGTTCTGACTGCAACATGGCACGCTTCTGAGACATACTCCAAAGACATTTCTTTTGTGAGGTAATTAAAAAAAAATCTAAGTTAAAATAATTAAGTCAGATAAAGTCTGATGCTTCACCTTTGTTATTACATTATGAGCAATTACTAGGAATATGGCAGATAATTTAAAATAAGAATGCAAAGTGAAAAATTAAGCATCCATGCACACCCCAGTTATTCATTATGGCATTATATTTTGACAAGGTCTTTCCATTCTCTTGCAAGAGCCTATAAGGTATATTTTTTTTTTCATAAGGCCTTATAATTTTATTTGTTGAAATACAGCACAAAAGCAAGGAAATGTAATTTGATTGGTGTGCAAACAGAAAGACAGTGTAAGGTTCCTCTTTAAATATAAAAAGGATTTCGTAAGACTCAGGCTCAAACTCAGATGGGAGTGTAGAAGTTCTTGGTGGTGCAACAAAGATGTTCAGTTGGCTCACTAAATAGGCATATTGTGTCAGGAAAGGCTATAATTAAACTCCCTGAGTCTGTCAGTCTTGTCTATATGGGAATGTTATTGTGATATAAATGAAGTTAATTAAAACTGGTAAAACTCCCAGATGGATAAATTTATGCTGAGGAAAAAGAGCAAATGTTTTCTGCAAGCTTTGAAGGGCAGCGTAAGCTACCTCCAGCCAGCTCATGGTTTTACTCTGTGCATCAACAGGAGCTGAAGTGCTCAGACTGCACTGGTTCATCTATACACATGCAATGGCAACAAGACGATGTGTCAGACCCTTTGCAGGGCAAAGCTGTTACACTCACACTGACATGCTCGATGTGTCTGACTGCAGGGCAACCTTCACTATACCTCAACTCTTCAAATTTAGCTTTCTTCCCTGTAACATTTATGTCCTGCTATCAGGAGAGCAAACTGCACAACCAAAACAATGCAGACCAACATAAGAGAAAATCTGAATTAAATAAGTCTGTTTCAGTCCTTCTCCCACTGGTTTGACATGAAGCACCCAGGCAGCTTGTCACTGTCAGCATGCTCCGAGTTCCTCATGTTGGACAGCCATCGAAGGGTCGTGTTCAAGTCTCCTGAGGTTTTATGAGTCTGAGGAAACTTTGATACTGTCTCCCTTCAGCAGTGTAACAGCACCTTAGTACAGGGGAGTGTTTCTTTCTTTCTTGCCTTTTTTTTTAAACATCTTTACAAAAACATGTAAACGCTAGATTATCTGTATTTCTTAGACTCCTCAGATTTCTTAGATCCGAACGAAGCTATAAAACTACCTTCGCACACTGCCCATCATTGATTTCTCACATCTTTAGTATTCTTTGGTCTTACACAAGGGACCCAGCCTCCTCCTCCACTGCTGTTCTCCTGAGGCCTGTCTTTTGGAGGGTGAGACCTCTCTCTTCTCCTTAATATTGCTGCATGATCTATTTTTTATAACCTCTGCTCACCTTTGTCTCCGTGCTGAAAGACTTCTAATTAGCCTGCTTGGATGACAGAAGTCCTCTCTTGCCCTCAGCGCTCTACCTTTCGCAGCCATCGTTCGGACTTCACTGCACCACTCTAGGACCCAGGGTGAAATTATTTCATCTGTTGCTCTCTGTTCGGCATAATGATAATGGAGTCATACTCTTCACTTAATGTTACCCATGTATAATGAACTTCAATATCCACAATAAGCCTGAATACAGAGGAACAGATTTTATGCTGCTTGGAAGGGACAGGAGTGCAGGAGAAGCCTGCAAAGTACTGTTCAAACCCTCTACTCCTGAATCAGCTACCAAGCAGAAAAAAATAGTCCTTGGATGCATATGGATGTTTTACACTATGACACCAAACAGGCGAGTACTCCTTGGCTGCTCTGTGATGCACCTTTTGTCATTTGGGGCATCTCTTGCTAGTTTTATCCAACAGCACAAAGCAGGAATTGGGATCCAGAAACTGGCCAAAAATATTACAGAAATGCAAGTTGTATTATTAGGGTCCCTCAAGAAAGCTGATATGTATGTGATGCTGTATTTCAGTGCACTGAGTCGAAGAGCTCCTAATAAGCAGAGACAAAACCTACATCACAACGTGCAGCAATTTGAAATCAGAGAAATAACAACTTTGAAACCTTTTTTTGATTGATTTTTACAGAACACTAATGTAACATCTAAGCAGTCAGATGAAGATAAGGAAAAACTCTGTAAGTAAGGTGAGAACACCCACAGAGAATTTCTTCACCTGATCACACCAATTTGCAGAGATTAATTGTATGGAAGGAGCCACACAATGTTGAATTTCATGATAAATGGACACTATGACAGCAAATGATTGCCCCTAATGTTCCATTATGCTTCTCAACATTTGAAATTTAATTATTTGAGAAAAATGAAAAAGCCATCAATACTCTTACAATTACACAATATTTTCAACTTGAGAAGGCTTTTGTTTCACTATAAAGAAAACTTCAGGTGTGAACCCAAGGGAGGCAGTTCTCAGACATTATGACAATGTTGCTATAGCAATTATTTGTGGGAATGTGCATCAGCCACATTTTAGCTTTCAAGCCTACTACTCAGCTCATGCATGCTGTTCATAACCAGAATATAAACTGCCTGATGCTTATTGTATCCTAATAAGATTTGCAAATTACCTACAGTGATGTACTTCCAGTAACTAGAAGTGGAAGAATAGTTTTTGTTACTAATGTTTAATCATGTTCAGAAAAACCTTCATATCTATGCATTCAGTTAGATATTTCAACTGCTCTGTTCCATGAAGTCAAACTTATATATAAATATATTCTAAAAGCAATCAATTACATTTTCTGAATTATTGTGCATAACACATTATTCAAATGAGGTCTGCTTTGAATAGTGGTTATTTAAGATCAGATTAATATCTGGAAGCAAAGGAAGAAGAACTCAGATCAAGATACAATTTCATAACCATTCAGCATAAATGAGGGGTGTGAAAATGCAATGTTCAAGTATTCCCAAAAGCCCAAGCAGCAGATAAAGCAAAAATATCTGAATCGTCCTTGCATGCATTTTGTCAATTTAATACTACTTCACTGCTCAGTTAAACTAAATTTTCCTGGCTACATTCATTAAAAATAAATGCAATTATTCAATGCTTGTGATATTAGTGGGCAGCCTCACACCTCAAATCAAAACCTCAGAGCCAAAGTATGCCAGATTTTGAGAGGGTTTAGGTTTGAAGCTAGTTTAGTCTAGCAAAGCAATCTATGAACATAAAACTCACAGACAACAGACAAACTATCTCCGCAGACCAGACTCTCCGGGGTGCTCAAGTAATATACTCAGGCAGTCAGAAGAACTTTCTTCAACCTACTGTTCTTCAATCTCAAATTAATTTTATTAATGGATCTTATACTTTTAAAACTGCTTCAGCAGGCAGAACAGGATGGGTCCTAGGAGTGCATAATGCTTAATTTCATGACAAACTCTTTGGTAATGAAAGATCCATCATGATTTAAAGTGAGTGTCCTACATAAAACAAGGCCATATGGGACCTGGCTCTGTTCTGCATTTGCTTACCAGGATGACAAAAGTTTCCACTAAACTGTCAGATACACATTGAGGTAGTTCCCTAACATTTCCTTCTCAGTATCTGCAGACTACTGACTTAATATGCATGTATTTCAGCATGTCTTAATATTTTGTTTCAGCATAATAAAAACATTTCAGCCTCCCTTCTTTGTTCTTGCCAACCTTCTTCTGCAGCAATGTCTGAATTAAAGTAGGTATAAAATATCTACTTATGCAAATCACACTCAGATATTTGGGGGGATGAAAATCCTAGAAAAAAAGCTATGTATAGCTGTGTGCTCACTGAGCAATCATTTCTCTCTTTATTTTGTCTCAAAATAAAATCCACAATCCCTTTTCAGCATATGAAAATCATACTTCTATACCTCATCCATCAATGTGTGGAGTAGGCTAGCTACTCCCTGTAGTATTTTTACAGGTAAGAGAGCACAGCCATTTTCTAAAACGCACTTGACACTTGCTAATGCTCAGTCTGGAAGTACCTGCTTTGTTTTCAGTGCATACAGGATGCCCTGTCAACCCTTGGCTTTTTTTTGTTTTAAACTCCAAACAATAAGACAAGTGGTAACTGATATTAATAACTAGCAGTTGCTTATAGAGCTGCTATTTAGCTTCCCTACCCAATTCCACACATTAAAATAGAAGAGGGGAGGATGAGGTTGACATTTACAAGTGCAGTTCTCTTGACAGGTGACAGAAATATGGACATCTATAGAGTCCCACGTGCTCTACCGACTGGGGAAAAGATGCCTAGGAAACTCAGCTGTAACTCCCACCCTGCAATATGGGAGACACCCTGACTCAGAAAGAGAAGGGAGTCTAACAACCTTCCCAGAAAGCTGTGGACTAGGGAGGCATGGGCCCTGCAGATGTGAGATACCCTCTCCCAGGTTACACTGTACCTCAGGATACAGACCTCTTTTTTTTTTCCTCTGAACCTGAAACCTCCTAATGTGATTATTTCCTCTACCTCAGTCTTGAAACTTACCCCCTTTTTTCCTTATTAGCCATGATACAAGGTAGTTGTAATGCTATAGTCCCAAGAAAAAGCCTGCTGTTGTGTCCTCTCCTGTCCTACCATTTACTTGTAAACACATAAAATCTCCAAATGCCCCCAGTCCCAGGTTCTTAAAATGACACAGAACTCAGAAAATCCTTGTTTTCCAGGATGGCAATGAGAAATACATGTTTTCTATTAATTGGCTGCTATTTGCCTAATTCATAAAGATTTTATTGCTGGAAAAACAAAGGAAATTAAAGCCTTCCCTGTGGTCTTAAATCCTTTTTTGGTTATGGATTTCCTTCAGGAGGAATGATCACCCATGCCTGCATAGCTCTATGCTTGCAGCTTTATGCAATGGCTTCCAATTAAATCAACAGGATGGAGAGCAAACACACAGCTTCTTCCCTGTAAAACCTTCCACCCCCATGGCTCAGTTTTGATTGAACAACATCAGGATGTCTTTACGTGGAAAGCACCTCAAGGAAAAGGTGGGCACTAACCCACCATGAAGAGAGGGGTGGCTAATAGCAGCTAAACAAGCAATCAGAGAGAAATTTGTATTCTGGTTCCTAAAGGCAGGACAAGGGTCCTGGCCAGTGGCTCCCATCTGCTATTGAGCAGAAATCACAGCAACACCGCTCCAACACGCCTGTGTCCACCTCTCCACCATGACCAGGTGTTTCTTGGGCTTAACGAGGCAAAGTGAATGCCAGCAGGCAGGGTGTTTTCAGTGATTCTGTTCTGAAAGTTGAATCTGCCATTGTAAGATTATGCTAATAGCTAAACCTCAGCTGTTCATGTCAATTTCTACTTTGGGAAGGCTATTATCCCCTGCATCAATTTAACAGGAGCGGACTGAGCATTAGGTAGGTCTCACGTACACAGAAAATGCACAGCAAGTGCCGCCACCACACAATGCTATATATTAGGAGTTCTGAAAACACCGGAGTGAAGCCTCAAAGAGATGATTATAATCCCCAAACGCTGACTTGGAGATGGCAGACTTCTCACACCAGCATACGTAATTATAGCAAGCACTTGCAAAATTTATTCTCCATTAAACATGTAGCTTAAGTATCAATAAAGATGGTTTGTCTTCTTTTCCTTTACTACTGATCTGACCTTGTTGTTAATAAAAGTAAGAAATGGCTTTTTTCATCAATACAGGAATGCATGTTGATTGATAATTATCACTATACAGTCTGCTTAGAGCCCTTCTAGTTTTCTTTGAAGGATCACAAATTATACACAGCACAGCAGGGTTTCTTCAATGATCACATCTGATGCATTTTATACAACATCCTTGTTTTTCTATCTGGTATCAAACCCTATAAAACACATCATTTTATGGGGAACCTGAAATTGGATTCCTCTGCAATAGAACATTTCCTCCTTTGACTGTCGGCAGCACTTTATAAAATATTTATTGATAGGATGCCTAAAAATACACATAGACCAGCACAGCTTTAAGATGGATAACTATTTAGCAGCCACAGACTAGATTTCACACCACAGGGGTCTTATTAGGCATAGTTGCCTAGAAATCACAGATCTTCTGACATATGATTATAAATATTTTCATTTAAAATGAATAATTCAGCTCACTGAACAGAGAAAATTATATAATTTTTACTTCTTCAAGGTTCTTCAGCAAAAGCTGTGCTCCAAAAACAGAGGACGCAGCTGAACAAGCCTGCATCTTTCTGCCTATTTCTCTTTTATTTCAAAACAGAATTTAATTAGTCTTTTTGTGACACATATCACACATTCCTGGTCGAGCTTCAACATGAAATGCAGAGATGCTGTTATGGGCCTGACATCTCCCAGTACGACTCTATTTGATGCTGAAAGCTCCTGTCCCCTGAAAGCCCCCAGGGTTGGCTGCCTGCATACAGATGAGCCAAGGCTCTTCTCCATAAAATGGTGAGGCAGCCTCTTTTCTGGCTAACTAAGGCAGGAACAAACATGCTCTCACAGCACTCAGAGACACACAGCTTCCCCAGGGAAGGGTGGCACCGGCTTCTGCACCAGCGATGGAGAAGGCAGAGACTCGCAGCCACTGTCCCGCTCCACAGCTACTGCCTGACTGGCTCCTGCCATGACTACATTGGGTGCATTTCCAGTGAAGCACCAAGAAATCACCTGTTGCTTACACACATTTTGGTCCAACGAGCTTCCCCAAGTGCGGATGGTGAAGGAGAGTCAGCTCTTGGACACCATAACAAAGCGCCACTCCCTCTCCATCACAAGTGCCTGCTATGTGGGAATCTCAGCTTGCCAGAGAGGGATTGCCACAATTCCCAGTTCTTCTGTCATGGATGCTGAGGTTCATCCTCCTCTGTTATTTATTGAAGTTACAAAACGCTTACCTTTCCATTATTTTTTTTTAATGTAATTAATTTCTCTGTGATACAGGGATCCCCTCCCAGCACTCAGGTTTTCCATTCTCAGTGCGGTTCATATGAAACACCCTAAGGTACCATCTATTACTCATAAGACTGCAGTGGGCTGAGTGTGGCACTACACGGTTTCTCAAGCTGGACTGTACTTTCCAGAAAACATGCTCCTTATGTTAAAGACACACCTGAGCATTACACAACCCACCCAACCTGAGCACACTTGCAATTAATTTGCTAGAATATTTTATTCACAAGCACATCTGTTGCAGCATATTTCACCATATTCACAGGACTAAATAAAAGCCTGTTGTCCACTGTTTATAGGTATATAATGCATTCAACTCATGCAAAACAACAGCATTGCTTTCCTGAAAGCTACTACTGAGAATTTCTGCTTGATGAGTATAGCAATCTTAATTGAGATTTAATGTTTACTTTACCTGGTTAAGCACAGAGCAAACAGTAGAGAAATTATTGTGAAACAAAAAAAAATATTGTTCAAAAGCTAATTAACAGCAGTTGAAACTTGCTTGGTTCAAACAATAACATGCTCAAGCAATGGGTGTTTTCCAGCACAGCCATGCTTGGCCTCAGAGATAAACCTTCAAACTCGCTGTTATTTCAGGAACTCAAACCAATTATTAAAAAAGACTAATTTAAAAGAAAGCATAATCTTAACTGTAGAAAAGCAAAATGACTAAATATTTAATTCTTCTGTCGTATGCAGTGAACTAGAAAATAGGAAGGGTGAGCATGTGTGTTTGTGGGAGATTCTGTTTTTAACCCACACATTTCATAATGTTTAGAAAGAAACAATCAGCACGTCACAGCTGCTTTCACCTAAAGCGTCAATTCAAAGACAGTGAATCTTTCCAAATGGTTGTATTGAGCTTCAGCTCAGGTTCTGACTTCAAAATCTGCACTGCCTTTCCATCAAGAAGGATCCAGTTTTGGCAATGCCATGCACTGGTTTTCACCTTGGCACTTTTACTTGCAAAGGACTATACACATTTAGATGCACTAGAGATTCAGTAACATCATCATTTCTGTCCCAAGTTCAAGCATTTAGATCAAACCCCCTCCCACTTACTCAGCCTTATGTTTTGCAAAATAAAACTAATTTAAGTCTCCCTCCTTCCTTTTACATTGGACAATCACTCATGATCTCCAAAAGCCTTTATCAGGCTTTATTTTTAACCCTTCCTGCTCTGCCTGATCTGTTAAAAGCCACTTTAGCTCTGAGAAGCGCAAGTTGCAACGCTTCAGTAACTCATTTTCTTGAGCAATCCGGTCCTCCTTTGAGGACCCATTCTATTTCTCATGGTGGTTGGTCTACTCTTCTCATTCCCTGTGTTTTTAGCTACTGGGGATAATAAAAATATGGATAAATGACTGTTTTTAATGTCATGTAACATTCGTAGCATGCATATAATGCAGTAATTATATAAGCAACTGTCTCTATAACCACTCTTCAAGGAATCATTATCTACAAATCTGCCACTTTGCCTTTAAAAGTACAGCACTAACCTGTCAAAAACAAATTGGGTTTTCATTGAAATACTGCAGGAGTTAAGCAAATAAACTGCAGAACCACGCCTTGCAACAAATCAATACTTCATGCCATAATTTATACTGTGGAAAGCCAAAGTAGAAAGACATTTACGTAAAACTGGAAATTTCCTTTTTTTTTTTTCTTTTCCTCTCCCACAGAAATCCAACGAAGCTTCAGAAGTGCCAACACCCACAGCCATACCTGTTAGGGGCTAAGCTATACTGGGCAGTGAAAAGCTTATGGATGTTAACCATGATGAATAGGAATGCCTCTGTTTGACCTACACCACTTCTGCTGCTCATCACAGGACAGATACTGAAGCATAAGGATATTTAAAGAAGAAATAAGATGAATTTTGTATTACACAATGTTCGCAAAGGCAAGAACCATTTTAATCAGCTCCTTGAAAGACAAAAGTGGCTTCAGCTTTGTGCACCAACTCCTGCATCCCAGTCTGCTCTTCGTACTGAATGCGATTTCCCATCTAACAGCAGCATCAAATTTCTTGTTTTCATTAAAGGCTCAACATTCTAAATGAAAGGCAATTAAAATAATTTCAAACAGCAAAAAGCCAGAATTGTTCTACAAACAAACTCTTCCCCTACTTGCTCTTTAAATTCATCTCCCACTTCTTCTCCCCTCCCAAAATGTCAACTGGATTTAAGCAGAAGTTTTCAGAAGCAAGGATGGACTCCCATGATGTAATTCCACTGACTGTGTCTTCAGGTCTTACTAAGCATTACTCTCACTGCTGCCAGACGGAATCTTGCTTGGATAAAAACCAATAGATCTACCAGCCTCTATGTCCTCAACAGGTTCTGCAGAAGTCCAGATCATTAAGAGAGGAGCCCTTGGATTATGATTATTTGGTCAGTTGTTCCACTGTTACTGAGACATGTTCTTAAATAAATTGAAAGTTCCTAACAGGACACTTTGGTAGAAAACATGGTTATTTTAAATAATGACACAGTTCATGTACAGCAATATTTCTCAGCTAATGGATGTCTTCCTTAGGATTAATGTGAAAAGCCACCCCAGAGGTCATGAGACACTGTCAGGGTCAATCATTATTTGTCAACATTTTGAAACACAGATATGCAGAACTAGATTACATCATGTAGCTTTTGTTACCCCCCAAAATGTTTTACTCTCAGAATTGTAATAAACACAAAATGGCGACAACTTAAAAAACATCAATGCTGAAGAAGGCACCAGTGACTTGAAAATTGCTGGTGTCAGGATAGAAGCTTCTGAAAAATGTTCAACAAGAATCTAGAGTAGGTTCTGGCAGTAACTAGTAATGCAAGACCTCATTATGGTAGATAACTATGTTTATGCCTTTGTACTTGTAATTTGTTGAGGTCTTGCTAGCTTGAAACAATGGCTAGTGAAATGATAGAAAAATAAAATAGAAAAATATGTTCACATTTCAGCATTCCTAAAGGGCCAAATGAGCAGGGTTGAGCATTTTTTTTCTGCCTACAGACTCCTAACAGTACTGTGAGAAGGGTCCATCTAAAACTGTAATGCTACAGGAGAATTTCAGAAACAGACTGGACTTATAACCCATAAATTCTTTTTCAGTCTTAGGTCCTCAGCTTAGGTAAGTATGAGTAAGTTTCTATGTAGGTGAATGAAACACTATGAGCTTTTGTTTAATACTTGTGTTTTGAACTAGACTTCCGTGCCTTCAGTCACAGGTCTCTTTTAACTGAAGTTCTGCTAGCTGGAAAAGGCTATGACGTTTCTCTGGTGCCAGTGATGGGTGGAGACTCTTTCTATATATTGAGAGATGCAACAAAGCCATTTCTTTCTGGTTTAGAACTATTAAAAGCATAGCAAGGCTAAATTTGCTTGATGTCCAGTATTCATACCTGATAGGTTTTCTTCTCCTCATCAACCACAGGATTTTGGCCCCATGAATGCTGGAGAACTCTCCAGCCTGTACCACTGACTCCCCCGCAGCTGAACTCCCAGTCCTGCTGCTGTTTCAGCTTGCAGGCAGATGCCAGAACATGTGCAAACATCCACTCCTCTTTCTGGCAGCGACTTCCTTGTGGAGTTATGCCTGACCATCTTATCAACCCACACCTCAAAATATGACCTCCCCCAGACATAGTTTACATAGGCTCTCCCAACCATAAATCTATTCACAGGTGACAGCCTGAAGCAAAACCGGCTCAGATCTCATCCTGTTCCAGCCTCTTCCATTTCAGGTAATACTTCACAGAGCTTTGGCAATGATTCCAACTCATTATCTTCCTTCATATCTACAAAACTCAATCCCCACAGTGACAAGCTTTTCGGCTCCTTTTGGCCAAAAAAAAAAAAATAAAAAAATTAAAAAAAAAAAAAATCATAAATTGAAAAGGTTTTAAGACCATGCTAAACTACACATGTCCAAATCACCATTTCCTTTACAATTTCATTTTTTAAATGGAAAATAGGCTTTATGAAATCTAGGGTTCTGACAGCTGAGTTCCGTATTTCAGGTTCTACCGCGTAATTTTCATGTTTAATACAAATAGCTCTTAACTGGGTGAGGAAAGTGAAAGGGATACTAATTTTATTAAACCTGGCAAAAACCTGACTTCATTTTAAGATCCCCAAACTCTTTCTCCCCCTATGCTGTATGTTTGTTGATATATCTCCAAAGTTGCCCACTGAAAATGATTTTGAATGCATCTTCTGAAGGCTGGCTGAAATACATGTACAGATATAAGAAACCACTTTGAATTTGCATCATCTTTTCAATGAATGTCTTGATGGTAGAAACTCTGGAACTCAGATGCTTTATTTTGAGCTTGATATTCTTCACGCTTCTCCATGCTCGGCTGTGACTGATAGCAAGCTGGCCTCTTCTGCTGCCCATTTATTTGCTGGCAGGAAACCTCCCTTTGCTAACTGGCTGCTTCCAGCAGCACAGCACCACCTGACAGATTAAAGCCAGATATATCATTGAACATCAGCTGAAACAATCCCACAGTGCCCTGCCTCCGCCTTCTCTGGTGAACTTTGGCATCAAACAATGGCATATTCAGCTGCTTACCAGTTCTCCAGGCTGCTTTCACTCCCCGCTAACCAGCCCAATTCACAATTACTCATGTTCGTTCTTGTTACAGCTTTGGGAAAACACAAACAGTATTTAACAATCTCCTCCAGCATCACTATAGCCCTTCCTGGGGATAAATACACAACTTCTGTGCTTTCCAGATTGCCACCAACTGCTTATCTGTTTAACTCTGCATTTTGGTAAATCTCACTGTGATATAGACAGAGGGAAAGTAATTGTTAAGGAATGTCTGCTGTAGTCCATGGGGTCAAAGCCTGTCTGCTTGCTGTAATTTCATAAATGTGGAATAATAAGAAACTAAAACTTCCCTATTGCCTGCTGCAGCTCAAATCCTCTCTCTGTGCAACCATGTGTTACCCTGGCTTCTTTGGCAGTGGTACTTGAATATCCTCTTCACGTCTCAGAACAACATAAGGATAAACCCTAAAATCTCTGAAGAGATTCTTTTTTCTCTTTCTGGAATGTTAAGGTGCCCTACTCTTCTTAGGTGGTGCATTTTTGCTGTTGTTTTTTTTCAATGGGGCTACAGGAATTTTCAAGACTGGTTTCCCAATCACTGACTCATATAAGAAATACTTAAACTTTTTGCAATTTATTTAATCCTCTCTCTTCCATCGCCTCAAGGATGTTAATCTGTGTTTACCACTCTGTTTTACGGAGTACTTTTGAGGACAGTAACAACGTCCTCAAGTTAGGAGTAGCACATCTATCCAAAGAAGATTCTCTGCCTGAAACTAGATTACTTAGATACAATCTTTTCCCTTTGCATCAGGGCTGAGGTCTATCCATGATCATTCTCAAATACATAAGTTGTCCTCCACTGCAGAAAAAGTGGGAGATGATGTATCAAATATTTTTACAACTTTGCCTGACTATGAAAATACATACATACATACCACACATAAGGGTCTCCTTTTGAAGGAGAAGCTGCCAATTAGTTGTCCCCACAAGGCTAATTTATAACTCCCTGAGGCTTACATAGCTGTAGCCTATGGCTGCATGCAAGATTCATAATACCTGCTGAGGGACAAATCCTTTCAGAGACTTTTCACTTTGTTGTTCTGAATAACCCTTCATCAGTTTTCTGAGCATAAAAGCACAGTTGTGTGTGACCTTGGGAAGGTGTCTTCTTCACGGGCATGGAGTGCAAAGGCAAGAATCAAAGCAGGCAGGCTCCTGCACTGAGATCCATTCCCCTTTATACCAATATGGCTCTAAGTAAGCGTTCTGCATGTGAGCTACTGGCCCAATGCACGATTCCTGAGGACCAGGTATGGAACAGGGACAGACACAATGATGCTCAGCTGAATTTTCAGCCAAAAGGAAACAACAGATATAAGAAGCAAGTACTGCTTCCAGACATTTCAGGGGGGTGCTGGTTCTCAAATCTGAGTAGAACACTCAGTCTTCCATCATAAATGAGGTTAAAAAATAAAAATGAGAAGAGAGAGCAAATCAGAGCAGCAGAGACAGTTACAAGACTCTTATTCTGAGATCTTAATTGGCATGAAATTGATGGTAAGGAGAGCACCACTGTTTCTCCTGCTTTGACCTCTGCAGCGCAAGATAAACAAAACTTCCTTGATAAAGTCTACAAAAAAAGTCTGCAAAACTTTAGGGCTGTATAAATGTAGGAGTAGTTACACTTATACAGTCCTTAAATTTTGCATTCGTCCTCTGAAGGCAACCATGAGGCTGATGCAGCCCCCAGTGAAAATGAGTTTGACACTCCTGGTCTACAGTTTCAATATCTGGTAGTCAGTCAGCCACCTGCTTCGTACAGACAATATAACAATATTAGAGATCCTTAGAATGAAGCCAGCGTTCTGCTCAGCTCAGCATCCAGACCCGGCTGGCTCCCTCAGCCAGAGAGATGGTGGACTGGGCACACACACCACATTTATGGCCCCAAATCAGGCCACCAGCATAAGGAGAAGTGTCAGTGGTTTGATTGCAGATGCCACCCCTGTGCATGTGCCATGGTAGTGTTCCCCACTGAAACTCATCTTCTTTTTTGGAGACTGAGAGCATCTGCTGACTGGAGCATTCCTTCCAGTATTTCAGAGCCAGAACAGCTCACATGGAAATCAGACCCAGCAACTTATGCTGTTACCAACATTTCCATTAAGTCCACATGAATTTACAAATAAGGAGAAAAAAACAAAATCCCTCAACTTTTTTAACTGCTGACCTCACAAATCACCACAGGTCTGAGGTAGCAGTGTCTAACTTGCAGGACCACCCTCTGAGGGCACTTAGAGACAAAACTTAGCATATACAGAACATGTAGTGGTTTCCTTAACTCCCACTCCCAATCATTTTGCAAGGGTCACAGGATATTGCTGCCTTTCCTTCTTCCAAGAATAGCCTTCCCCCTCCCAGTTATCGGCACTAATACAACTGAATGTACATCCACACAAAACCATTCACAGAAGGAAGAAATGCCACCTCCAAATTAAGAAACTATCACTGGAGGAAAAATTCACCCCAAAGAAGTGGCTTACTGAATCATTGACCTATTTCTGGTCATACACATACACGCAAAACACTGAATCTGGATAATAACTCACCTGGAAAATGCAAGAAATAGCATGATGACACATTTTGTAATATATTTAATTATTAAACTGTGAACTGTAATGCTGAGGATAATTCCAATTTAAGACAATTTTTTTTGTCATTCCCAGTGCCCTCTAATAGCTCAATGTCCTGTTCTGGGACACTGGTACTGGAACAAAAGCCCAACAGAGAACATTCATGGAAAAATATTTATTTTTAATAACTGAAAATAACAACACTAAAGCTTTAGTATAAGACCATGCGAAACAAAAGGCAGTTTGCAAAGCTCACCATGAATTGAATGTGGGTTGGTAAAACAGAGACAAAAACTTTCTACAAAATGCCAGAATAACGTGATTGGTAAATATTTTGCCCAATTCTTGCTTGGATCCTCAAATTCAGTTAAAAACCTAGAAATTATTTGGCATATTCAGAAATTAATGAAGAAAATGAAGTTCCCAGAAATAATTGAAGGAACAGGAGTTTCTACACTCAAGCTGGAAATACAGGTAGACCTGCACTCACACACAGATTTGGGAAGGAAGAAGGACCAGAAAGCCCAGAACCCGCACTACCACCAAGCCCTCACCCCTTGGGATATGCTAGCCTAAAAGAGATGCAGACTCCAGTCAGGTTCTGAATAATGCTAGTTTCCACATTACAAGAGAACATTGTTTAACCAACATTTTTCACAGCTCCAGCTGCTCTTACTCCAGTTACCAACACAGCCAAGACAACATCTTTCCATTTTCCTCTCTATAGCTCATCAGCAGGACAGGCATCTGTCATGCACTAATAGTCTGATAAACAACTGAAGCTGCTTATAGTTCATTCAAGGGGAATAATGTTATTTTCTGGGGTCATCTTATTATTTAGTAATCTCAGATGGCTCTGTCTAATTAATCAGAAGTAAATGAGAATCTTCTATTGGAAATGAAATTAATTACAGTTGAGGTATGCTTTCAACAGGAATAAGTCACTTCCCACTGTATTTTTAGATCATTTACCCAAACGACTTTCAGCTGCTTTATTTCCACATACAACAATGCCACAGTTGAAAAGCTGACTTTAATCCTGAAGCCAACTGGATACCTGGCTATAAAAAGGATAACAAAGTCTACTAGAGCAGTCAAGTCAGTCTTGGCACAATGCAAGGCGGGAGCAAGGGTCACAGACCAGCTGCCAAAGCTTCTCATCCTGCGGTGGCTGCACACTGGAAGAATGATCCCGCTGTCATAAAAGCTGCTGCTCTTTCCTGGTTCAGATAAATCACCTATATAGCAATGGGGAACAGATATTACAGACAGTTTGGACACAAGAAAATTGTCTTGGACTTTTTCAGGACTAGGTTGACCATCTCAGTTGCCCATTTTAGACTGCCAGAAAATAAAGATTAGGCAGAGTGACAGATAGATAGACTCCTATGGGCTTAAAAGTTACTATTATTTCCTTTGTAACTGTCTGCTCCACAAAAACAGTGAGATTTGAATGTCAAGCTGTATCTTTTCTGCCTCACACATCATCACCAGTAACCCTGAAGGAGTATTTTGCAAAGGTCGCCTTTGCAGCTGTTTCAGATGTCTCTGCTATCACTTTACTTAGGTTAGTCCCTAGGTATTCCCAGCAGAAAGGGAAATTATGTAGCAACAGAAATTTTCTGCACAAGTAAAGCCACAAAGGGAAGGGTTAGGGCTGGTAAAGATGACAATTGTCAGTGTAGCTCACGGAAAAACGTGGGGTCTTACTTTGTTATGCCTCTAGGTAAAAATTGTGCAACCAGCAGTTTAGCACTTAAGGTACAGGCAGAAAGAAACAAATTACACTGATTCTCTCTTAGCCATTTCATGTGCCCTGCAAGAGTTAGCAGAAAAGTCTTGCTGTCTGTTGCTAGACGGAAAGAGGAGTAACAGAAAGGCTCTGCTACAAAGTCTCTTCCTAATCAAAACTAAACAAGGTGACTATAATCCAATACGCACTAAACCTGCCAGAGGACTCCTGCAGAGATAACTCACTGGACCAGCCTTAGTTTAAACCCCTTTGAAGGATGCAAACTGCATTTCTCAGGGCTAAGCCTAAAGATGAGTAAGAGTGCGGTGCCCTAGTGTTGTGCCCTTTATGCTCGGGACAAAAGGAGAGTTATTTCTGTCACTGATGCAACATGTGCTGGAATCAGTGGCCACTGCTCACGTGGGATGTGGCAGTTCCGCAGACGCAGTTGTCAGCAAGGGCCCGGGGCTGCTCAGGCTGTTCGGTGCAGATGGACATCCTCTATGAAATCACAAGCGACATTTTTAGCTTGGATTTGCAAACCACTGTGAAGCTGGCACAGGTTGGGGGAAGTGAGCTTGCCCAGGATATGGCAGTTGATGTTGACCTCAACCTCGCAGAAGATATTGGCATTTGGGAGTGAGTTTACTGGAGGGGATTTTTTCACTGAGATTTTGACTGAGTGGTCTCCCATCCAGTTCTTGCTGCTCTAAAATGAGATGGAGGTTTGTTCTTTGTCAAACTCTTTTGTACTTCATTACTCAGCTCCTCTGTCTTTGGTGCATTACTGATATTTAAACACCAGCATTTAATAGACCTGTGTTACACGTAAAGGAAAATTGTGACTTTTCATTTGTGGTCATATCCCCGTTAGTAAGCAAACGTAACACAAATGAGGAACTCAAAAATATTCTTTACTGCTAAGTGCCATATGAACTTGATTTTTGCTTCGACTGTACAATAGGCTCAGCACAAATAATGTGCGTCTGCTCATTTCCTATGTACTGTCTGGACAACACATCTTTAAAATACCTTTGGTCATGCAAGATAAAACAAGTGAAAACCAAAAACCATTGCCCACTTCTTCAATGCAGCTGTGCCCCAGGTGTATATTCTGCTTTGAGGTAGCTATAAAAATTGGTAGCGGCCATAGTGCAGACACACAGCCCTGGACTCTAAGCATCCTTTTCCTGACCCTGAACTTGCTCACAAACTTTACTAACTTACAGATTTTGGTTGACAGTTCAAATAACATTACAGGCAAATTTTGAAAATCCAACAAAACCCCCGAATGACTAAGGTGAAGCAGCAATAGACAAGACCACAGAAAGGAAAGCATCTCGCCCTGCTTCCAGTGCAGAAGAATACAACAGCATACATGATGGTGAGCTTTCACAATGGGAGTGAACTAGTAAGGGAGTTATTAAAATAGACAGGAAAGGGAACAAAAGAAAACAGAACAACTACAAGAAAGAAACAAATACAAAACCTGTGGAAACTTGAGAAAATACTTTAAGTCTCTACTTTGTGTAGTTTAGTTTTTATTGGTTTACAGCCACACCAGAGCCAGTTTAGAGAAACCAGCCAAGAAGGCACTAACATGATTGTGACCAAGAAATGCAATTTACTCTGTGCTGAAGCCTACAACTTACTATATTCATTACTGGATTTATGCCAATCACATATGGCCAGACTCAAATCAGAAGATGTTCCAAGGTCCTGGATGCTACAGACTATCAGTGTGAGAAATGCCATATCACCTGAAAGCTGCCCAGCTGTTCACTGGCAAGCAATCATTTAGTTCATGAGACAGAGTTTAAAATTGATCTATTTGGTGAAAATACCACCCTGCTCATTTTGCACTGCACTTCTAATATACTTCTAGCAACAATCAACCAATAAATAGCTCGGTTTAGAAATGAATTAATATATCCTTACCTACTTGGACTTCATACTCTGTGCTGTTCAGACTTCTGCCAGGGATAACATGTGAATGACATTGAAGTCAATGATAAAACTTCCACTGACCTTAAGGATGGTAGAATGTTAACCTAAATCCACTCTTTTTGGAAACCCACCCACATTGCTGCACAGGACTAACCTGTGTGTCAGAATGCCCAGATTTCCCACACATACAAAACGTACTTTCTAATTCACGGCCTTTCCACTTTTTTTAAAGGTTACACACATTTTTTCCCTTACGCAGTCTAATGCATTCATAGAAAAAAAAAAGTACTATTTCTTGCTAGTAGCAATCCAGATGTATGTGCACAGAATAATGATTTGATGTCTGCAGCATCACATAAAAAACTACCCAGCCACAGCACGTGGGCTGCACAGAAACAGTCCCAACAGGTATTTATTTGGAGGAACTATGGAGGAATAACTACAAGGGTTTCTCTGGCTGCCTGTTGATTTACAGCCAGTCCACACCTTTTCAAAAAGCCACTGACTGTAATTTTGCCCTTGGCACCTACTCTGTCTCATCTCCATGTGGTACTTAGCTTGACGGCATTACCTGAAGTTTCACCCAAAAGGGATTGCAAGATATGATCTGAAAAAAAGGATTAGCGCTACTTAACTGTACATGACTATATAGCCATATCTAATTATGCATCCCACAAGGAAAAAATAGAGTACAATTCAAATGTAGGCAAAGATGAAAAGAGAGAGGCAATGCAGAAAAGCGTAACAAAATACTGTAATCATTCAAGTTACCCCACAAGAGCAACCTCTCATGCTTTTGTCAGACTCTTCCTGGACCTGCTGCTTAGAGCAGCTTGTAAGAGCAAGACAAAATACCCTATGGATTGAAAAACCATGGCAGAAATGCAAAAACAAAGAGGGAACAACAGAGTCAGAAGTCTAAATTTACTACTGGCAGAATATGTAAAACAAGCATAAAGTTATTTTTTGTATCAGAAAAGCTTTTCTGTTAGTTGCTGAAAAAAGCCTTTGATAGTTCATAAGAATTAGTAACATAAGACAGAATGACTAAACTTTATATTAATATACACAACTAAAAATAATGATAAAATATTTCAAGCTATTCAAAATGTCAACTAAGAAGTTATGAAAACCATTTACTATTTATGAAAAAGTTCCAACTGTCGAGCTTCTCCTTAGCTAAGAATTTGATGTTTTCTCCAACTACCTTGATGATTTCTTCATATACACAGCAACCAATCACGCTGTGACACCATCTCTAACAGTGTAAAAACAAAGCTCTAAGGTGAGGAGACAAGAGCTCTAAGCAATGACAATGGGTGATCCAAGGCAGAAGGGTGTCAGCAGAGTGAGAAATCTTATGATACAGAGCTTCTATAGTTTACATGGCTGCTGATAAAAAACACCATGATTTTCAGCAGCTGTGAAGAGACAGAAGACAGATGAACAGTCGGTGGCCCAAGATCTCCTAGAAGGTATTTCCCATTTGGATTGCAACAGGTTAGATTGTTCCCTCACCTGTGCCACCAAACTACCCTCATAATTTATTTTTGTTTAATCATTAACCTGGCACAGAAGCGAGTTCAGAAGAACGTAATTTTTATTTTGAAGAATTGGTATTTTAGTCTTTTGTGTGCACTGCTGTTCTTTGCTATTCCACACGGGTGCCCTTCATCATGGCAACAGGAGGTGGCTGAACCTCCTCTGCATTTCCTTCTCGCAGTAAAGCTGTGCTGACAACTCTTAACTTTTTATGTCATCTTAAATGCACAAGGTCAAAAAATAAATCCTCTTGCACTATGACTGGGTTTTCTTGCTAAATCAGCATTACTCCAAGACATATAAGCGCATGAGTTTTTAAACATCGTCCTTAGGCTGTTTGTCTCCTCTGAATTCCTGTTGAATATTGATTTTGGATTTAAAGGTCCAGCTGCCCACCTCATCAGGTTGCCCTGGTGTATACAAACTTTGACTGTTTAATGAGTTATTTTAAACGTGCAGATACCTCAAGGACTAAAGAACAAGGACAACGTGAACTTTTCTTCTATTGTTTTATGCCACAAGGTTTTAAGATCAAACTATACCTTTACAGCAATACAGGCTTGCCCTTCAAGATATAACCACCAACCAGATTATTGTGTGTACTTCTGTTTTGCAGGCACATCTAAGGCAACTCTGCCTAGCCTTATAATCAATCTTAAAATACCAGAAAAATCACTTGATACTAAACTTTAGGCCACATGTTGGCTTTTGAGATATTCATAACTCTAGCAGACCTTATATTAAGCAAATGGAATTCATTTTGTAGTCATTATCTGGATGCATATCTCCACAGGTGAGCTACCATCTAGGCAGGTTTAATGGACAATTCCTCAGGCTGCCCTGGCAATTACTCCTGTACTGACCTGGAAGGATCATTAATATTAGGGAGTTGAGAGGCAATTCAATTTCCACTCTGGCTCAGCCCTAAGATGCTTCTAAGTAGATGCTGTCAGCTGTGTCAAATTATGTATGAAGCCTGGGCAATGTGGAAGAGTATTAGGAACAGAGCTGGGAACGACAAACTCAATTCACAAAGTTTTCAGCCTGAACTTGAATAGTGGCCTAAGATACCAACAGACCAAAACCATTTGGTACAGGAAAACTCTAACAACCACACAAAATATTTTTTTAGGAGGTAAGATGCTACAGGAAGAGCAAAACCACATATAGATTAGCACAGAGCATTAAGAGAAGAGCTGTTTTACAGAGTTGCATATTAAGAAATTCAAATGCATACAATAAAAGAAATGGCTTAATGGCAGAACCCTGAAGAAGCCCAGCTAACAAACACAAACAAGATTACACAATATACCTAATACAAAGTTTGGCTCCTCAGCCTCATATCTGCAGTAAAAAAAAAAAAACTAGCACGGCTCAGATTCAATGCAGCAGGTAACCTTTTCACAATCATGAAAAATGCCCCCCAAAACCATAGGTCCTCTCAACACAGTGGTTAAAACCTCTAAACTGGGATAAATCTGAGCAAACATTTCTCACACTTTATTATCCACAGATTCATTTGAAAGAAAACAATGTATCGGAAAAGCCTTTCCTCTTTACTTTCTGTCTAATGAGGGTAAAATTAAGACATTTATGTACAGACAGAAAATGCTGCTTTTTCTCTTTAAAGTCCTCTTTGCCTCTCTTGGCAACCCTCGTCCTCACCTTTGTCTTTGCTCACTATCACGATACACCCGTCCCACCAGGTGCCAGCTCTGGTTCTGCCAGCAGAATTCCCATGGTGCACACAGGCGTGATAGTGCCACAGCATTTTAACTCTTCTTGGGGAGAATAAGGAGCGAGAAAAGATCACGCACCTCTCCGAAGGAGCTGAGCACTCTCCCACAAACACATACCTTTCTGCGTGTTTTCAAGGTAACATGGAAAGCTTTGTAACCGAAGCTCTTTTAAATTAGATGCCTTGGAGGTTTGTTATTTAAAAATAAATAAATAAGTAGTCGAAAAGCCTTGCTCTTCGGTGTTAGAAACAAGCAAATAAACAATCAATCTTTTAAAAAGACACAAACACTTTCATTGTCATAAACATGCAGCGATTTACCCTCCCCCAAAAGATTAGAATGAACTCATTTAAAAATGAGGCTACTTTGCATTATATATCATGAAATATTAGTCAGTCAGATATAGTCATTCATTTGTAAGCAATTTTTCTCATCAAAACATGCATATAACTCACAGGAATTCCAGTTGTGCAAATGCTCACTGAAAAAAAATCAAATCAAAACAAATACACACATACGTACACACACACACATACATGCAGATTCTGAGCCAAAATGAAAAGCATGCATGGTCAGGGTTTAAGTATCATTTAAGCCAAAGTAATTGCTAGATTATTAAAAAGAAAGCCTGGCAACTACTTGAAGCAGGTTTTATTCATGCTTTTATTTGATTCTTCTCAATTTTCCTTTCCTTTAGACTCATTTGAAGCAAACATGCTCAAAACCATCTCTATTGTTTAAAAAAGCAGAAGAGAAAAAACAGAAGCATCCATGCTCTAGGTACCAAGGCGTTATTTTCCTTGAGCAGAAAAAAAAAAATGATAAAAGCTTTTCTGTATTTAAAACAGACATCGTGCAGAAATTTGATCATAATATTAATGACATGCAATCTCCAAGGAGACATATTCTAATTTAAAAAAAAAAAAAAAAAAGTCATTTTCAGTAACCGGTGCAAATGCCTTTTTTTTTTTTTTTTTTCTCTCCTCCTTGCTGTCAGACTAATGGTATCTTAAACCCTGCATGCTGCAGCGCTTCGCCTGTGCTCTGCATCGCCTGCGAGAGAAGAAGCTACCTGCGAGTTTTCACAGTGCCATCTCATATCCATGTCTGCCTGGCTACCCTGCGTGCTTACGGCTTATTTTTTTTTTTTCCTCCCCCCCCCTCCCTCCCCCCGCCTTAATTCTTAATGGAAATCCTAGGAAATTTAGTCCATCCTCTGAAATCAATACTGCTGACAGCCGCGCTGCCTCCGCGGGAGCGCCGGTGACAAATGGCCTGCGCACCAGCCCGGCCTATCAGCGCCCGGCACACGGGCGGCGGCGCCGCCGAGACACGGCGCCCGCGACGCGTGCCACCGCCCAGCCAATGGCCGCGCCCGGCTGGGCGTGGGGGGCGGGGCGGGGACACTGCGCGGGGCCGCCGCCCGGAGCCGCGCTGCGCTGCGGAGCGGAACGCAACGGAACGGAGCGGAACGGCCCCGCCCCGGCGGGGAGGGCGGAGAGGGAGCGCCGAACCCCCGCCCGAGGGTTGGGGGAGGCAGTTTTCCCTCTGGTGGGGTGGTCCTGGACATCAACGCGAAACACTCCGGTGCCTTAATCCAACATTTTAAAAGTTAAGGTGAAAGGGAGAAATAAACTTAACGGCACAGTCAATTATACTGTTAAGCGGCATTCTTTACTTTGTCAGCGCTAGGGAAACACTGGGGATCGTCCTCCATAAGAGTGAGTGTCAGGAGGATGGAGCCAGGCTCTTCTCAGTGACAACTAATGACAGGACAAGGGGCAATGGGTATAAACTGTAACACAGGAGGTTCCATTTAAATTTGAGAAGAAACGCCTTCACGGTGAGCTTGACAGACACTGGAACAGGCTGCCCAGGGGGGTTGTGGAGTCTCCTTCTCTGGAGACATTCAAAACCCACCTGGACACCTTCCTGTGTAACCTCATCTGGGTGTTCCTGCTCTGGCAGGGGGGTTGGACTGGATGATCTTTCGAGGTCCCTTCCAATCCCTGACATCCTGTGATTCTGTGAAGTGCTCCAGCGACTGGATGCTCTTGCACTGCTTATATTCACATAATCATTACATATGCATTACAAATTTTGAAAATTTTGACATACATCTATACTAAGAAATAATTGATGATGTTAGTTACAATTGTTTAGTTTCTTACTTAAAATACACATATTAACTCTTAGTTAAATATAAAATAGGCACTCTGCTTCTAAACAATGTATCACTTAATCTTCTGTCTCCCTCTTGTCATGCAGAAGGATCTAAAAGTTGAAAAATATCCCCTCGTTTTGCAGGTGGTCGGAAAGCATTTAACTGATGTCAATTGGTTAATGACGGGTACATCTTTTGTAACTTAATCACAGTATACATGAATTTGGCAGCTTCTCTTCAAAGGCCCGACTAATGAGCCAGGAGCTGCCAAATGAGCCCACAAAATGGAAGCTTCTCCTTCCCCCCAGAATCCCTCCACCTGCTGCACCCTGCACCTGCCTGCAGCACATCTGGGCCACGCTATGCAAACCCGCTCTGTGGAAACCTGGACTATGGAAACCCGCGCTGCAAAGCTGAGCTGCGCTCACCCAGCACTGGCCGTAGCCAGAGCAGGTCCCCAGTGCTGCAAGGTCCCCTGGGGCACTGGGAGCAGCCTTGATGCAGAAAGCAGCCTGTGAAAACACTTCGGGTAAGCTAGTCAAGAAACCCAAAACTCTCCAAATGTATGTCTCTTCAACAGACAACTTTAAAACAATTACATTTTCTTTTGATTTGCCCTAGTGAGAATTTTTCCTTCTAAGTTTTAGCAAATCCCAGCAGTCCCATGTGTACAAAGTTACCAAGCACCCACCTTACTCTCCTGTAAGGCTTTTCCAGAAGCCCTCAAAACTACTTTGAATAATGCGTGTATATGCTAAGGAAAAAGACAAGTGAGATTCAAAAAGGTCAGGTGAAATGACCTTTGCCATTCTCCTAACATGAGCTCAGAGACAATAAGGTTGCCCAGACATACCTTACCCTCTTGCACTCCTTTTAGTAGCAGCGTGCATTGCATGTTTTTAAAGGCATTTTGAACTCGCAGCACCATTTGACAAACCACACATCTGCATGTACATTTCTGCTAACAGCAAAATCGCGTGGCAGTAAAACAAAGCTAATGCCATGTCTTGATATACTTCACCATGGGCAATAAATTGAGATGGATTAATTAATTAATTGAGATGGATCTCTGTATCACAAACACCGAACCAGGTTCAACCCTAAGGCGTGTGGCTCAGTATATTTTGGTAGACTTGCATAGTAGTGCCAAGATTTTTAATATTCAGTTATTAAATTATAAGCATGTGTAACAGGTGTCTGCAGGTTTTTTTTTTTTTCCCCGATGAACTGAAGAATAATAGCTAGATAGCAGCAGGGCTGCTTGGTGGACATGGGTGCTGTCTGCATATGTTCATGTGGCTGTAATTCATTGAAACAAATATAGTTAATACTGAAAGCAATGCTGCATGACTTGTTGGAAGTGGTGTTACTGTTCATTAAATGTCTTGTCTGTCTGTGCTACATGGTGCTAACTAGAGAGAAGCCTCCGCCTTGAGTCTCTCACACCTGCCTGGTGGCAGAACCTGACTCTTGACCCTGAGACTGGCAGCCTTCAAGGCAACATGCAAGTGGATGGCACAGAGAGCACCATGCTCACTTGTTCTATACATCTTTTTATAAGTTTATTTTCTTCTAGTGTGGGAAAACAAAATTAAAAGGTCTCCTGGAGCTGGACATTATATTTTGATAGCTCCCAGTTGAGAATCTCAGCATTTTCACTGAGGGCAACTCTTGGCCCTCCAAGGAGCACCCTAGAAATCCCAAGATCTTGACTCGGCACCTTTCCCCTTTATGAAGGTGGCAGAATACACCATCAGGCTGTAACTACATGGTTGCTTGTGCAGTGTTTTGCTGTGGCAATGGCAATGGTCAATCTTTCTGCCCTTTTTGCCCATCCCTTTCTCAAGGACCAGGGCAGAGGACAGCAAGGGCAATGCTGATGGTTTGCAGCTGTGCTCTGACTGCCCTGCTGGCATCAGCATCAGTTTCCCTGGGTTGCCTGACAATAACCCCTGTTGAGGCTGTGTCCTCAATTAAAGGAGTTGATCTGGGAGGAAAAACAAATAACTCCTATTTTCATTAAGGAAATTATCTAAATGAGAATACTAAATACCATTTCAAGCGGTCCAAACAATGGGGTTCTTTCACATTCACCAAGTCAAACTTTTATTAACCCCAGCATGTGCCTTCCTGAAAGACAAGACTAAATTATCTATGATATTTTGCTTGAGGCAGTATTTTTCAGTAGTGTGATTCTACAATAACACTATTAACAATAATGGACTGTCATATGTCCTATGTGCTGTTATCCAGGGGACTGTCCTGGTTTTGTTAAAAACCAAGTTTCTCTTTTAGTAAATTTGCCTGTCAGCTAAAGCCTTCATATTAGCTGCATTTTCCTGGAGAACCAGATACTTGTTTTGGAAAACATAGCAATGGAATGTGAAGTTATTGATAAGCATGGGTGGACATCTCGCAAGAGTGGCAACGAGAAAAGAGGTGACCAAGAAACTGACCAACTAGGTATAACATTCCATTCACATGAATACTTCATATAAAAGTGGGAAATCACGAGGATCTCATCCCTTTTTTCCCTTTTGCTTATGGCCAACATTAGGAGAGGACCTTGCGACTTGTCCCTGTGAAGTGAGGCCTAGTGAGAGACTGAATCCAGTTCTGGTTGGCTGCAGAGTCCAATCCAGGACTTTGGTTGCCGGCTCTGCAGTTGCTGGGACTTTCAAGATTGGTTTTGTGTATTTTGTATTATTTTCTCTATTCTTATCCATAGCGTTAGTAAAACATTGTTAATTTTTCCAACTCTCTTCTCTCTGTCCTTCTTTCCCTCCCGATCGCCTGTCCTTAGTGGAAAGGGGAGAGAGGGAGGGGCAAAAAGTGGGAAGTGGGGGAGGAGAGGAGGTTAACAATACATCTGCCATGGTTTTATTGTCACCCCGCAATCAAAAGCCTCGACAGGGACACACATAGTAATGACAGCAACAGCATGGAGGAGGGACAGCAGATCCCGACTCCTCTCAAATGCTGAACAGATAATCTGTGAGAACAGGATGCTGTTCTGGAACCTTGCCTTGAAGTGCCAGGAGAAATGCTGCAGAGTGTACCTTGCTATGAGCAATGTGAGGTCAGAAAGGTAAAATGTACAGATTCTGCGTGCCCAGCAAAACAAAGCTTACAATGGAATGCTTTCTGTTGGAGAATATCCCTCCATCTAATCAAATTCAGATGTTTTTTTGCTTTTAATGGAGATGCAGCTGTATGTGTATGGTGTGTCACGTGCTATGGTGTAATATGGAGATACAGTAAACAATGTGGTTAGGATTGATTTTACCCAAAGAGTGTGAAGACACTGTAAGCATTGTGGGCTTAACAAAGCAAAGAGGTTAGAAATGAACCTGACTTTACACTTAAGTACCTGTGAGTTTACATTTAAGCAAATATTCCTGAGTGCTTTGTTGAATCAAAGGCATATATACAGAAAATAACACTAAATACAAAAAGGCAACGAACCTGAATTTGAGTAAACACTCTCAAGCTGTACATAAGTTTTGCTGAATGTATATATTCTGCCAAATATATACAAAATATTGCTTAAGAACCTGCTTGTCAATGCAATGAGGGATAGGAAATTGGTAGTATAGCACATATTTCATAGCAAGGGACATTGTGGCAAATATCGCAAAGACAAATCTATGTGGTTACTAAAATGCAGTAACAGTGTAATACTTGAAAAAGCAACACCAAAAAAAATGACATAAAATCCAACATACATACACAACCAAGAACAGAAAACGCCAGACTTGAGATTTGATTTAAATCTAAATATGCTACATATTTCATTAACTAGACAAGAACTGCACAGACATACCATCATTAAAATCCCCACTACTGCACAGAACAGACAGTTAAAATTACTTTAATTTATCTAGGAAAATGATCTACCCAAAAGCAAAAATGCCTTTTTTTTTTTTTCCTCCCAAATACCATTTTATAAAAAAAAATTGTACCTACAATTCAGAGAGAGGTGGAAACTTAAAGTTCTTACAAATTCAATCTACAGGCAAGCACAAAGGAAACAGTTTGAGATTAGAGTGAAACTTTTCATATACTTCGATTTCCGCATGAACAAATAATGTACTTAAACCTTGTGTTTTTAAAATCCAAAAGCACTTGACAGCTTGCAGGAGTTTTTCGGTAAGTGCACATGCATGTGTCCACATGCACACACAGCTACAGTCCTAGATGGCCACTCCACAGGCTGAAATATATTACCCACCACTTCTAATGCTCTTAATGAATGTGAAAGTTATGAGAGTTTTAAATATAAACTTCTAAGTGTCCTTAGGCATTAGGTTGGCATTTCAGCCTGAGAGTCACATCTCCCTCACCAGGTGGGCCTTTGCTGATGCCCAGTCACCTGTAAACCCCCAAATATTGTCCTCGGGAAGAGTATTTCACAGCTTTGTGGCATATGTGGATTTTCAGTCTACTGTGGGTTTTAATTTCATCATTACTCATATGCAAATTCATTCCTATCCAGAGAGAGCTGGTATTAAGGAGGTAGCCTTACTCTTTTTGCAGAAGAACTGGGGCAGAATTTGGGATGTCATCAACGTTATATCTTCTCCACTTTGCCCCTGAAGACTTCTGCAAGACTCCACTCTGCTAAACTACCAAACTCTGGGAAATAAATGTCAGTGTCAACACTTTCTGTCATCTCTGTAACACTTATTGTACTCTGCACCTGTGACAAAATTACCCC
Source organism: Columba livia (assembly GCF_036013475.1). Taxonomy (NCBI): domain Eukaryota; kingdom Metazoa; phylum Chordata; class Aves; order Columbiformes; family Columbidae; genus Columba; species Columba livia. The sequence continues at coordinate 106,099,006 of NC_088604.1, forward strand.
CTTCTGGCAGGAAGTCTGTAATCTGCTTCCCGGAGGTCTGAACTTTCCCATCACGCTGTCAGCCAAACTGCGCCCATCAGACCAGCTTGCAGATACCTCTGTTCCTGTGGATCAGAGGAAAACAAGCTTGACAGTGATGAAAATCTTTAAGAGAACTGCCTTCCAGTGCTCAAAAGGTCAAGATCTTCCTCCTTCTTTAAGCAAATGGAAGCAGAAAAACTGTCACTGGAAGAAATTACCCTCTCAAGAAACCATAATTTAGATCAATCCTACCTGTTTGTAACTAACAGCTGCCATGAGACAAAGTACAGTCCCAAAGCCTGTACTACCAACAAACAAACAAAATGTACCTTTTAGTGGGCACACATATATATTCATTCTATACCTCCTATTACCTCTTACTTATTATTCGTTTACTTTTTTTCTGATCTTTCCAAAACCTTCTATATGGGGTTAATCAACACTGTCATAATAATACACAGGGAAAACTAGATGATATGCAGGTATCATGCTAATTATATAGGGAACGTTTGTCTCATTTGCCTCCATAGATTTCATTTCTTACCCTTACTAATATTAACAGCACCCGATTTCTTGCAGCTATCTGGTCCAGTCATAAGTATTCATTGCTTTTTCTAGGATGAGGGGGACAAATTACATGGGAATATGCACAGATAAAAATTTAAGAATGAGAAAGAAGTCAGCTACTTGTATTGAAATCTTTATGAAGATGATTAAAAGTAATCAACTGCATATCTTAGTATTTTTGAAATGGCAAAATAAAACATCACTAGAAGAATATTTAAGGCTGAACACCTGTAGAAGAATGAGGAAGACAATTTGCTCCTAGACATCCTATGTACAGAAGCAGATACAGAGAAACAGTGTACGATGCCCTTCAGTGGAAAAAAACAAAAAAAAAAAACCATCACAACAACAACAACAAACCCCCCTTCCCGTACACACAAGAAAAAACAACCCACCAAAACAAAATGAAGATCAGATGAGATAAACTCAGAGCAGAGCACTCTCAGATTTTGGAGGTATCGTGCCCATGCTTTGCTAATTAAAAGTAATTCAGAATGCCTATGTCTAATTCATCACAAGGATCCATTTCACCCCTATAGCTACACAAAGATACCTAGTATGACACAGAAATTATTCACCCTTGCTACCCCGTGCAGGCCAGGAGAAGCGGGTTTGCCCTCCCGTTTCATTCAAGGAAGTATTAAGGCTGCCTTAACTTGCACCTGACCATCCACCGTCTAAGAGACTTGTAAAGACATCATCTCTCTTGATTGCTGCACTAACAACAGCTTTGTAATGGTCACAAAGTCCAAAATAAATGAGGGGGATTCTTGTGAACCCTCTTGCTTCTTTTGTAGAGGGGCAAAGGTAGAACAACACAGTGATGGACCAGATCTCTTTGATTGTTATCTTAAAGCAGCAGCCAGTGATTTTACTGGTGCTATTCTGGTTTTAGTCGATGTCAGTTCAGTCCCTGGGTGTATAAGGGAACGTGAATTATCTCCAGAGGTTCAGAAGAGTAGATGAGCCTGGGGAAAGGGTCGAGCTCAGCGTGGCCAAGGAAGAGGCAAACTTCTAAAATGTGTAAAGGTTTTCTCCTCTTGCAAACAGCAACAGGATCCAAAGGAGAGGGGAGAAAGAGCTCCAGTGCCTCCAGCAGCACACCAACAAGGTGTGTTTTCCAGAAGATGCACAAGAAGTTGTAATACGCTAAAAACACAAGTCAGGGAGGGAAACCAGGAGACAAAGCCCCACAGCTGCCTTTTGCCCTGTGCTCTTCAGCATGTCAGAGATAACATTTTCTTTCCCCCAGACAAGTGAAACAAAGAAAATGAGTCTTTGTGTTCTTTTCTTCTGGGTACATAATGTGCATCTGTGTGCACACAAATAAATAAACCAGGAACAACTTCAGATAAGGATATTCTGTAAACAATAAAGCTATTTATAACATTTCATACCTTTGTCAACAATTGATAGTTAAATGTTTCAATATGATTGTGTACTTCAAAAATTATGTGATTCAAAGTGATTCTCTCATCAACTTTGGCAGGGTCAAGAAAGAATTCACCCCCTTGTGTCACCCTCCTGTATGAACAGCAGAGGCAACTGCCTATATCAAAATGTATACACAATGACAAAATGCACTCCCTAAGACACAAACCTGTTGTACCAGACAGTTTGGGGAGGAGAAAGATGAAGTCATTTGCTCCAATTCATTTTCCCCAGGTGTGACTTTGCCCGGCTCCATCAGAGCCATTTTTAGCAGCTGAGGAAGTCTTGTTGCAATTTCAACGTTTTTAAAACAGTTTAAATGTAAAACTAACAGAACAGAGAATGTAATATACCTGGTTTGATTCATTTGGCTCTTCAGGTTTCTAAAACCTAGTTGGTTCAAAGAAGATTGCTATGAGTATATTATTTGTTCTACTTCAAAATCATACCTTTTCAGAGACACCCACATAACTTAGAAATAGATGTGCAAATGCATTAATTTTTGGCCTTGCTACAATTTGCAGAGTGGGAGTATAAGGAAGGAAAAAAAAAAAGAATGTGAAACCTTCCTTCTAAATTAAAGGTTTCATATCCTAATAAATAATTTCTTTGGCTGTTAGTAAACTTTTCCATTATCCCCTAATGTGGAGGAGCCTGCAGAGACTGGGTGTCTTACTGCTGCCTGTTTTGACTGTTCTGTCAGGTAAACAGCAGAGCCTGGGTTGTGTCTCTTTTCTATGCTCTCAGGAAAACAAAACAGCTACTGAATAACTACACAGACACCCGCAAAAGCACACACAATGTAATGTTGGCTGTTCGCCCAGCACAGTGCTTTCCCTGTGTGAAAATAGGGTGGTTTTCTCATGACCGCAGAGATGCTTCCTTGAGGCGGTGGGTTGGGTTTTATAGGAAGGATGATCGACATGGATAACGGATTCGAGCAGCGTAGCTGAGCCTTCTGTAAGATGACAAGAATGGAAACAGTGAGAGAGAAACCTTCAAATGAAGAGCTAATTAATGGGTGCTGTTGTGTGCTGCTTATCAGGAGGGCTCTAATTACAGGCCTAGAGGAAGATCACAAAACTAATGAAAGAATTCACATTTAACGGATAATATCTTGCTCTGACATCAGCCTCCGGGTGACTGACAGGAGATGAAGGAGGCTGATGGGCTGACAATCCTGCTCGCATCTGCAAAGCACAGGGCTGCTCACCTGTCCGCTGAAAGGGTTTTTACCATGGAGGAAAACCAGGCAAACTAGAAGAGCCATGCAAACTATACCACAGTCAAATCAGCTCATCAGCAAGATGAAAAGCAAAGGGAACTCCTTAATTTCTGAATGAGAAACTGATATTTTCTAGAAGCGCATAACCAAACAGGAAACTGAGCCCTTCATACTTGGACAACTTTAACAAAACAAAGCAAAAAGCAAAACAAAAAAGGAATTTGAATACTTATTGAGAACTACATTATTTTCTCACTTTTAATTAAATTGCTGCTTTGGGTCATCCATTTTGCCATGGGCAATAACTATACAGAGTTGTTGTTGGGGGTATAAGTTATTTTTTGTTTGAAGTTCATAGCATTTAAAGAAAGATATTAGGAAAAAAAAAAAAGGCATGCAAAGCCTATAGAAATTCATGGAAGGATTGTTGCGGATCATGTAAGAGGCTTGCAGGAAACCCTGGTCCCTCTGAAATCAAATCTGATTCTGCCAGGATTTGAATCCTTATTTTTCAAAATATCATGAAGTCTGTCCTCTCCTTTTGTACCTTTTTGGGAAGCACAGTAAACTACAAGCACAAGTGAGAAGTCCTCTCATGAGCAGCAGTGCTGTCACCTTGCCAGACTGCACTAAGGAAGGGAGGATGTCAGTGCTACTCTCCTCCTTTCTCCTCCTTGGCAAGGCATTTAGGTTTGTAGATCTGCATCCTTAAAAATTTCACACACTTCTTTAAGATGAGTGTGGTTAGAGAAGCTAGTACATCATTTTTAGGGAAGACCAGAGGTAATTTGACATGTCGAACCAGTATGGAGGCATATGATGCAAGTGGAAAGCTTTCAATACCTACCGGTGTTCACTGTTTTTCAAGCTAAAGCTCTGACACACTCTTTATATTCATCTCTATTGGTACATACCCAGTTAAAACACAAATTAGCCATAACTTTCATTTCATCACAACAAGACATGAAAAACCAAAAACATATTGCTCATCATGATGTTATTCTTCCAGTGCATACACAGGGTATTGCAGAAAAAATTTAGGAGTTGTATTTTTGGCTGATTATCTGTCAAACAATCTGCTTGTGCAGGTCACAGTTCTGTAAGCAGTCAAATAAGCTCATGATGATAAACTAGAAATTACAATACTCATGTGCAAGGCCACACACAAGCATGTATAACCCTACATGTTGGAAATACCCTGTTTGTTTTCTGCTTTGTTTACTATCAAATCTTCTTATTTCTCTTTCATGCTAAGAGACAAGTAATTAGAAGCCTACTAATCAATAGACCATTTTATTATACAGTGCAGCTCTGAATAATCCTCATAATTTAACTAGCTTCTGAGTAGGCCAGCAGGGAATATGTGGAGAAAACAAAGAATCTGACAAATACCAAGGGCTAGTCAGTACAAAGCAGCTTTCAAGAAAATAAAAAAGATTAGTTTTAAGTAGTGGAATCAAAACAAGTAGAATGCAAATCTGTTTTTTCTTCTTCTCTTTGCAGTAAAATTTGCGACTGCTTCGCTCCAGCTAAGCCCTGGAGGTCGGGTGTGCTCTGACTGCTGGAGGTGGCACCTCCTCCTGTGCCAGGGAGATCTCCTGGGCCACAGGAGGACTTTTTTGCACAAAGAAGGGAAGGAAGGAGGACATTCTCCTCCCTCAGGGCTCCCTGCCAGGTTTAGGTTTCTCTGCTGAAGAGTTATGATGAGAAGCTGTGGCACAGCTGTGCTGGACCAGCAGCATCCTCAGGCAGCAAAGCCAGGTGCTCTCCAGGCTCCATGAGAGCGCCCTTCTTTGTGCCTCTGAATAAGTGTATTTAGCACCTAAACTCTAATTACAAAGAAGCAGGGATATACTTTCTGCCACAATATTAATATATTCACAGATTACAAAAACAGTTCATCTGCTCAGACCTCCTCCTCTCCATTTTTTTTTTTAACAACATCACTGAATTTTATTTGGCATTCTAGAAGTGTATACTTATTTAATTGAAAGCAACTAGGATAATTATTCTTTGTCTATCAAAATGTTTTCTGTGCTTTAAAAGAGACTACAGAATAAAAAGTAGGACAACGCAAAGTAAAAACATTAATTAAATAGTCTTGAATGTATTTTCTATGCTCTTTCATTTCCTTGACAGCATAGCTACAGTATTTCCTCATTTATTGTTAATGAACTAAATATATCCTTGCTTGGTATTGCTACAAAATTACAACAATAAAAATAAATAAAACAAGCCTAATGTTAAATTTAAGCCTTTAGGTCCATAAGGAATATTTACAACTCAAATCACAGTCAGGTTTAAATCACAAACTTTTCCATATTTAACAGAATTTTGCTATAGCCGATGCATAAGTAATCAAATGAATAAGACATGGCAGAATGGAATCATAGAATCAACCACCTTGGTTAGAAAAGACTTTTATGATCATTGAGTCCATCTGTTAACCTAGCACTGCCAATTCCGATGTCATGGTTTTTGAAGTGCACTGGGACAGACATACATATTTCCAGTGGATACACAGTACTGATGTGCTGCAAGCTCCATGTAAAGCTGAGGTGACTGGCTCATATAGCTGTACCCATTTTTTTCTCTTGTAGGACAGGATTTTTGCCAGTTCTCTCTCCCCTGATACAGGCCAGCAGTACAATTGCCTTTTCCATGGCCACAGGACTCGGGCTTACTCATCCTGTTGTCATTTAGCACATCCCATGCTTTTACTTCTCATTCATTTCTAACTGATGAGCAATTAACTTGTAGCTGAATATCTTGTTATCCTTATATATGTGATTTTGCACTTGATACTAATGAATTAATCTCTCTGCTCCCACCCTAGTTGACAGGGTCATTCAGCTTGATACCCTCGTTTTCTCCATATTGACAATGCCTCCTTTCTGTATGTCATGTCATGCCTAGTCAGTGCACCTCCACTTTTTGAGCTACTCCGGGGCTACGTTTTTACTGCTGTTCATTAAAGTTAGTGAGCCTCAAGGAAGAGCAAAATAATGGTTTTCTTATTCCTGGCAGGTTGCATCTAAAGTGCTGGCTTCATCTTATGGCTATCTACAGCCTTTATCCTGAATCAGAATTGGGTAGAAAACCATTCCTACTGATTTATAAAGACAACAACAGCTACAAGAACAGAGTCAGAAAAATAACAAAAAAGAAAAGAAAATAACAAAAAGAGGCAAAAATAATCTGCAACACCACTCCCCACACCCCCAGAAAGAAGAAGGATAAATGTCACAGTCCCTTTAAAGAAAAGGAACTGTTTTGAACCATATCTTTATTCTGACCCACAGTGGTAAGTCTTGTTGATGTATAACATTGCTTCTAATAGTAAAGTATATTCTCAGTAAAATGACCAACTCTTTTTGTTTTGCCTTTTTTTTGTTTTCCGCGGCTGTAACAGAATAATTGATTAACAGTGCAGAAGCCAAGAAGAAATAGCATTTGTACTTCATCAGACAGATTAAGTAAAGAATTAAGCAGTGCAAAGGCCTCATGTTAGTTCTTTGCAGACTGGTGAATTCCATCTGTTAAGAATGAATTTCCAGTTGGCACACAGAAAATGACTGTACTGTTGTATAAGCATCCCCACTAAGCTTTGTCATTTATTTCTGTAATTAAAACCATTTTGAGAAAGACGTAGTCAGTTCAAGCAAATTACATGTTACAATAAAACAGTCCTAATAACAATCCAGAGGTTATTAATGAATACTCGGTTCTATATAGAAACATAGGAACTGGAGTAGCTCCTGAATGGGATTATTGCTATTTTTGGGCTTTAAAATGTGTTTTCTGCACAGAATATGGCAGTTACATTTGCATAATAATCATAAATCCAATCCAGAAATGTAATTTCATTTTTCTGAATAACCAGTCTGTTATTTTATCAAGAGCTCTGAACATTAGAAATGGTGGAGCAGAAGACAAGATAATGATACGCCCATTTAATGGGATTTAGTAACTAGAAACAACCAGAGAACTGAAGGATGAAATTTTTAAAACAATTTCCATTGATTGAAAAAACACGGTTTACAGTTTCTTAGATCTGTTTGCACAGTGTTTGCCAGCCTCTCCTCACCTTTCTAATCCCAAGAAAAGCAGCAAAGAAACAATAACTGTTCCTATGCTGACTAATTGCTTAGAAAATACAAAAAAAATTTATAACTCCCAGAGCCTTTCCTAACAGAACGTACTATGGCTAAAAGCCTACTGGCAAATCATTACATACAGACTTAAACATGTGCTCACACAATTAGCCAGAAAAGCAACTTCTGGGTAAGGGTTTTTGCTCTTGTACATGTAGCTATTTGCAAATTCTTTATCTTTCCTTTCTTGCTTTCAGGGGAATCATTTCTTCTCATTAAAGACAGCTGCTACCCAGGTACTTTTAGAGGAGGTAACAGTTTCGGTTCCCTCCCTACAAGAAAGACATTGAGGTGCTGCAGAGAGTTCAGAGAAGGGCAATGAAGCTGGTGAGGGGTCTGGAGCACAAGTCTGATGAGGAGCGGCTGAGGGAACTGGGGCTGTTCAGCCTGGAGAAAAGGAGGCTGAGGGGAGACCTTATCACTGTCTGCAACTACCTGAAAGGAGGTTGTAACATGGAGGGGGTTGGGCTTTTCTCCCAAATAGGAAGTGATAGGATGAGAGGAAATGGCCTCAACTTGCACCAGGGGAGGTTTAGATTGGATATTAGGAAAAAATTCTTTACGGAAATGGTTGTCAGGCACTGGAACAGGCTGCTCAGGGAAGTGGTGGAAGTGTTTAAAAGACATATAGACAAGGTTCTTAGGGACATGGTTTAGTGGTGGACTTGACAGTGTTAGGTTTGTTAGGTTTCCAGTTGGACGTGATGTTCTTACAGGTCCTTTCTAACATAGTGATTCTATGATTCTTTTCCCAAGAACCCCAAGCCATAGGAACATCAGGCTCCAAGAAGACCATGTAATTCAGTCAAGAATCTCTGGAGATATGCAGCAGTTTGCCTCATGGCAAGACCTGCAGTAAGGAGTGGTGCAGCCCACTTTGGTCAGAAAACTTCCCGTAATTTCATTGAGCTCAATGAGACAACACTAAGGAATGTGACCTCATACATTTGTGGGCATTTTGACCTTTCAAGTACAAGATCATTTCTCTTCTGACAATAACACAATATGAAGATAAAGCCCATCATAGAATAAAATGATTATACCTTTCTTAACATTCAGAAATGTTCTGTTAGGAAAGAGCTATAGATATACACAGTACTGTTGTTGTTTGATCACATGAAAACTGTTAAATTGTGCTACAAGATAATTTTTTTTAAAAGCACTGCACGCAACATTCACAAATGAAGTAACAAAACTCCCTGATAGCTGGACCATGGGAAAAGTGCAATACAAGGGACACTGCTAAACAGTAAGTTCCTGAGGAGTAAGATGAGCTATCGGAGAAAGTACATAGCTCATAAATGTACGTGTGGTTAAAGATCTTGAAACTGACATTCTCCACCTTCTGCTTCGGTCTCCAAAGAAATTCCTATCACCAGAGCCTTCAAAATAGGCTTATCTCAGTCTAAGAAGCAAAAGAAAGGTAGTTTTATAGTGGCATATATGGTTACATTCCTGCATTTTTTCCTTCTAAAAGTGGCAGCTTCTCTTAAATACTTTTACAGCCGAAACCTGAGAAACACATACTTCAATTAATTATATTCCCAGTGTTAAAATTTGACAAGTGTAAGAGATTCTTTGCTATAAAGAATAAAGCATCTTTCTCACAGGCTACTGCTATTCCATCTTGCTTCATAAAGACAACACTATATTTTTACTTCACGCTAGTCCAATGCTGCGACTGGGTGGTGACTCAATAGTCTGAAATTAGCTGACACATCCCAAACCTGAGACACCATTCCACCTATGACATCAACGAGAAATAGTACCTGATGCCTTTGCTTCTCTCCATAATTAGGAGCATTCGTTTTTTATTAAAAATAAACAAACAACACCTCCCCAAAACAAAAACTCTAAGCAAATTGGTTCCTCTCTGACAAGTGACTAAATTAGAAGAAAACTCACAAAAAGCCCTAACTTTACAGTGAGACAAAGGATAATATTTTCTGTGATTCTTTTAAATAAGTTAATATTTATGTTTGCTTTCACTCAGAAGCTTTTAGACTCCTCTGTTCTCAACCCTCTTCTCCATTACTTTTTTTAAGAGGCCAAAAGAAATAAAAGCAAGCAAAAGAAAGAAGGAAACAAAAAGTTTACATAATTTTTGGCAAAAATGCCACTCCAGATTAAAAATCCACTGAAAGCAGAAGAAATACATGGACAAACAGAAAAGAGGTCAGTTCCATATAAAAGCGCTTTCATATGAAAACTACTTATCAATCCTCTCTGAGGTCCTTTCTGCCCTTTCCTGCTGATGACAAAAGGGCTCACCAAATCAACAACCAAAGTAGACTGGAGTCTTAGCCTACATGAGTGTGTTAGCACCAGGTGAACCAAGACATCTGTTCGGACCAGCACAGATTTCACTGTTAGGCTGCTGATACGGACTTGATCATGAGGCACATGTTCTGCACAAAGCAATAATGCCTCCTTCTGTGCCCATGCTTGTGTGCACCACATAAAAGTCCATTCAAAAAGACAGCTGGTTGTGGCATTGACAGGAACACCTCATTTCTACATAAACTGATTTAGAAGCTTTTTCCTGAAAGTTTCACCACTGATATCAGTCACCTCAGTGATCCCAGGAAGGAAAAAAAACAAGGCTGTTATTACTGCAAGAGAACAACAGAGCCATGGGGAATTAGCAGATGCAAGGATGCTACTAAAGTTCAATGAGAAATGGCAACTTGAGAAATTCTGTTTCTTCAGAAAAAAAGAAATAGGTTTCGAGGAGGAAAGCTAATAAAGATTAAACAGGCTAAATAAAAGGGAGGAAGGATGCAGAGAATAATCATCCAGAATTTTTCAGTGGAGGAAGAAATCTAGAAGTATGCAATTAATTATGGAAAATAGGACAATTAATGAAAAATACAAAGGAAACATATGGAAAAACTAAGAAATTATCTGTTGTGTGGGTGAGAGTGAATACAGAGAAAGAAAACAATGTCAGATATAATATGCTACTAAAGCTTTTTATTTCCCCATGTCCCTTTGCTTTTCAGACTCTTGCAAAACATTACCTCATCTGTTGGTTGTTTTTTTTCTTTTTTTATCCCTAGCGTGCAAACTCACATTTCTCATCTTTGTCTTTTCCACTGCAGACAACAAAACTCTTATCTAGCCAGAGTGCCATCAGGGAGAGAGAATGTCATGCACAGCTGACTGTGTCTTCAAGTGCATTTGTTTGTATTTGCTAAATTCATTTTGAATGTGTTCACCCATTCCTCCATAGCAGAAGCTTAGGGAGTTAAAACATCAAGAAATGTCTGGTTTGAAATCAGTCCCAGATATATGCACACACCCCACATTTCTAGAGTGAGTTTTAAGTAATCAGAGGAATATGGACCTACTAAATATTGCTTAATCAGTGAATAATGCAAAAGCATCAAATATCTTCTTTAAAAGTATTTTCTAACATTTCTTTGGCTCCTAACCTGCAATTCTTTTGAAGAGAAGCTTCAGACAATACATTGTTGCAGCATAAAAAAAACTTCACTAAAATCCTGAGCAAACTGGCTTATTTACTTGGATGTATTCTGTGTAACTTTTAGTTTTCTCCAAATAATAAATTTACACTGGTAAAAAATGCTTCAGTTTTAAACTGCTGCAGCTTACTTCTGTTTCTGAATTTTGAAGGATGTTGTAATGGAGTCAGTTCTCTTCACTGCTTTAAAACAATCTGCACCTTCAACACTGTAAGCATGGGTGTATTTGCAGCTCTGCTTCCCAAAAAATGGTTTTGGGGCATTCACTGTGCAGCATAGTGCAAAAGAAGATCATGGAAGTACACTTGTGATCTGAGGTTTAGCACGGAGCTACTTCAGCTCGAACCAGAATCAAATGCAAATTTCATAGCCTTCCCACTCGTATACATCTTCAACCAAAGAACAGCCCATTTGTGATTTATGCCACCATTTCTTCACTGCTGAACCTCTCCCAGATGTCTTCATCACTTTAAGATACTGCCCTTCAAATTTTTTTAATGTACCTTGTGCATTTCATAAATCAAGGTTGAACTCTTCACTTCTGTGCATTACTCCTGAAAATAACCTCACACATCTTCTGAAGTACGATCCATTTACTTGATGAAACACTAAGATTTTTCCTTAATGTGTCCTGGTCAAATTCATAATTATAGCACATATCCCATTAAATGTTCCATGTAATAATTAGATGATAATAACTTGATGATTCTACTGAATAAGGCAGAGAATGAGATCTGTGTGAATCTCCTCTTTCCGCTGCACAGTCACAAGGCTGGAATCTCACTACTCGCATATAAATTGAGCAAATTCAGTAAAATTACAAAGCTACATTATACCATCAGTAGGAAATTCTAGGTAACTCTTCAGGAAGTTCAGACACAATTCAGAAAAAACAGCCTCTAGTGCAGAGGATTGTTGAAATTACTTGGATGTGGCTTAACTTTATGTCTGGTTTGATGGGGAAAACCCTAAGCTAAGGTACCCAGAGAACTTTGCCACTCAAATGTCAGGGTAAATTTAACTTAGATGCCCAGAAGATTTTGCCAAGCAGAGGAGCTCTGGACTACTTAAAAAAAAAAAAAAAAAAAAGTAATTGCCCGCATTCTGTCTAAAACCCATTTTTAGATTACTTTTAGGCCTCTATGGCTCTTGCCCTGAATCTCTTAAAGCATGCTGTTGAGCTTGCATGGTTTGTAGCAAGTTTTAACAGAATCTGCATTGGCTTATCATATCGTGCTGTTTGCAAAAGTCAACCAAATAATTTAAAGAGTCCACTTTGGAGTTTAAGCAAGACTTACTTGAATGCAAAGTAAAAAGATAATAATGCTCCATACAGAAAAAAAAAGTAGCTTATGCATTAAGCGTAGAGGGGAAGGAAGAGATTAAGAAAACACAAACTAGTGCACAAATAACTTTTATAAATAAATCTCATCTAGTAGTGATATCCAAGGATTGTATAAACATTATTCTACCAATTTTTATTCATAAATCTTTTATGTTTTACTTTAGTGGAGCCCCAGACAACTCCAAGCCAGAATGCTGTATTTGTATTAAATTTTACAAGATGGTTAAAAACGTATTGGAAGGTTATCATTTTCTAGTAAATTATACAGTGACTTTTTTGTAATGTTTAAGGCCATTATAGTCAGGTTAGGTATTTTTCAAATAATGCAGCATGTTTTTAATTTAGGAAAATGTATGCATAGGATTTACAGAACAATCTAAATTATTCTGCACTTGACAAGATTTCAGGAGTCACATCTATTATTGTAATATTTTTCCCACAGAGTGCCTGCTTCACTTCTACACAGAAATAGCCCCTGAAATAATATGGAAGCTAGGTGGTTGCTTGTTGACCTGTAAGATTACAAGTTGCCAGACTCTCATGGCAAGAACAACTGCAAGGCCAGATGACAATCAAATTCCACTCTTAATTACTTTTCCCCTGGAGTCTAAATATACGCCCAGCTTGTGCTGAAATGATGTTGTGCTACATCTAGCTGATATGTGTCAAGGGACTGTGTCCTTCGCTCACTACCAATATTCAGAGGCATCAACAAGGATAAATTCAGTACGGGGATTGTAGCAGGTGCTGAGACCTCACTTGATATATGTACATATGTGTGTCAACCTAGATAATATACTTCAGCATGGTAAGCAAAAAAGAACATAAATCACTGTCAAGACAGGCTGCTGTGCTCCCTGGAAGAGTCATGGTGCTTTACTGCTTTGCTGAATCCAGGTGCCATTTTTTTCAAAATGAGATTTTGATTAAGAATTATTATGTCTGAAAGTCTTTTAACCCCAAGCCCTCCTCCTTTTGACTGCCGCTTCAAAATACGTGTTCTAAGTAATAAAGTAACCTCACAGAGATTAAAACCATGCAAGCTTTAGCTAAATTCAACTTGAAATGAACACAAGAAGCCAATGGTATTTGTTAATCCAACTTTCTTATGAAATCATGGTACATTTTGTCTGTAAATGTGATTTTTAACCTGTTGGCCACTTACATATTTGCTATAAAGAAACAAGCATACTTTTTCTTTCATTAGGCTAAAGGTGGAAAATAATCGTGAAGTATCAACAGCATCAGACAGTAAAAATGTTAAAGGGTATGAGAGGTCCAGAAAGCATAACTTAGGCTGATATTATTCTTCCAAGGCAGAAGAATGAATTTATCCTAAGTGCTAGTGCTGGAAGCTTAGCTTTTAAAAATAGACCATTAGACACAAAAATAAAATGACAAGTACTTCTGTGACGTGTGGTCTTTCTCAGGATCAGTGTTCTACCTGGTTTTATCACCCTTACACATGAATACATAATTCGCAAACAAATCAGAATCTGGTGACAAAAGGAGCTATACAGTTCCGACATTTAAAATTTTACAGAACCACTACCTTAACATATCTTTCACAACTGAAAAATACACTGCACAACATACAAAAATCATTGAGTCACTCCAAAAATGTAAGTAGGGAGAGCTTTATATAGTAGAAATCCTATACAATCATTCAAGAAAGGCAATCATATCTGTACTGTGCCTTCTTTTCTAAGACCAAATGAAGCATACCTTTTTTTCAAATCACTTAAATTGGCCATTTTCTTTCACACCTTCATGTTCTGTTATTTGTGTCACTGCAGCTAGAATTGCAAGATTTATTTAGGAACAATTCTCTATCAATCGTGAAACACAAGGCACAGTCCAATCTCACAGCACGCTTTAAATAATGTTTGACACCTCATCTTACTTACAGAAGTGTAAGAACTGGTAGCCTGAATTAGGGACTTCAGTGGTAGCTATTAAACATTAAGAGCCCTTTTCCCTATACCTTCTCAGTTTTTTTCATTTTCTGTTTCATTTTCAGTGTTATTTTATTGCACTGTTTTATAATGGGAAGACAATCAAAAGAAACCTTTCTATGATATAGTGCTCTTTCTCATCTAAATAGAGAACATGAGTGAAGCATTCCAGGCCAGTAACAATTTTCCCAAACTTTCACCACCTTTTCATCTCAGTTAAAAATTGGAAAGTACTGTTTTCTTAAAGTTTACTTGGAAAAAAAAAGCCTTCCTAATCAAATAATCCTGCTTCCATCCCATTTACTTAATATAGAGGCTAAAATGGAACGTATGTGGTTACTGTTTAAGGCATCACAGAGAATACTATACCCAGGCTATTTGAAGAGAAAAGAAAAACAAACAAACCTCAAAATCTCAAATTGATTTTATTTTACATATTCCCAAGTCCTTTTAAGAGCACTGACACAGAAGCATAAAAATGACATCTTTCCTAGTTGAGGAACAGGAAACTCTAAGATGAGGTCTTTCCTTTGTGGATGGTTGGCAATGGAGAACATCTGCACTCCTACACTATTTTTGGGACTACAGATGTCATGGCTAGTGGTTCATGCAGATGGGCTACAGGGCAGCTTTGCTCACCTGCTGATCCAGTCACATGGTATCAGCACATCAATGGCTTTGTTCTCAGGAGCCATTTCTTTGGTATCTCCAGAACTCAAAATCTCTTTAATGGTTGTGTACAAGGATGCTTTCCTTTAACAAGGACTTGTATTATGTGTTACTAGGAAAAAAATACCCTAAGTCCTGTGTTATGTGAAGGTAAATATTCTCATACACACAGGAGAAAAAGAAACTATTTGAAAGGCAGACCACGTGAGAGAGACAGGATCATTCATTAGCTGGGTTTATGCACTGGGGTAGAAGCTAGCACCTAGGAGAAGTATGGCATACTGTTTTGGGTCCAACAGGGAGTAACTGTGAAGAGCTAAAGATGCACAGAAGTGAAAATGTTGAGCAGCTGGGGACAGAAGAAAGATGGTAAAGCAAGTTGCAAGGTCCGTGTTTCAGCTTTCTGCACAATTAGCAAACCTCTCTATGCACTAATATTAATACTCTTAGAGAATGTTTGTATTTTAACACTGGTTGGCAGCAATGCTAGAAAAAAAAAATAAGGAACGTTGTGGCTTTGACCCTACACTTGAATCTCTTGAGTTTAACTAGTGAAGGATATAAACTGAATGACTGTCAAGCCTCTGTAACACAGGACAGGTGTTTCTAAAAGCATCTCTAAAGACTGACATAGCTGGTTAGAAGAACAGACTTGTCAAAGAGAGACCACAGAGGCAGGATAAATGCTTGATCCTGAAAGCAGAAATATATAGTAAAAGTCTAAAAAGGGAAATTAACAAAAAGCCTTCACAAGTCTCTTTTGAAGTGGCTAAAATACATAAAATAATTTTCAATGGCAAGTTTTTCTCCCTACATAACTAAGGAGACCGACCAAAATTTTTGTTTGCATTTTTACCACATAGTTTTTTTCTAGATGCCTACACACATGGTTACTCACATTTACAGCACTGCAATTCAGGAAAGAGTCAGAGTCTGGTCCCAGGTGAGCCTGAGAGTGCTGCTTTCCAGAAAACAGGAGAAGGAGGCACTGGAAATCAGGCTTGAGTCATGATCCCACTTGTAACTACAGACAGGGTGGTTCTTTGCAACCTCACATATCAAAGCACTTTCAGTGTCTACAACCATTAATACAAATATATATTGAAATGAGCTAGCCACATCAAAAAAGATTTTAGAATCATAGAATCATTTAGGTTGCAAGAGATCCCCAAGATCATCAAGTCCAACCATAATCTAACTCTGGCACTAAACCACATCCCTAAGAACCTCATCTATAAGCCTTTTAAACACCTCCAGGGATGGTGACTCAACAACTTCCCTGTGCAGCCTGTTCCAGTGCTTCACAACCCTTTCCATGAAGAAATTTTTCCTAATATCCAATCTGAACCTCCTTTGGTGCAACCTGAGGCCATTTCCTCTCATCCTATCACTTGCTACATGGGAGAAAAGACCAACACCCTCCATGTTACAACCTCCTTTCAGGTAGTTGCAGACAGTGATAAGGTCTCCCCTCAGCCTCCTTTTCTCCAGGCTGAACAGCCCCAGTTCCCTCAGCTGCTCCTCATCAGACTTGTGCTCCAGACCCCTCACCAGCTTCATTACCCTTCTCTGAACTCTCTCCAGCACCTCAATGTCTTTCCTGTAGTGAGGGGCCCAAAACTGAACACAGGATTTGAGGTGGGGCCTCAGCAGTGCTGAGTACAGTGGAATGATCGCTGCCCTAGTCCTGCTGGTCACATTATTTCTGATACACCTGCAAAAACTTTAAGACATTATTGAAAGAGCAAAATGATTAGGTGAAGCTGTTCAAATGCCTGAGGTTGCCAAATTCAGGTTTTTCACATACCTTGTTTTGATTATTGTTCAAATGCACTCTTCCTCTTTGACAAAATCAAGGCAATTCTTGGTGTTGTTTGAAAATGATAGGCCAGAAAAATGAAATAACATCAAATATCATGTCTTGAATTATATGTATATATATATATACATATATATATATATATATATATATATATATATATACACAACATTTCCAGGCTTATGTATAAGATGGAGCACCAGCAAGGTATAAACAGTCAAAGCCAGTACAACATAACCATAAAATACGTTGGGCAAACCTCAGAACACCAATTGGCATACAAACTACTTGATAGCTAATAAAATATGTGAATAGAAAAAGGAGAAGTATTATTTAAAACACAGTACATACAGAAAAACAGTTGCAATGCTTTGCAATAAATTATGAAATTCAGATAAATACTGGGAATGCAATGTTGTCAAACTAAGGCCAAAGTTGATGCTATGGGACTAGTTTTAAGTTCAGCCACTCAGCATGAGGTATCAGAAGGAATAAATTTAGTTCTCAACTTCAATTTACAGCTTGCAGGAGAAGCTTTCCTGCACGGGAATACATCTCTGCCATCAACAGTGGTCCATAATGAATAGGCTTGGTACCCTGGAACACCCATGACAGGAGAAAGATTAAATCCAATAAAATGGAAGTCACCAGAACTCCCCAATTCACAGCAATTGATTCATAATCTGTTATATGAGGCAAATGATTTAGAAAGTTCTCTGTTCAGACAGTCAAGGGAGTTAATGTCTATAGGCTGAACTAGTGTGCACAGTTTTTCTAGATTAGCAAGGATGAATGATATATTATTTACTGGCTTGGGCATTATTATTCTTTTGAAGCTTACATTTATGTCCAAAGACAAGCCATAAAACAGAGTCTAGCGGAGCTGTTCAGACTCACCATTTGTTATTAACAGATGACCTTCTCATAGGTCTTAAAATATCTTGAATATGCAAACTCCATTATACCAGAACAGCTTCAGCCCCACAGGGGAGCAATAAAAATGACCTGGGAAGTTTTCTATTACAATAATTATTCGAGATGAAAGTAGCAGCCATTTCCAAAGTTTTGGTTTATTAGTATATTAAAAAAATGTTACGTGATGCTCCTGTGAAATTATAATTTTAGTCTTTTCTAGCACATACACATGTGGCCAGTTTTCATTGTAAGATCTTCAGGTCTTATGGTATGTCGCACTGTTCTCTAAACTTCAGCTTTTGCAAATGTGTATATCATAAACTCATTTCCCTGGGCTGCAGAATAAAACTCGAGAATATGAAATCCAAGTTGCAGATACAAAAAGACAAATTAAAAAAAAAAAAAAAAAAAAAAGAAAAGAAAAAAAGAAGTTATTATTATAGCAATGCTACAAGGATTGTGCCTAGTTTTTAATAGCTTTTGTCTTGAAGTACTTGTCCTATTGTTCATGTTTTGGTTGCATCACCTAAAACAATACAGACTTGCTGCATAAGAACAACCAAGGACAAATCAATGCCTGAACTACTGATACCTGGAGAAGAGCTGATATTTGGTCCTTTTCTGGAAAAGACGGTATCATGGTTTAACCTGGGCTAACAATACAACCACAATAGCCACTCGCTCATCCCCTCCCCCTCCTATCCCTAGTAGGTGAGAGAATCTAAAAGGAAGGGAGAAACTCATGGAGTGAGTTAAACACAGTTTATTGAAAGAACAAAATAACACTAATATACTACTACTAATAATACATATAAAATGGAAATGGAATATAAAATAAAAAGACACTCAATGCAATTCCTCACAAACTCCATCTGCACTGAGCAGCCAGTCCCAGGAAGCAGTACCTGGTCCCAAACAGCTGATCCCATAGAGAGAAGAGAGAAAAAGGCAGAGAGGCCCAGAGACCTCTGCAAAACAGCAGGATGGCAATAGGCTGAAATAAAGAAAATCCTGAAGAGAACTCTCCTGAACTGGTCTCCATTCTGGCTCTGAAAAAAAGAATCTAACTGGAAGACGCCAATTCTCATTAAATACGAAGTATGATGCTAATAGCATGAAATATTTTTATTGATCGTTCCGGATGTCAGTTAAGCTGTGCCCCATTTATACCCCCCTTCCCAGCTGCCTCCCACCTGTGGGCAGAGATCAGAGGCCTCAGCTCTTGGAACAGACCAAATAAAAATATTAACTCTGTCCTGGGATGTTATCTCCTTCTTCTCAAATTAAATCCAAATAATAATCATGCTAGCTACAAAAAAGAAAGGTTGCTAACTACATGAAGGAAAATTAACTTATTTTCAGTCAAAGCAGCACAAACAGGCAACATTCTCACTGCTGCAACTGCAAGAGTCAGCACCAAACTGAAGGACAACTTTGGGTCTAGGCCACTGTAAAACAACAGGGAACAAGAGTTGTTTTCAGCACTCAGGCAGAATTTTAATCTCCAGACACATCCCGCCTTGCTTTTCATCTGCAGAACTTGCCTTGTATTAGTAAACGCATTAGCAGAAGCCAGGAAGAGCTGCAGGCTCTTTAGGACTCTTTCCTCCCACTCCCTAACACCTCATCTCATGCGGCTTGGTTTCCAAAGCCAAGGGCTTCAGGCATGGGCAGATGAGGACAGGAACACATGTGGAAATTCTAGATGCTGTGGTTCAGTGTAAACATATCAATCCTGATAGGCTATCTTTGATGCATTATAACTGCAGCTGTTGCATACAATAAATTATGCTTCATATGAAATATATTTTCCATTTAAAGAGTAAGAAAACCTGTAAATTTGAAGTGAGTCTGGAATTGCATGAAACATAATTACCTATGCAAAATGCTACTAAGACAAAAGCACCATCCAAAACACATTGTGACCTTTTGGTGAGATGACAAGAAATCAATTACATGGCTGCTGTGGAACTTGGACTCTCCAGTAAGGCTTATGGCACATGACCTTAAGAGCAAGGGGCCATCTGACATTAAAAAAAAAAAAGAAGAACAGCTGGAAGATAGTAAAGGGGAACATCATCACAGTGTGTACTAGTGAAGCAGAAAAAAAAAATAAAATGTGCAATTCTTGCATAAACAATGCTGATCAATAGAGGAGGAAGAACAATTTAGACAGCAAAAAAGAAATAAGTTGGAAGAGATAAAGAGACTGGAAGTCAAAGGCCCATGCCTGTGCCCAAACAAAACACAGCTTTTACATGGCTGTAATTTATTCAAGGAGCATTGCAACACAACAGATCAGAATTTGATCCTTCTTTCTGGACTTGCAGCCCTTTCATGGGTTTATTTCCTCTGTTCTCACATCACTCACAATATGTTAATCTCATCGGCATTATCCTGAGAAGTGATTTGGGAGCTCAAAGCTGTGCCAACAGGAGGGAACTGCCACGCTGGGCTGGGTGGGCAACACAGGTAATGGGCAAATCCAGAAGCTGCTGAGTAAATGCACCACCTTCACAGGCACGGAGTAGGACACAAGCTTTCTCTGCTGCCATGGAGTGACTCTTGGAGACTCAAAAGACTACACAGGTGCCTGAAAACCTTATTTTTGGTGAACTCTTATCTTTTTCATACCAACCTTTGCAAACATGCCCATGCCAGTCTCATTGTTGCAGCCACTAAACCACCTTATGTGCCAGATGTTCACCATTTAACTGTGCTCTGGGTAAATGGTGTTCTAACAAATGAAGCTACACATCATCTCAAATGCTTGCAGTTTATGTATATAGACCTTTAAGAGCAGCTTGTTTTCAAAATCTGTAGACAAATCTGAACAAGCAATAATTATAAATGTTTTTTTAGAGTCTTTGGAGATCTAGAGCAGGCCCTCAGCTGGGAGCTATGAACAACAGATAATGCCAGAGGTGGGAAAATGAAATTACGGGTGGATTTACTGTATGTAGCTTGTTACAGTGAAAGCAGGTGCAGTGACATGTCTTCATTATTACTTAATCTTTCCATCTCATAGATACAGGGATTGGGACAATGATGGGGATTGGAGCTGTGGTGCAGAATACTGAACTGAGGTAATCTAATTTACTTTAGTGTCGACATCTGTATTCAAACTCAGCTGCTCATGAAGCAAAACAATAAAATACATTTTGCCCTTTTTAAAGTCATTTTTTTGCTTCAATTATTTAACTAAGCTTCTGAGTGAAAAAAAAAAAAAAAAAAAGCCAAAACAGCTTTGCAGAAATCTCCCTCCTAGAAACACACTGAGCACAAAAATGTGAAGAAAGGCAGAAAGACGAAAAACGTATTTCAATCCAAGCATGGACTGACTGCATATAAATTAATCATACAACATAGGGACAGGAAAAGCAAATCTCCCTGAGGTATAGTGGTGTCATGTATCACAAAACAGATTCAGGGCACACCGTGGTGGAACTGAGTGTAAGCGACAGCAAAGGTGCAGTGCTGTGGTAAAAGCATTTATGATCTTAAAAAAAAAAAAAAAAAAATTAAAATCAAGATTTGTTGATAATTACCTGTGAAGAAATAAAAACTAATAACTGCAGGACTTAACAGCACCTGCTGTCAGCCAGTCTGTGGTGGAGCGCTGATACCGTCCCCGCTTACGATGAGGCAGGTGATGCTACTTTTCTTCCCGCAGAGAAGCAAGAAATGTAGCATCATCATGCTACAACATGAGAAGTAATGCCAGAAGGGGATCTCATAATCAGGAAGTCAGAGAACAAGATGAAGGTTTGAAGAAAGACTTCAGATGATTTATAGGAAACAAAATCTGTTTTTTTATAATGCCAGATTTGTATTTCTGACCATTTAAATCACAAGATGCTTCCTCAGCTTTTAGGAGTAGAACAGAGCCTTTGTACTAGCATGGTAATAAATATCGAAGAAAGGAATGTCAAGAGTAACAAACTTGTGTCATGGAGACAGTCTTGTAGACAAAGCAGGACTTCAGGGCATCTTCAGGTGCTATTCAGTATTCAAAGAAAAGATCACGAACTACATCCAGCCTCTGCCAAAGTCCACTAAAGGAAAGGACCAGGCCACTTTGCCATACTTTACCTAGTCTACACAGGAGCCAGGCAGGATTTTGCTCACGAATTACACCATTGTTTTCTTGTTCTCTTCTGACAGAAAAAAAAAAAAATCCAAGTAGATTAATCCAGAACTCACTGCTGCTCCCCATAAATTTTGCTAGGGATTTGCTCATTCACAACATGCCACTTACATGCTCAGCTTGCAAACTATCCCATGATTAAGCAAGGCTGTTCAAATCTGAGGAGCACAAGCGTACAGAGGCTGCTGTGAGTGTTTGTAAAATATGTGCCATAAGCAGTCCCTTCTCCTGTTCCTGTTCAATCTCTTTTAAGGAAGGCTGGCTTCTTGTACAAAAAATTACTGGACTGCAGCCTGAGGTTATCTTTCTTCCATCTACAACTTTATATACGTTAAAGTTCCACTTTAAGGGAAACTTCATAAATACTTAGTACCCAATGACTTGACATCAAGACATTGACTAAGGAATTGCTGGTTTAAGTTGTTATAAAGCTTTTGGAGAAGAAGGTTCCTCCATGAGCTTTGTAAAATTCAGTGATTGAAAATGGAGGACTTTTGATTAATTTGCAAAGGCAATTCTAGATTTACAGCTGTGGAGAGGAAAAAAAATCACACAACAAAAAACCCCACAAAAACACCAAGCAAACAAAAAACCCCACAAAAACACCAAGCAAACAAACAAACAAACAAACAAAACCCCACACCTTACCCTGAGCTTAAAGCTCTCAAAATAACAGCAGAGTTTAGTAAAACTTCCAAGTTAAAAAAAAAAAAGGCGCCAAAATAATGGTCTCAGTTAAATGTAACTGAATGCAGTGCTTTCTTTGTATGAAGGATAAAGGTCATTGGCATGCTAGCCAGTTTGCATTTTGCACTGCATTTCCTCAAATCTCGGTGATACTTTTCAGCACAGCAGTCAGTTAACTCGCCCTAATTACTGCCAGGGAGGCCCAGATGCTTTTGTCAGCTCTTCAGGCATGGAAGAAGATTACCAGCAGACAAGCCAGCCATGGGATCAAGGATGGCTCCTTACAGGAGACTTGTAAAAAATCCACTAATACTTCTGTTCTCTACTGAATGGAACAATTCTAAACACGTTATAAATATGAGATCAAGCCTGATTATTCATATACAGGATTATCTTCCATGCTGAGGAGACAAATACAAATGCAGTCAATTAAAGACAGAGTTATCATAATGAAGCCATTTTCATGTAATTTGGCAAGATAAAAAGCGCTGCCTTAAGCAGATAAAAAGACATGGTACTGGCCATTGAGCTGATGTGCCTGCTTGCTGAAAGGAGCAGCTGTGGCAAAATGATGTGGGGTCTGGCATTGCTCACAGACGTGTAGGTTCAAATTCTTACCAACTCCAGCAGCAGAGAAGGCTGGGGCCCAAATGATGGCACCACTGACCTATACTCTGCAGGAAGTAAAAGCGATTACTATTTTCCACATTTTGAAATTACATGGAGAGGATCCTCCATTCTCTTGCAAATTGAATTTCACAAGCCTTCAAAGCAATTCGGCTTTGAAGCAGCTCCACAGCAGCTCTTTATCTGACAGTAGTGGGGGAGGCCAGTGACTGTTACCACTGATTTCAGCAGGGAGTTGAAGGCAGCACAAATCCCCTATCACCATACAAAATACAGCTAACTTGACCCCTCCTCACATAACAGAAGAAAAAAAAAATCAACCCTGTTTGTTTGAAAATTAGGACTGCAGCTTAACCTGAAATAGTTTCTCATGTTCAGCTATAAGATTGAAAAAATGACAAACCTGATTTATGCAGTTCAGGGTTGTATGTGTTGTAAATCTGTAACCATTTACCGACTTATATGGTGAACCTTACTAGTGTCAAACACAGCTTTTAACTACAAAGGTGGTCTCAGGAGATCCCAGCTCTCCCATGCCCCTTTTCTGCTGACTTTGAACAAGTCACTTCAGCTTTTGAGTCTCTGAAACAAAGGCAGGGCAATCCAATCTCCTTTGCAGAAGCCGCAAAGGCACACTGATTGGAAGGGATGTGTTAAAAGTAAAATATTAGTATGTTCTGGTTTGATTGAAAATGGGTTAATTTTCTTCATGCAGTTAGAAACCTTTATTTTTCATAGCTAGCACAGTCATTATTTGGACTTAGTTTGAGAACAAGCAGATAACACCCCAGCACAGAGTTAATGTTTTAATTGCTCTGGTCTGAGAGCCAAGGATGTTCTGAGTGCTCTACCCACAGGTGTGAGGCAGTGAGGCAGAGATGAGGCAGAGCTTGACTGACATCCAGATTGATCAATAAGCATACTCCATCCCATTAGCATCATACTACTTATTTAAGGAGAGTTGGGAAATCTTGGTTGGCCCTTACAATCTCTCTGTCTCTCTCTCTTTGCTTTTTTTTGTTGTTGTTGGAGCTGGAGCAGTTTTAGCCGGGACACTTAGCCCAGCCTTTTGCCATTTTGCAGAGGCCTCTGGGCTTTTCTGCCTTTTTCCTCTCTTTTCTTTCTCTGGGCTCAGCTTTAGAACAGGTATGGCTTGCTGGGACTGGCTGCTCAGTTATGGACAGAGCTTGTAAGGAATTGCCTTGAGTATCTTTTATTTCTATGATATATATATATGTATATATATATATATTTACTAGTAGTGTATTAGTATTTTGTTATTTTATTAAACTGTGTTTATCTCAATCCAAGTTTCTCCCTTCCCTTTTGATTCTCTCCCCTGTTGGGGTGCGGTGAGGGGCCGGGGTGAGCGAGCAGCTATTGTGGTTGTATTACTAGCTTGGGTTAAACCACAATGTAGTATTATTGCCATTACTTTATTAGAAGCATGATATCATTTAGAGCAAAAGAACATTAAAAAAAAAATGGAGGAAGGATCCTCTTGTTGCCACAAAAAGTTCCTTTCATGGTCGAGGTATGGCTTCACAGCAATGTGCCCACTTTCAATGCCCCAGGGAGTGCTGGCTGCCCCTCAACCCCCTCTCCAAATGGGTGCAGGACTCCCTTAAGCCCCATGCAAGTCTCAGATAACTCAGGGCATCTGAATGGCAGTAAATGTCTCTGTATAGGCAACTGTGTTGAGTCTCACATGACTTCAGGCAATGTTCAAATACTGACAACATCTGAATTAAAAAACTGATCAGCACACTAAATCACAGAATCACAGAATAGTAGGGGTTGGAAAGGACCTCTGGAGATCATCTAGTCCAACTCACCTGCTAAAGGAGATTCACCTAGAGCAGATTGCACAGGAATGCATCCAGGTGGGTTTTGAATGTCTCCAGAGGAGACTCCACCACCTCTCTGGGCAGCCTGTTCCAGTGCTCTGGCACCCTCCCAGTAAAGAACTTTCTCCTCATATTCAGATGGAACCTCCTGTGTTTCAGTCTGTGTCTGTTGCCCCTCATCCTGTCATTGGGCTCCATTGAAAAGAGTCTGGTCCCATCCTCTTGACATCCACCCTAGAGACATTTATAAGCATTGATAAGATCCCCTCTCAGGCTTCTCTTCTCCAGGCTGAACAGAGCCAGCTCTCTCAGTCTCTCCCATGAGAAAGGTGCTCTAGGCCTCTAATCATCTTTGTAGCCCACCACTGGACTCCCTCCAGTAATTCCTTGTCCCTCTTAAACTGGGGAGCCCAGAACTGGACACAGTACTTCAGATGCAGCCTCACCAGGGCAGAGTAGATGGGGAGGATAACCTCCCTCAACCTACCGGTCACACTCTTCTTAATGCACACTAGGATACCACTGGCCTTATTGGCCACAAGGGCACATTGCTGACCTGTTGTAGACCGGAAATCCCAAGTCCTTCTTTGCAGTGCTGCTTTCCAGCCGGTCAACCCCTAACCTCTACTGGCACATGGGGTTATTCCTCCCCAGGTGCAGGACCTACACTTGTCTTTGTTGAATTTCATCAGGTTCTTCCCTGCCCAGTCCTCCAGCCTGTCCAGGTCTCACTGAATGGTAGCACAGCTATCTGGTGTATCAACTCTTCCTCTCAGTTTGGTGTCATTAGCAAACTTGCTGAGGATGTACTCAGTCTCTTCATCCAGGTCACTGATAAGCAGGTTGAACAGGACTGGATGCAGTACTGACCCCTGTAGAACACCACTAACTACAGACTCTGCCATCCAGCCAGTTCATGATCCATCTCACAGTGCATTCATCCAGCCTGCACTTCCTGAGCTTACCTATGAGTATGTTGTGAGAGATGGTGTCAAAAGCCTTGCTGAAATCAAGGTAGACAACATCCACTTCTATCCCCTCATCTACTCAGCCAGTCATACCATCATAGAAGGCTGGTCAAACATGATTTCCCTTTGGTGAATCCATGTTGATTACTCCTGATAACCTTCTTTCCCTCCACATTCTTGGAAAGGAAGGCCAGAATGACTTGTTTCATCACCTTTACAGGGATGGAGGTGAGGCTGACTGGCCTGTAGTTTCCTGGGTCATCCTTCTTGCTCTTTTTGAAGACTGGAACAATGTTGTTTTTCGTCCAGTCCTCAGGCATCTCTCCTGTTCTCCGAGACCTTTCAAAGATGATGACGAGTGGCTTAGTAATAACATCTGCCAGCTCTCTCAGCACTCGTGGGTGCATCCCATCAGGGCCCATGGTTTTGTGGATGTTCATTTTGCCTAAATGATCTCTAACCTGATGCTCCTCAACCACGAGAAAGACTTCCTTTCACCAGACTTTCTCTCTTACCTCCAGGGTCTGGAATTCCTGAGGGCCAGTCTTAGCAGTAAAGATGAAAGCAAAGAAGGCATTCAGTAACTCTGCCTTCTCTGTATCATCAGTCACCAGGGCACCCTCCTCATTCAGCAGCAGACCTACATTTTCCCTAACCTTCCTTTTGCTGCTGATATACTTGAAGAAGCCATTCTTGTTATCCTTGACATCCCTGGACAGATTTAATTCCAAGTGGAGCTTACCTTTCCTCACCGCACCCTTGCATAGTCTAACAGCCACCTTATATTCCTCCCAGGTGGTCTGTCCCTTTTTCCACATTATATAAACATCCTTCTTCCACCTGATTTTTGACTGGAGTTCCTTACTTATCCATGCTGGCCTCTTACTTGCTTTACCTGATTTCTTCCTCATAGGGATACATTGGTCTTGAGCTTGGAGGAAGTGATGTTTGAGTATTAGCCAGCTCCCTTGGACCCCCCTACCTTCTAGAGCCCTATCCCATGGGATTCTTTCAAGCAGGACCTTGAAGAGGCCAAGGCACTGCCTGAAATGACAGGATAGTATTTAGGAGAAAAAGAGTCTTATCCCACTGAAAATCTATTGCTCTTAATTTGGATTGTATTAACAAACATTAAGTCTGGACCTAAATCTCTAGGTAATTTGTATGTGCCATAGCACACAACATTGGCGCCTACCTGAGTAGCTTGCGGTTAACAGGGTTGACTGCAAACCCAGATATCACTTTGCACATTTGTTCATCTGAAATTTTCAGCTCAATAGCACCTAATTTCTTTTTTTCTTTCACAGCTTTATCTATCTTGACGGTGATAGCATATATTAAATCCTCACATGTACCTTTGTTCAAAACTTTTCTTGCTCTTCCAGTCAAAACTCTTGTCTCTCTAATCTTTGGTGATGTCACCTTTAAATTTTAACTTCCTCTTTCATGCTTCAAACGCATTTGGCTTGTGGCAAATTTATATACGAAGAAATAGAGTGATGAGTGCCTTCTCAAAACACAAGCTGCCTCTGAGGTAGCACGTAGAAACAATTTTGTGATTTACATTCTTGTCTCGGCTACACTGATGCTCATAACTGAAGTCAATAGAGTTGTACCACCGTGACTGAGAATTTGGCTCAATGTATGAAGCATTCACTAAACAGTTTTATTTATTTAGCCAAAGTCAAGGACCTGTTACCCTTTCATTTCTATCTGTTTCTAGTGCCAGGATAATACATGTTTCTGATCCAAGTCTCAGCACATATTCATTTGAAATTAAAATAAAATTTTAAGAATTAGCTATTTGGGTACTTTTAACTGTACTAATTTTTTTTTTTTTTTTGTCCTTCTTTGGGAAACCCTTCTTCTCAAACAAACACAAATGTGGGAGCTCTGACAATACTAAGAATTCTGACCGCACAGGTCGGGGAATGTGCAACAGAAATTCATCCTCTCTAGCCTCTGAGTTACAATCTCCTTTTGGTCAACAGTGGCCACAAGTTATTCTGTGCAATGTCTGCTCGTTACCTTGTGTGTTTTAAAAGGGTGTTTTCACTCCAGTTCCAGGAGGGAAAGTGGAACACATTACTTCCAGCACTGAATGAGAGCTTTGCTGGCAGCCCTGGCAAAAGGGACTGACGTTAGTAGCAGAGTAAGCCACATTTATCCCAGATCTTCTTCAAAGTCAGAGCTATGAACTTGGAAAGAGTAATTGAAGTTTATACTGGGGAAAAATATACTAACATTTATATTATTCCAACATTTATATTATACTATAATACGCCATAACATCAGCAGATGTGAGGTCTACTTTTATTCATGGTTGAAGTATTCATGTTTTATGTGCTAGCACCCTGTAACACTTCAGCTTCACCAGGACTGTTGTAACTCTGGGATATTCTAAGAAGGTGAATTCGTCCTACACAACTTCTCAAAATGTCTTCGTTGTCCAAACTCCATCTTTATAAACAGAGGCCTTGCAGGCCTTAAATACCTTCTATTCAAGATCCCACAGATCACTTCTCCCTCACAGGAAGTTAAATGCAGGCTCTTGTGGCAAGTGTGGAAGCAGACTACACAGAAAAACAGTTTGTCAATCATTCATGTATTTTTAACCATCAGTACTGTGGTACAGCAAGTGGAAAAAATGGAAGAGAGCCAGCAAAGCAATGAGCCATCTTCTCTGCACATCACCAGTAAATGCTCCACCAGTCACAAAGAACCACAATTAAGAGAATGTTGGCATTAATGATTAATGAGCTATTTAAAATTAGTGAATCAGAATATACTTTACATGACCTCTCACTTGTGTGTGAGGCTTTGTAGTGCATAATTCACAGACACCCAGCCTGGACAGAAATAAAACAATTCATTCATTTCAACAGCAGCACAGATATCAGAATCACACCTTATGTCACATCTTAATTAAAAAAATGAAAGAAAACTTCTTCTGTAGAGAATGAATAAGAACTGAGTCAGATTTTACCTTTAGTTCAATCCTAGGTTATGATGGCACTGAATTCCTTGAATAGGAATTCTGCATACTGAGGCCCAAATGCATCATCTGAAAAATCTCATATGCCTTATTCATCAGCAAATAGATTTTACAAAATTTCCTTTTACACTACTGAAATAAATCATTTTCAACTACTACAGTCAATACTCTAAAAATGCAGTGTTACAGCTCTATCTTACTGTTAGCATTTGTAAATAAAATCACATTCATGCTGTGACTTTCACCCATGCCACTACATTTTTCTCTTCTTTGACCAAGGTGGAGGTAGGGGAATACCAACCAGGAGTTTTACTCTATCTTCCTATTTTCTTCTGTGGGCATACAGACCCTCTTTGTTACCCGACCAAAATACCTGAATACAGCTTCTTTAATGTTTCTCAATTCCCCCTGCACCTTGGCTCCATCTGCATAGGTCATATGGGTACCGTTTCTTACTGATGAACTTGCCTTGCCAAAAGAAAAACCTGACATTTGATTTGTTTTGCTAATTAGTTCATCGGCAGGAGCAAAGTTTTCAAAGAATTCTGAAGAAAACGTGTGCCTAAAACCAAACTGCTATTTGAAATATGAGAATCTATTTTCAGAAAAGCAGAAAACAACAACAACAAAAAGAAACCACAGCATGTTATAAAAATGGCCATAGCTGGTCAGTTTAAAGGTTAATCTAGCCTGGTATTCTTTCCTCATAATGGTTAATAGTGCATGCCTTGGGAAGAGCATAGGATAGTGGCAAGCAGAAGGTAATGCTGTCCTAGAATACCCTCCAACCTTCATCAATTCAAAGCTCAGACTTCTCATCTGACAAATCCAAGACTTTTCAAATATCACCAATACGGAGGGATAAATTTTACATAAGACGAATGGTATCCTTTGATGCTGAGAGGTCTACAGTAACTGCTGATGAACAGAAATAATGTGAAAGAAACATGTAGGCAATTCATTAGCTCTCCTGCTCACTGTTACCAGAAACCAGTATTTACCCTGTGAGCTTCACCAGCACCCCTGGAACAGGGCTATTGTCCTCACCTCTATCAGCATCCTGCAATTCAGAGCTGGTGGAGTCTTGTTAGGTGATCTAGCTCTTTTTGCTATCAACCCAGGACTACAATACACCTCTTAGGATGTTTAATAAAATCACCACTTCTTGCTTCTTAAACATTGGTGAAACTTTCACCTACTAAGATTAACAATGTTACTCACTGTTTATAATGATCATTTTAATATTGCACTAGAAAGAAAATGAAATTGCCATATGGTAGAATTATCATGTCAGACATCTGTTAACTCCCTCTTATGGAAATACAAGTACATTAATATATTTACAGTGTAAGCAAGCTGATAGCTATTTTTAGTAAATTAAGATACTAAAATTGTTTTACCCCACATTGTAGAATTTTCTTTAGAGGCTTACCTGTATAGCACTGAAAAAAAAGACAATGGTCTCATAGCGGGGCCTCATAGCACTACAAAAACTATTGCAAACATTTAAGTGCTAAGGCCAGTTAAAATTACAGAGGCGACACTGCCACAAGAGATTTGTAAAGCTTTTCAAGCAGTTGATTGAAAACATTGGGCTAATTCACAGCTTTATGTCTGATTAGATCAATATATCACACTCAAAAATTTTTTTAAACCCTGGTCTTGTTTGAATTTTCATTTTGATTTTTGTTTTCCAAATTTGCCTGAACTTAATGGTAAAGAATACAAAGTAACAAATAGAGTTTATTTTCCTTTGTCCTTGTCATGCTGCTGATAAAAAAGTAAAAACTATTTTGGGTCATCCCAAAAGATTTTTCCATCAATCATTTCACTGAGGAAAACAGTAATAATATCTTGAGTCTACCTTGCTTGCCACTTGTGCTACAAAATGCTACAACTGCCTTTATCTTTTAATCATAATATCATAACATGGCTGTTTAGATTACTCTAGAAAATATTGTTTCTTAGTCAATTCCTGCACATGGTGATTCAGGTTACCAGCAGCTACCTCAGGGAGAAGAAATGTTCATATCAATGACATTATCATGGAAACGCTTTTAAGTCTTTGCACAATCCTAGTTGCAACACCACAAAAAATTACTCAGAAAGTATGTTTATACACTCAAATACACATGCAAATATTTGTATATTTTTAGAAGGCAACACACATCTAGCTACCACCGCTATCCTACACTGTAGCATGATAAACGTATTGATAATGCTGCAGTATGGATTAAATCAGTTTATTAGCAAGTCCATCACACCTTGAGAAAATGTGTCCTATTCCATACCTCTGGGACCATAGAAGTAAACAACTAAGTCTTAGTATTAATGTAAGTAATTATCAGCTTTACTGAACACATTCAGTCTAGATGGATCTCCCTAAAGCATTTGGTAAAACTCCTAGACACTTAATTTTAGTGAAATCATGACCTCGTGAAACATGGAGT
This sequence comes from Columba livia, assembly GCF_036013475.1. Taxonomy (NCBI): domain Eukaryota; kingdom Metazoa; phylum Chordata; class Aves; order Columbiformes; family Columbidae; genus Columba; species Columba livia. Next base: position 106,130,313 of record NC_088604.1, read on the forward strand.
CTGGATCTGCACTAGTTTTCCCCAAATATGACCATAAATAGACAGAAAGAAGGGGGAATATTCTCTTAGGGCTTTATACTTATTAACACCAGCACATTTCTGAAAGTCACAGGAGAATTTGGATAGGAAAAGACAAGCAAATCATCAACTCCTGAATCTGTTAGTTGCTGGAGTCAGCTATGGCTACATGGACATCAGAATCTCACTCTTGCTGTTCTCAGCATCATCACAGCATCTACTCAGCACAAATACTAGTGCCCTGCTTTTAAAGCCTGAAAATAATATGCAAGTGTCATTTAAGATATATCTAAGGCCATTTATTCTGACCTAATACTCTTTTTTTTTAAAGCACAAAAATGTCAGAATAAATGTGTTCTCTATATTTATAGTGTTATGCTGGGGGCTGAGCAAAACCTCCTGCAAGCTGATAGGCATTTCTAAAACCCTGTCAACCACTTCAGCCTTTTATCTGGACAGAATCAACCCACAAAAGCCCAAACATTTAGTATGTGGTTACATTAAAAGATGTAGCAAGATAATATAGTACAGTATACCTTTCGATATTTTGTCCCCCATGCGAGGATCTGAGGGTATCTGCATCTGAGGGTATGTCAGCACCATGCACTCTCTTCATATGGGCTTCCTCCCACATTTCTGCTCTTTCCAGAACTACTTCTAATTTACCTGCTACATGTTCTCCTAAAACCCGTTACTTCCACTTTTGTGTTTCTAGATACACACATAATCCTTAATAATCTACCTGAACACATCAAAGCCATTAATGGATCTCATCCTTACCCCACCATCATCTCACGACAGGAAAGCACTCAGTTAATTTATTAATGAGATATGAACTGGAGGAAGATGGTAATATTCCCCCCAAGTCAGAATACAAACCTACTTCTTTGATTTCTGTTTAATTGTTCAATATATCATCTCATACTCCAGAGTGGATTTTAAGGAAATGGTTTCCTATTTCTTCTGTTTCTATGCACTTCTAGGAGAGAGTGGTACAGTTAGATCTATGGAACAACTTCAGTTCTTCCTCAATGCAGATGACCCTGCCCATCACCAATGTTCCCTTCTTGGGAAAAAATGGCAAGTCTCACAAGTTTCTTCCTTAAGTCACTTCAGAAACTTGACTGTTTACCTTTACATTAAAAAAAAAAAATCTGAAATCTGATAACTTCATCTGCCTTTTACAAGTACGCATATATATGTTTGCAAAACCATACTGCAAAAAAGGGACATTTCAACAGAGACTGGTTAAAAGAAACAAAAATTATGCAAAGAAATAATACATTGCCTGCATGTAAAATTATTTGTAACAGATCTGCAAATCCTCTAGGTGAAGAGCATGGAGACATAACTATTATAAATTATCTAAGTCTGAAGCAGTGCCCGTCTATAACCAGCTTCTAAGAACCAGCTATTCAGATCAAATGCTGAATACCAAATGGAACCAAATATGTAAAGACAACTTTAGCTAACATTAAATGAAGACATAAAACAATTATTGATTTATTAAAGATAGAAATAAGCTGTTGGTACTACACACTTGAAAACAAAACAAACAAAACCAACTGGTTTTTGATTAAACCTTCTATACTAACTTATTAACTGAACATAGTTCCAAGAGTTATTTAATTAAAGAAAGTGATCTGCAGTCAATGAAGCAGGCATGACTGTGAATGAAGCTTGTTTTTTAACAGCAGTGAGCAGAAAGGCTTCACACAATACTGTCACCATCATGTTTACAGAAACTCCAGTACATAATATGTTTGTATCGCCTACATTTTGAAAAGTTCTAATGCACATTTGATGTTCAACAAAACATCAAACAACATGCTGCTGTAGGTGAGTCTTTGCCAGCCATACACAAAAGCACAGTGAACACTGCAACCTGCAATAATTAACTTGAGAGCCACACATATATATAGAGCATGGAAACTATTGCAATGTTTTTTTTCAGCAGCAGTAGGATCGATGTTTTGCTGTGGTAGCCTGGGGCAGGGGGGTCTGCACGCATAGCAGCACATTTAAGCTGTGCTTTATTGGAGGTGGCCACCTGTGCTGGGTTCCCACCGCTGGGAGAGGAGAGGCACACCCTGAGCCGTGCTACCTTTCTTTCCCTCAGCTCTGAGGAATCATGCACAAAAGTACAGAAATAGAAAGTATTATTTCATGCTTTCTGAAAGGAAATAGTGTGAGCCAAGTATATAAAACACACAGTATTTCAATCACAGAAATTCACCAAAGGAAATGGTGAACAGGATCTTCAGGCTTCCCACAGCTCCAGTGAATGATAAAGGGACTAAAGAACTATCAGTTTCTTTTCACAGGAGAACAGCAGTTCTCAGACACAATGCAAAGTTTTCTATCCTGCAAAGCTACTGAAAATCTGTAGTGACTGTAATGTCCAGGCCATTTCAGTAATCCCAAATGTAGAAAAGTGCATAACAGCACTTATGGCTCACCAACTCTGCAACAGCCTCTTGTTCTACCTGGGTGAAACAATCCCATTTTCATATAATCCTGATGTAATGATGTTTGTTTAGTGTGCACACACTGTAAATAGCAGATTGATACAGAGGGTGAGAGAGAACCAAGCACCACTTCATATGAGAGAACCCTTCCTAAGAAAGCCCTCAGAAGAAAGAGCCTTCTGAACATGAGGGAAATTTTTCTCCAAAAACAAATCACTGCTTAAATTTGGGTGTGTCCTTGTTCAGTAACCATTAGATATCATGTCTTATATTGTCCAAAGGGATGTTTTAGTAATATTACAGTGCTAATGTGACACAAGCAAAACATTAGGAGAAAAGAAAAGCAGCATGCTATGAAAAAAGCATGAGTATCAAGATTATGTTTGGTCTACTTGAAAATTAAAATTCAGCATATTTTAAAAAAATGCAATAAGCGAGAGTTTGAGAGACTGGATAACACCAATTTGGATTAAAATATTAACTCACATAATAAAGCATACTTGGTAATAAATGAGCTTGGTCATTTGAACATGAGAGAACAACAAAATTGAAGCTGCAAGTGGCCTCAAATACTTCACTTCTCAAATTGAACTTAAAAAGAAACTTAGAAACCAATTAATCGACAATTTAGACAAGTGTCTTGCATTTCTTTGGATACTAACAATGTTGTAATTTAATTTACAGAGATTTTTTTCCCCTGTGCATGCACACTGTAGAGGGTATTTTCAAAGCAGTGCTCAAGGTTTCAGTCATATCCCACTGGTTTAATGGAAAATGCATGGCTCAGCTTCTTTTTTGAGAGACTTGAAACGTATATCACTCAGCTTTCTCATTGCACAACAACAAAGAAAGGATGCCAATAGAGGGGTACCAGTATGAAAAATTTCCAAGTTTCCATTTATTCTTTAAAACTCCATTGCTAAGTCAGAATAACCATTCACAGAGTGAGAGGGAGAGGGTCCCCTCCATGCTGTTCCTTCTCAGGTAATATCTGTGAAAGACTAGGCTTTGCAGCATGCCTTATGACCAAAATCTATCATACCAGGCTGGACAGTGCCTCTTGAAGCTAATCTACAGAAGACAGAAAGACAAAATAACCCGTGCAGACGTCCATCTTCTCTGGACTGTATAGCGCAGTAGACATGAAGTATCATAGAGTCACAGAATGGTTGGGGTTGGAAGGGACCTCTGGAGATCATCTAGTCAAAGCCACCTGCTAAAGCAGATCCACCTAGAGCAAATTGCACAGGAATGCATCCAGGTGGGTTTTTAATGTCTCCAGAGAAGGAGACTCCACAACCTCTCTGGACAGCCTGTTCCAGTGCTCTGGCACCCTCCCAGTAAAGAAGTTTCTTCTCATATTCAGATGGAACCTTCTGTGCTTCAGACTGTGCCCGTTGCCCCTCATCCTATTGTTCGGCACCACTGAAAAGAGTCTGGACCCATCCTAGAGTTGACTTTGCCCTTTTTGATGAGTGGATATAGTATCTTGTCTTGGATAAGATTTTCAAAACCACTGAAGTAATATAGAAACATTAATGAGTCTGAGGGAACCTCTGAAAAAACTCTCCCTAAGCACACATTCACTTTGTTTTGCTTTTTAATCTTTGGCTTTTAAACACAAAATGAGGGAAAACATGACTCTGCAATATGCAACAGAAGACCAGGATGGCACCAGAACTCACGTAATTTGGCTCCTCTGTGAGCTTGATGACCTTGAAATCTTTCTCCCAATGACAGATTTGACTGAATTGGTTGAGGGATTCAGTATTTAGTAAGATGGACAGACAGACAACCCTACAAGCATATAAGTCAGACTTGACCAATCAATCAACCCAATATGCAGGTGTGTTCAAAGCTGCATTTCTAAAGCCACCATATTTATGTAACTTCAGTGCTCCAACTGAAGAGCTAATATTCAAAATACAAATACTTTTCAGGAGAATGGGAAAGTCAGATGTGATTGGGTAGCAAATACTAAAACACAGCTAGAGAATTTCAGTTTTCACAGTATCCTATTTTAATTTTTTAGAGATCCTATTTGAGTGTGAGCACTAACAATTATGTTTTAAAGTAATCACTTGAATTATCAAAACTAATTAGAAGAAACTACAAATTCATAGTCTGATAGTTTAAACAAAACAAAAAAATGAAAAGAAAGAAAAGAAGGGCATAGGTTTCATGCACCTAGCTAGTTTTCTGTTTACTTGCATTACCCGAGCACTTCCACAGCTACCGTATTTGCACAGGGATCCTACTATAAATGAGGTTTGTTCTTAACACTTGGATTTCCCAGGTTCTGTCACCTAGTGAGCATGCATGGGCGCAGAGCACTGTGATGCTGGAAGCTATGGGATTCATTTGACACTAGTGAGCACATGAGTCAAATCCTTGTGATTTACCAGACCCCTGGGGAAAAGCTTTGCCTACTGGGGCTGATGAACTGTGAGACTGGTTGGTGTGGATGTCCAGAAGAAGTAGCAGTGGTGCAGAGGCATGGAAAGAACACATCCCCTGTATACAAGAACAAGCATTGCAAACTATTCGGTGGATAATTTTAAACTGAGATGGGTGGAAAATACTCTTTCTCCTATTAGCTACATTGATTTAATGATTAGTGTGTCTCCATAAAATATATTCATATTTACTATCCTGTGTAAAGGTCATATACTCAACTACCCTTCCTAAAATTGAACTTTTCCCACGGAAAACACCCCTATCTTTTTGAAATGCTCTGTTTTATTTGGCAGGTGAATACACTGAGTCAAGCCTGTCACTGTCCCTGCTACAATGAATACCATTTAAATCCTGTGCTTCAATACACACAAAGAAATAAACCCTTCACCTGATGTATGCCCTTCAAGGCAACTGACCAAATTTCAGCTCATCAATTTAATATGAAGTCAATTTAATTTTGCTTGACCAAAAATCAGTGGCTATTGTTCCAAAACATGCAATCATATCACAGTGCATTGCAATTGCTGGTTAAGTGGCTTAGTGTTATTGATAAGAGCCCACTCTGATGAGAACAAAGAGGACTGCCAGAATCCCTATGAAAAATTTTAAAAAGCTATTTTGCACACAACTTTCAGAATTGGTTTCCAACGCATGAGAGAAGAAGCTGCTCTGTGGATGAGCTGTCATAATCAAATCCTTAGAAAGAGATGAAAAATTAGCATATTATTCTTGATTTACTATCACTTCATTTATGATTTCTAGTTAATACAGATCCACAAAGCCATGCCAAAGAGATACTAAAGGCCTGATTGTGCTATCCTAATTCAAGTAAAACCCATACTCAAAGTCCTTTTGAAGCCCTTCTGCTTCTGACAACTCTTGCAATTTTTATTGCAAGCTTTGCAGTACTTGATGTTTTGCTTAACACCCCAGCTCCTGGAATTATACAACATGCAAATCTCTTAATTTTCAATTTTAAAAGAAGTTTATCGCCTTCATGATTGCACAGAAAAACTTGCAAATGAGACTTTTAAAAAGCATCAAAAATAAAAGATGAAAGAGGATGATATTCTTAGACTTAGATATTTCTGAGCCGCACTGCATACTTATGGCTCACCAAAAGCCAGCGACACATAGCTGCATATTTTTACTTAGCAGCAGTCCTGTTCTTGTGACACTTAAGGTTGGGGATTTCTTTTCATGCTCATAAAGGTGTGTGAAATTTTGAGCCTACTCCCAATCATTGTGGGGGTAAGCAAAGGACGTCTTCTGCCATCTTCAGCTCCCATGCCAGTGGCCATGCGTTTGCCGAAGCGTCAATGGCAAAGTGAGATGCAAAGAACAGAAAAGCTTACATTGACCACCCATCTGGTGTTGATTTTGCACCAACTGCAAAACTGGGACAAACTGTGTAGCCCAGTTCTTAAACTGCCTGCTCCAGAGTCCATGGTAAACACAGTGATCCTACAGGATCAAACAGGCAGTAAACTTTCCCTCCCACAATGGTTGCAAATCCCCAGGTTGCTTGTTAACGCTGAAACAGTGCGATGCTTGCTTTATTTCCCTCTTCCTCCTACCTCCTACTTTCCTTTTTATTTATTTTTTTCCTCCTTACCTGGTACCTTTTGTTTATTCTGTAAGCTATTTGAGGCAGGAGTTGTCACTTCCTATGTGTTTATGCAGTGCCTTGCATGAAGGCTGACAGCTCTAGATGCCACTATAATCAAAGTGGGGGTGGGAGTTTTAATGCACTGAGGAAAATGAGGCATTCACCTACCATTGACATTCAATAGGCCTTGAGCACCTTTCTCCTCCTCTTTGAAAAATCTACATTTACAAGTATAATAATTAAGATGTCTGTCATCACCAAAACATCTATTGTTAAAGTATGACACAGCCTCCAAGTAGGCAAAACCTGCATTTAGAGAAGAGTCACTAACAAACAGTATTTTTTTTTTTTCAGAACACCTAAGACCTCATTTATCTAAAATCATGCACAACATTATGCACCATACTTTCTGGAAGTATAATGTCTGTTTTGTATCATATATTGCATTAGCTAGATATTTGCTGAGAAGCACACACTCTCAATTTAAGCACTAACATTGTAGGTTTTTTAAAAGAGCATTTCCTATAAATGGAGATTTAAATTATCTTATTTAAGTATTGTAATCTTTAATTGAATTCAATACCTCTGCAAATGGAGCAAACAAATTCTGACTGATTAGGTCATTTGCTTATATGGTATTTCAGATGTGCTGCTTTGCAGTAATCTATGTTTTTTTCATTAGGAATTGCTGTTCAGCTGCATATTTTCTTCAGTAAACTAATTAATGCTGGAAAGGTAACTTTTCTTCTTGTGCATTACAGTATGTCAATGTAGTTGACACTCTCTCAGAGGTTATATATAAATAAAAATCAGGAAAAAAAAATGTAAAGGACAAAAATGAAAGGGAATGCAGAAATTAAGAGGTGAGTGCCTTTATTGCTCCATGACCACAAGATAGAAAGTGATTACTTAGCACCCTGCAGGATGGACCCATGGGACTCCTATGGGTCACTACCACAGAAATTATTACATGCAGGGAGAATAAGAAAACAGGTATTAATGAGATAAGAAACTATGTCCTTAATGTGATTTAGGAGCTTCCTAGGTCTGAGTTTGTTGCAGGAATAACATAATATCCTGCAGATAAATTTCAGCTTTGACTTTGGGATGTTATCAATCCGTTCAAATCAAATCACAGACCTGACTGCAAACTGTGTTTCAGTGCAGTGCCTGACTAATTAAGTGTATATGACATAATGACAACACAAATCCTACCAGGCAGAATGGTTAGATACAGCTGAAGTAAACCACTACAAGAAGGGCTCAGTTACAGAATCAGGATGACATTGTGCTGTAAAGGCATTAACACTGAATGCTATCCTCAGAATTTTTTATTTCAGTTTCTTACACAGAGACATATTCCAACCAAGTTGTTTCAAATGGGCTGCATCAAGGACTCACACCAACCAGGATAATAGGTGAAATTGATCTAAACCTTCACCCTCATAACATGCTTTGGTTAGATGCTGTGCAACTCTGGATGCTCCTGGAGCTTGCCCAAGGTTCATGATGGTGGAACTTCAAAGACCAGGTGCTCACAGCATCGCAGAGTAGCCAGATCAGCCAGGACAGGACAGCTACACTGAGGTCACTCTGCTCCAGTGGCAGCAAGGTGCTTAAAATAATTGTGTAGATACGTTGATAAAATCAATATGGGCCACACCTTACTTCAGGCACCAGTCTAGAAATGGAAGATCTTTGGAAGATCTTTTTGCCTAATCATCTGTTTCCCCTCTACAGAAAAAATTACACCTCGCCATAGCTGTTAGCTGAAGAAACCTTTTTCTTCCTCAAAGATGCCATTGGAACACCTCAAAAAAAATCTCAGTAGCCAGACATCCAAACAGGCGAGTAAATCATACTGTGGAATACTCCTGGAAACTGAGGCTAACTGGCAAAGCGGCTATGCCAGTAAACACCTATTGCCCACAGATCACGCAATGTACCAACTGGGAATGCTCCCTGTGATGTCCTTCTTCCCAAATCACGTCTGGGAATTACCTGAGGCAGTGGCAGAGGCCAAAATCACGCTGGGAACTGTTAGAGCAGTTTAACTTAGTTTAATTTTAATTTAGTAGCACTAATTTAGCCCAAGTTCTTCCATGTTGTGAGGCTGTCCTGCATTTATTAGATGCAAATCTTCCTCTGTGTAAATTTGATGAGGTCTTACATTCCATTGTCGCAAAATACTGAAATCAGAATAACTGGATAATAAAGTGAGGCATACTTTTGATGTCCCGATCAAATTCCAACTGTGAGTTGAGGCTTTACACAGAAATCAGGCAATTTGACCTCAGCCTCCCAGTCTAATCAGCATGTTCTCCTCCATTCTTGAGAAAATTAACCTCATTCATCACATCGTGCTCCTGTTCCTCCCTATGGCTCATAACACTTTCTTTTCTCCTCTTTCTCCTTCTGGATCTCAGAGCACAGTTGTCACGGCTTGATGGCACAGTGGGCACACAAGCAAACATGAACATAGTGAACATAGGAAAAGCTTTTAGCAGTGTGCCTTTTGTTTTGTTTTATAGACAGGATAAACATAAAAGAATCTTCTCTGCCACCGAAATGTCCTGGTACGTTTTAGGTTTTTAAAGCATGAAGTCTGAATGCTGTTACTCAGGGTATCCACAAGACAGAGGTACTTTATTCACTCATGTGTTTTACCCCCTTCTTTTTCCGATATTTAAATTACCACACATATTATGCAGAGATTCTGACAAAACCTGAAAGCAACTAAATATATCACTAAATTCATGAGATGCAAATAACCTCAACAAACAGTAAACAACAGCCTCTGACTTGGAGTTTGAGCCTCCCAGGATACAGAGTGCTCTTAATTCCCTCTATTCTCATTGCCTCTTATGAGGAATTCTGCCTGAGAAGATAATAAATCATGGGACTAGAGAAAGCACTAATTCTCTCTTTTCCAGCCTCTTCCAACTTTGTCTTGACATCTTCTTCCTGCTCCCTCTTTAAACTGGGTCTCTTCTCTCTATCTCATGGATAAAGTCATTACTTCATTTCATTATGTCTAATTCCAGACATCCTGCATTCCTATACCGAAAATAATCAATATAAGCCATCTAAAGAAGAAAAAGTATTTAAAGATAGGCACCCTGATGAAGACGGATGACAGGGCAATAAAACTTAACACAAGGAAAATCTGATCTGGTAATTTTGTCTAACTTGGAATAACATCAAAATCCTTACTTTCCCTCCAAATGCTGATCAACATCACATCCATGAGCCACGTATGGTACAGAACTTTTATCTGTGATTCATGCATTTCTTCAACTGGAACAATTTCATCCGCAGAGTGAATGCAATATAGGAGCCACGCTCAAAGACACGAAAATATTTGCAAAAGGCGAGCAAGCCAACTAACCTGACCAATAGGTTCTTTTGTCGGGGCCTTTCCTCTTCTAGCGGTGCTTGTGGCCAAAGTGGTGGTTGTTTCCATGACTGATGTGGACATCTCAGACTGCATCGCTGTGGCTGTGGACTCGGTTGTCATAGAGGAAGGCACTTCACCAACAAGTCTCACATTTCCTTCTATCATGATGTTGGCATCATTTTCTGCTGCCATATTCAGAACTTTCAAGCCATTGTAGTAAAGACCAGAGAGCTGGCCTTGGAAAGGATGGCCACGTTCCTTGCCTCCAATTTTTATGGTTGCTTGGCTATTGAAGATTGTGAGCTGACGCCCTGTAAAGATAACATTATATACATGCAAAAATGTTGACTGTGAACACTATACTCTATGCGAGTGATAACAGAATTTCATGGGGTGAATAATGAGAGCAATAAACTATAAGAAAAGGATTTGACTCATAATTCATTGCTTTTTAATGAGGTGTCCATGAAATGCATAAATTTTCAGAGCATTTGCATTTTTCTTAGTTTATGACGTTCTGGGATTTTTTTTTTTCTTTTTTTGCTAAAAGGCCAATCAAATATATTTGTAAATGTGTTTAGAAGTACAAATGATACCTCTCTCCCTTCTACCTGAAAGTAGTGTTAAACTTTTTGTTGTGTGTCAAGAATGCCACATTGCTAATTCCTTAAGATTACTTTTTCTTCAAGTCTGACAACATTTCAAAGCATTTTCCATGCAATACAGCATAGGACCTATAGCTTTAAGTATGTACATGTGAGTTTATGTATGTATAGACATATACAAATATGTATATACACACACAGAGTTTATATACATCCAACAAGTTCAGTGAATTTAGAAGAATGTTATGCAGTAATCTGTCATATCTCTATATAAAGTGGATAAAATATTTATACTTTTAATTAAATGTTTCCTTTTTGTATTTAAATGTTTGTTTTCCTTCAACATCCACACTGAAGAGAAACACATGGTTCACACTGAGTATCTCAGAGGCAGATTCAAAAATAAATGTCTGATTGGCTTTCAGCAAGGCTATCAATTAAAATAAAAGATTTTAGATGTAAAAGCGGCTTCAGAAATGATACACATACCGATGGAGAAATCATGGCACATTTCCATTAAACAGAGAAATCCTCAGCAACAGTACCACTCTTAGTAAATAGAATAGTCACTTTAGCAGATTGGTTTCTGCTCACAAAAAGCATGCACACAACTTTAAGTTCTGTTTTAATTAGTGTTTGTTCCAAAATCCCCTTAGAAGGTTGCAAACGTTAAAGGGACTTCATTTTGATTGGCAATTCATATTGCCCACTATTTAAGATACCTACAGTTTAAACAAATTTTTTTCAGGACCATAATGAAGATATCATAACTACATATATTTTTAGTTAATAATTTAGATGCTGGAACATGTAGTATAATCTATGAATGATTTATAATTTTTGGTTAATGTTTGCTATGCGTACCTTCATAGATTGAGTTAGTGGATTATATTTAACAGTCCCTTTAACCTTAAGTTAACAGGGTAAGATTATTAAACAGCTGGTACTTCTAGAAATGAATAGAAATTATTATACAAGGTATGCAAATATTACTCTATATTTTACTTTTTTAAAGCTGTTTTTAATTTAGTTTTACTGAAATTTATTTTTTATGTTTATTAGTCTTACAATGAAGTACTACTTGGTTATGTTCAAATTATTTTTTTATTTGAAGTTTTAATCAATGTTTTTTACCTTTGTCGAGTAGCCATTCATCAACTACTCGACCAAGTCGATATGGAATTCGCTGTCTAGCAATCGCCAGGCGCTCGTTATCATTGTTTCCTTTAAAGTTTAAAGAGACATTTCATTGGTTAAAATCTGTAAGGTCAAAGGTTAAAAGTTAATACTTAAAGCTTGAGCTATACAGTTGCCACATGATTTTTTGAAATTTGGAATTTTAAAAAGTGCTACCTAGAACATTTCATGGTTCAGACTTTTCATTCATTCATTTATTTTATTTTAGCAAACAAAATTATTCCTATGTTAATTGAAAATTAGAAATCTGCATTTGAGCTAGGTTATTAAACTTATGTTATAGACAGACCCAAAAAACAAATTTAAACATCATCGAATGGCTTTACAGAAAATGATCATTGACCTCAGGGTTTTTTCTTTTTTGATGTTTCTTATTAACTAGTTAAACATGTTCAGGTGAAACAGGTTTAAGTTTTCAAAAGACATCCAACCTCTCACTCCAGGTTAGTCATTTAAAGAACACAACTCTTAATCACCACCTAAGGCACACTTCTGCTGTCTAGAAATAGACCTGCCATAACTTGTTTCCTAGTCAGGAAAAAATATATTTGTATTTGCTTCATTTAAACAAATTCCAGAGATTCCAATACATGGTACAGAACAGACCAGGGTATTCACCCTTTGTACATTCTCATAGGACATGTTGACAACATCTTGAAGGAACACCAAGGCTTTGACAAAAGTGACTTGCTGAAAGGTAGCCTGGTTATGAAACATGGAAGTACTTTAAAATTTAGCAAGAGGCCATCTGTAGTGGGGTTTCATAAATTAAGAACTGCCCAGATCTCAGCAATGCAAAACAGAAGCTTGTCGTATTTGCAAACCATATCTATCCTCAGCCTGTACAGACATCTTTGACTTCTTTAAATAAAACAATGAGATAAAGTAAGGCTAGTTCTGAGAGTAAAATACCCATCAACAAGGAATACTTAGCAAATCACTTTAAATAACTATTTCTAATTATAGGTTTTTGTGTTTGAATGATATAGGTGTGATCCCTGAGGAAACCATCCATACATTACTGTTTTCTTATTTTAGACCAACAATACCTTTTTCTTCCATTGTATTGGTTCATATTAGTAAAGAACCTGAGAGATAAGAAGAGCCAGATGAGTAAAAAGCAGTCATTCCTAATTCAGGTCCAAATCCAAAGTCAAATGTGCATACTGTTTTTGACTTCAACCAAAAATGAACTGAGTCCTGTATCTGCAGTGGAAGTGGTAAGTACAGGATACCACAGCTCATGTAGTGCTCAGAAACATATTTTCTTGAGCTAGCAAGATCCTACTGCTAGTTATGAAACCAAGTTATTATCCAAATTCAGAAAATCAATGTTCAAGTTTGTCAGAGAATCATCCCCCCTATCAGTATCACCAGTCAGAACAGTGTTGCAGGGAAGGATCAGTACTGTAACCCGCAGAAACAGCCAGAACAGCAGCTTCTGTGCCAAAAAACATGGTGGTTTTATGCAGATACTTATTCTGCAGTGACACGAACTGCTACTCTCTGTGCTTCCTGTCTCCCTCACTTGGTTTAGCATGCACATAGTTCACTATGCCAGAAGCTGATCTATTTTCTTTTGAGAGGATGTGTTTTCCTGTCCACTTCCCAATACAAAACCATAGAATGGTTTGGGTTGCAGGGACCTTTGAAGATCATCTACTACAAGCCCCCTGTCATGGGCAGGGACATTTTCCACTACATCATGTTTCTCAAAGCCCCATTCAACTCAATCCTGAATGCTTCCAATGATGTGGCATCCACAGCTTCTCTGGGCAAATATGCTATGTGGACTTCTATATGTGTGTCAATATTAAAAATTGCATAGGTGTATATATTAAAATATACACTTTTTTCCTTATGTACATTTTGCTCTGTTCTCAACCTTCTGAATCATTCCCTGTAAAACAATATTTTACTGACACCTTTCTTTTTCTGCCTTTCCAAGACAATGAAAATTTAGAATAAAGAGTCAGAACACAGGTCTTGTGATGTTGTGATACAGAATGCCTTATGATTTTATTTTCCTGTTATGATTGTTAAAGTTACTGCTCTTCATCTTGGGCTCTTTACCTTAGTATGAACTTTCTGTGACTACATGGAAAGTTGAGAAGTACAGAAAGTGAGAAATGTCCTGTGATCGGCATGGGAACAAAGATCCTCCATCTTTCTGTTTTGGATTTGTATATGCTAATTTAAAAAATTTATATATATATATCTATGTACACATACACATGTACACACCGGTGAATTAATAATTTATATTCCCTGACAGTCAGTTGCTTTTAGCACTAATGTTTAGCTTTTCCGTAAGGTGCTCATACAGTTTTATTGAGGCATTATCAGCTGAGTCACTGAATAAGTGAGAGAACGTCCTATTTCCAGGAGGTTTTCTTAACTTAAAACAAGTTAATCATGAGGCTTTGTTGCTGTTGGATATATTTCTTTTGTTATTTATACTGAAAAAAAAGAAAAAAAATAAAAAAAAAGAAGGGGTTGGCAGGATTCTTCTACGTCATTTATAAGAAAAGGCTATATTGTTCAGAATAGGTTTGCAGGCATAAGGTGTCTATTAACGCAATGGACAGAAGTCTCATGGTTGTAGATGATTATTCAGTACAGATTCATCCACTGTTACTCACTGGATGGTTTTCATGAACAAATGCTTCACAGACCTCAGAACAACCAAACAACCACAGAGTCATGTCAAAATGAACCAATGTTCACAACTACATACTTTGGGAAGGCATTAAATTCTATGTTGTTTATTCAACTAGTGGGTCTAAATCAGGTGAATTTAGTAAAAGGACCCTCTACGCTCACCAGTCTGGATCCCCAACACTATAGCATCCTAGGCAAGGGTTTATTGCTGCCCCGACCTCTAATACTCGGCAGCTGCTCCAGGACATTTCTATGGTGATCAGGGAAACTCCTCTGTGAATTAGCAGCATAAATTTAGTCCTGGCCAGCTTATACATTTCTTTAAATTATTTCACTAAAAAGTTCATGGAGCATGTTTTTTGAGAATAGTGCATCCTATTATAATGTGATTCTATATATAAATTATGTTTTATACTAACTGCAGCAGTCTTGCACCACTGGGAGCAAAATACAAATTAAAAGCAAGGAAATAGCCATTTGATTTGCAAAGGTCACACAAAAAAATAATCGCTGATTACATTAGCCCATCCCTCAACAGAGAAAAAGTGCATTGTCAAATGCATCTCAATTTGACACTATTACATTAGCTTGAATTCTTCTAGTAGATAATATAAATGGAAGGGCTAGGGGGAAATGGTGTGGAACTTATCCAGGCTTAGTTTCAAGGAGAATGCATAGGTTTGGTAATGAAACCAGGAGATGCATAGGTAAGAACTACATTAAAAAGAAAACAAAAAACAAAAAACATGACATTGAAAATAATGGAGAAAACATTAACAGCAACAAATTATTATTACATTGTGAAAACACATATCTTTTCAACAACTGCTTCTTCCCAAACAGCTGGTTTGGGTCATACACTCAGCTACAACAAATCTGGATAGCCCCAATGCAATCAGTAAAACTAAGTGTATTTACTTCATCTGGTACTCTCATCCCCAATAGGGAAAACATAAGTACTACATATTGCTTTTCATCAGAGTATTCTGTGCACATTTTTCATGCTTCCTTTATTTATGCTTGTTTTTAACAACATGGTGAACCACAAAGAACTTCTTCAGTAAAAACACTTCCAAGAAGGTTAATAAATATTTCCATACTCTAAATAAACCTGTGGCTTTGAGATTTGATTTCTATTACGTGTCTGAAAGATTAAATGCTCTGGTAGGCATGCTTTTCAACCATAATTTATAAAAACCAACTGGTATGCCTAAACTTTAATTGTAGACAGCTATGTGACTATCCAGCCTGGCAATTCCTGGTTGTATAGCCAAGATTTCTTTGATTAAAAAAGCTGGGTCCAAATGATTCACTCAGGATGTGCACTGTGACATTGTCTCACCTGATTGAATTCTAGATGGCTTCATTCTTCTGCCACATAGATAATATTTTTGTCACAACACAGTGTTAATTCTGTACGAGAGAAAGGCTTCAAGGGAGTAACAATAATTCCAAGGAATCAAGGTAAGCAGAGAAGAGCAGCAAAGGTCAAATCTTTGAGTCGGAGCTAAATCTTGTGGCAAGATTGAGAAGAAGGAGTCCAAAAAAACTTTAATCATACCTTTATATCTATAGGTCAGCTGGGACAAACCAACTGTGTGAACTTCACTAATATGTATTTTATCCCTCCTGATTTATTATATTGTCAGTGCTGGAGTGTAATTCTATTTTGTTCTCTGAAATAAAGGTGTCAGTTATTGATGTGAAATAGCAGCATCCTTGAAAGAGAATAAGTAAGAAGGTTGAAAATTGAGAGTCTGTGAATAACAACCTAGACTACAGAAGATTTTCTTTGAAACATATTCTTTAACAGAATACAAGTTCACCTTGTTAGTCTCAGTGATCTGCTAGAGAAATAAATAACAAACTGATGAAACCAAGTTCTATCTCCATTTTTAAACAACCCCCTTTCTCCCCAGTTTTGCTCATCATGATCTTGACACTGCTATTTCTGAATCGTGACCCACCCCTGACATCCTCAAGAGGAAGGCAAAGACCTAGATCATTCTGCCAGATGCAATCAGGGATGAAACCTGACTGAAGCATCAACTGCACAGCATGGGAGGAAGCCATGGCAGCTCTGTGGTACAGGAGCAAACAGTCCACACAGTGTCTCATATGGCCAGGCTAGGAAATGCAAGCACAATCTTAGTAATGTCCCATACTGAAGTTCATTCAAATCATCCACTACTGTGCATGCACACTTGTGTATGCAAATACATATTAATGTTGGAATAAACTGGAGATGGAAAGACTGTAGTTTGAAATTTATACAACAGATGATTTTGCAACATGCAGCTTGCTTCTTCCCAGCAAGAGAGAGTGATATTTTAAGTACTATCAAGTGCAAGCGCAAACTTTTACATGACTTGCACGTAATTTTGTGATGCTGGTGTTCACACTGGTTCCATGTCTTGGCCATATACAGATGCTTTCAGTATCATCATAGTCACAAAGGAAATTTATGTTAACAATACAACAGATTCAAAACATAATGCATTTTAATAGCCAATATACAGACATTCTCTAAAGCTATATAAAGATTAAAATTTAAGTAGTTTTTAACTGTCATCTAAGGAATTCAGTGGCTATGTCTACATCTCTTTGACCAAAGACCCCTTTAGAGAGGTCACTCAGGCTAGGGCTTCCCACCCACTTGTACACTGCAAGCCCAGATTATGTTCCCAGACTTTCCATGCATGATGCGTAAAGCGTGCTAGGGGATAACCTTACTTCACCTGCTGCTGTAGACCTAGAGCAAGTCTTGCTCCTAACAAAGTTAGCTTCTAAATAGTCTGCAGAACATCCCATTATCTGTTCCTGCCTGCTGCCTACTATTACTTGCAAGCATCTTGTCCTCAGCAGCCATCAATAAGCTTGCCTTTATACATGCAAACACAAGATCACCTTTTCTATCACAATTCCCTAGGACCAGAATATATAAACATGAGACCAGGTTGGATGGGCAGAGGACAATAGGTCCATGGCCACCCCAGGAAATCACTGTGTTTGTGGGGGACACTGACACTGCTCTGACTTGTAATTTTGCTGAGTCCCTACAGACTTGTCTATCCAGTGTTTGATCCAGGAATGAGTTCTAGATGGATCAGATTAAGCTGTGTGTCTTTTTCTGTTGCTAAAATATGCCAGCTCTATCTGTTACAATGTCTAGGATGACGAGTTGGGAGAGATGTGGGAGGATACCATGGTCAGCCCTGAAGACTATTGTACAAGGAGTTACATATCCAGAAGGCTGATTTGGTCATTTTGCAGTGTCCAAAGGGAAGACAGACACAAAGTCTGAGGATGTGTATTTTTTCCCATTGGTCGCCTTGAACAAACCTGACCATCAGCTTGGTGAGAAGATAGAAGTGCAAAGTAACCCTAAAGTTAGAGAAAGAACCTGTAGCAAATAAGTAAGAATGCAGCTCTACAGTGCCTTACATTATTCCAGAAGAGCTAACCTATGAAAAAAGAAAGTTTGGCTTCTCCAAACTTTGAAGTGTCAAAACTGGCAAGTTAGTATCAAACAACTATAATTTTATATGGCCCTTTTCAACCTACAGGGACTCCCAAATTCCTTATAACAAACACTGAGTATTCCAAGAGAATATTCTGCTCACTGACTGACTGACAGCAGAGTGAAATCCCTCATCAGTGGCTTATAACTCATAAACACAAAGCAAAACTTACATTGCCTTAAAAAATAATCCAATTACCAGATTTATTGAAAGATCTATGTGTAAGTGGATTCGCATTCCACTGATACTACAGACTGTACCAAAACATCTTATGTTCACCAATAAGCTCCTTGTTTCACGCTTGCATGTTAAACAAATTAAATCATATTTTTACAACTTTCTACAGGATAAAACTGAGAACTCTCATTAACCTCTCAGCGAGATCTGAAACTTCACTTCAAATCAACTACCTTCTGCCTTATTTTGGTTTTGATTATTTTTCACTGGATTAATTAGTAATTAAAGAGTGTGCTCTTTGTGACTCTCACTTCTTCACTGTAATGCAATATCTGTCTAAGTTTGTGCATTGTTGGATTGCTTACTTTGAGAGGTTGGTGTATTATACCAAAAGCAAGCAAGAGAAGATGAAAAGCAACAAGGAGATAAGAAAACATAGGACCTGTCTGATAAATTAAAGGTCATATTTTGTTATCAGGAGCTTTAAAAAGATCCTTTGCACTGCCTGTGCAACATTTAAGGAGCTAATGTTGTATGGCTGCTGCTAAAATAGGCAGGAAAATTGATAGAAATCATTAAAGAGTAAGATTAAAGTATAAAAAAGTGAATTGGTGTAAGTACAGTACCATGCCCCACATCATTCCAAGAGTGACATTTTGTAGTTCTCCAAGGTAAAAGGACTCTGAACTGCTTCTAAATCATAATGTCACAGTATTTAAGGTTACTTTTCCTATAGAACTATAACCAGAAGTTGACTGTAAGCAGTTTCTTGTTCAATAGGTTTTCAACAGCTGGAAAATGGAGAATATTTCAACCCTACTATATCCAAAATTAGCTAGGTAGTAGATAGCAACTACTGAATGTGTTCTTCTGACTTTCACCCAGGTAGCAACCTACATGATCTTCATTTCATGTTAGCAAAGAGCTGCTATATAGAATGTCTCTTGACAGAAATAATGCTCACATTATATATGAATGAACAAGGGCAAATGGAAAACACCATGCTCAGCTCTTATTTTAAATTTCTATTGGTCTGTAATCCCATGAGTATCCAGTATTAAGGTAGAATCCATCAATAAGAAAGGTCTTATTAACTATGTGCAAGCCTCCTAATTAAGTTTAGTCACACTGCAAATTCTGAGGATGGAATAGGACAAACCGTCAAAAGGTCATTGCTCATATCATTGCATTTTATTGTAGTCAGGGAAAGGCTTTGGGAATCTCTACAAATTTTTCCCATATTTCTGGACCATTTGCAACATGAAATGCTATCTGGAACAATTAAAAAAAAAATTTAGGGTGAATTTCTGCTCTTGGTTATGTGATTTGTAAGGGAAAATAACAGTTTAGCCTTCAGTTCATGATCACCAAAGATACTGCAATAGAACTTCCCTAGCAGACTGTTTGGAAGCAATGCAGGGAGGATAATTTCATGATCATAACATGACCAGAAATATCAAACGTAAGAAATCCAAGGCAATTAGCATCAATCCTCATAAACAGCACACAAACTAAGTTGACTGTAACTGCAAATATTAAAAATGTTGATTTCATGTTCTTTCACAAAGCACAAAAATGCTAGATTTCATCACCACTGTGCCCCAAAGTCCTGGACCATACAGATGCTTTGTCACACTCGCTACATATGCTGTGGCTGCGTCAGCTCGTTTTCCTAGGGACATGCATGATTACACACAAGCCAATGGAAACAACAAAAGTGAGGTCATCATTTGGACAAGCCTTTGCCAAGCAGAAGAAACCAAATGCACCCATACAGATAGAAAATGGCATTTAAGAGATAAAAATCTGTTCTGTGTCAGCAACGCAACAAAAGAGTAGCCCTCGGCCAAAGCAAGCTCCAGACTTTCAGCTCTGTCTAAAAGTTATATTTCCATTTGTGTATTTATGCCTTGCAGACATTTTACTATAAAAGAATAATCTATTTCAAATGGAAAGGTTTAAACTTGTACACATAGGGTTTTTTAATGCTTTTGGCAAGGCACAGAAACAGAAACTGTAAATAATAGAAACAGATGCTCAGTGAGATAAAAGCAAGGGAGTGCTTTAGGACTGCAGAACTATAATGAGCAGTCCACCACACAACAGCATAACAGCCATGTTAGACTCTCAGCACGGATTTAGTTTTATCTGCTAAAAGGTGAAATACTCTGATTCCCTAGTTATATATTTAACAAAAAACCTTTTCACTAATATTTTCTATTTAGATTAATCTGTGATATGTGATATGAAGCCTGTTTATGTAACTTTTATGAAACACAGCTTTTTTTTTTTTTTTTTAAATCTACAAAGCGATTTGTGGATGGGTCTTTAATGTCTTTATAAATGACTTGGACACAGGACTTGAGGGAATACTAAGTTTGCTGATGACACAAAATTAGGAGGAACTGTTGACACTCTCAAGGGCAGAGAGGCCCTGAAAAGGGATCTGGACAAATTGGAGAACTGGGCAATCAACAACCGCATGAAGTTCAACAAGGGCAAGTGCTGGATTTTGCACCTGGGACATGGCAATCCTGGCTGTACATACAGACTGGGGGATGAGATGCTGGAAAGCAGCTCTGTAGAGAGGAATTTAGGGGTTCTGGTCAATGGCAAGTTGAACATGAGCCAATAGTGTCCCTGGCAGGCAAGAGGGCAACCATGTCCCAGGTGCATCCAGCTCAGCATTGCCAGCCGGGCAGGGAGGTGATTGTCCCGCTCTGCTCTGCACTGGTGCGGCCTCACCTGGAGCACCGTGTGCAGCTCTGGGTGCCACAGGATAAAACAGGTTATAAAGCTACTGGAGAGTGTCCAGAAGAGGGCTACAAAGTTGGTGAAGGGTTTGGAAGTGAAGCCGTATGAGAAGAGGCTAAAGTCACTTGGTTTGTTCTGCCTGGAGAAGACTGAAAGGAGATCTCATCACAGCCTACAGCTTCCTCACAAGGAGAGAAGGAGGGGCAGGTACCAAACTCTTCTCTCTGGCAACCGGTGATGGAACCTGAGGGAACAGCAGGAACATGCGCCAGGGAGGTTTAGGTTGGACATTAGGAAAATGTTCTTCACCCAGAGGGTGCTGGAGCACTGGAACAGGCTCCCCAGGGACGTGCCAAGGCCCCAGGCCTGACAGTGTTCAAGAAGCAACTGGAAAATACCCTCAGACACATTATGTGAATTTTGTGGTTGTCCCTACGCAGGGACAAGAGTTGGACTTGATCCTTTTGTTTCCCTTTCAATTTGGGACATTCTTTGATTCTGTGAAGTGTTCCAAATTAGCTTTGAGATTCTGATTCTGATTGAGGTTTTGATTTTGAAGAAAATTTAAAACTGCATTCTTCAAATGCTCTGGATTTCTATGTCCAAAACTTCTACAGTTTCCTTCTTTTATGTTTTAGGAAGTTCTCAAGGGAGGGAAATGATGGTTACTATAACGTATTTATTACTTTGCTGAAGTCTGTGCTTCATGACTTCTTGCATACTCTCTGCAAAAATGGGAGAAAGACCCACTGCTGAATAAAGCACCTGTGAGGGGGTACAGGTGTGAGAAAGGTTCTCAGTGCTGTCACCAACCCCCTTCCTATAGAAAGCTGATTTCAGTGCAACCTGTTCTGTAAAAGCACTTAAACACATGCTGAACATGAACCACAGAAGCAATTCCCAAGTGTCTTGCTAAACAATGACCTGAAAAGACCTTTAAAGCTATAGATCTCTGGGATGTTTTCAGATGACAGCTGGTGTCAAGGTAGGCTTGGGCAACTAGAAGAAAGCCAGCCACTCCAATGCCAGAACTAACATATGGATCTGAGCTCCACCAGCTAAATCAAGATATCCTAATTCTTTAAGTTCTTACTCAGAACACACTTTCATACGAGGATCTACTCTGTTTTAAAGTTAACAAGGTCACATTTTAGATAGACAGCCCAGAGCTGGCAGCTAACTTTTGTGCAGGCATAAATTTATTGGCTTGATTTTCAGAGTTAATCTGAATTGAAACACCATAATGAAAAAACAATCAATATTAAGCTATTTAAGCATATATGAATTTTCAAAGAAATATGCAATCGCTAGTCAACTGTCAATATATTTAATTTTTCATTTTCTTTTATAAAAATCCATTTGCTGATGTAATACCCAAAAGTAGACTCTACTTCTACTTTGGAATGCTTATGAAATGTTAAATGGAGAAAAGAACAACCTTTGAAAGGAAATAGCTCTGCTAGCACAATTTACACATTCACGTTTTCTCAGGAAACCACTTGACCTTTTAAAAACATACTGAAACCCACCATGTTGAAGAAATTAGATAAGGATATTATAATCTCGCCAGCTTTATGAATTCTAGTATCTTGTCTAACACAAAGCACTAATGCATTATTAAAATATAATATAATATGCTATTGAAATTATTTTCTAAATGACAGTACTGAGAATGATGAAGCATTAAATAAACATCTAATTCTAAGCAGATAAAACACTAACAGCTAAAACGTACAGATGGCTTACTAATAAAATATTAATGCATTCCACTTTAATAAGCATATTTTCAAGACAAAATTGAGCACTATAAGAAGGAAGGACTACATGATTTCATCAATCCACCATCCACAATTACCCATGAAAGTACTGCCCTAAAATAAAAAAAAAATAGATGGGAAAAGGAAACTGCCTACTGTCCTTGGTTTTATTAATATGTGCATGGATTTGACACTGCTTCCAAAGTAGAATGCTAGATCTTATAAACAAACTTCCATGGCTGAGGCTGAGGTAAATACAATTAAGATTAAAATATATCTAACTCTCAGGATGCATTGTTACCACTAATAAAGCACAAGGCTAAAACTCGATTCTGACAAAGACTGGAGTAACATCCTGCTTTGTTTTCTGCATGGAGCACCCATGGCGCTCACATCCACAGAGAAGTGGCAGATGCAAGTGTACAACCAGCAGATTATTTTTGTCAGACTTTTGCAACATGGCTCATTCCTCCAGCTCAGTTGCAAATTTATACGCAGATTTACTCCATAGAATGCTCTTTAACTAAAATCAGCTACTAGGAAAAAAAAATACATGTAAAAAACCTGTGAGATATCAGATAGAATGGCTGAGCAAATGGCTAAATAATAATAATTTTCCTAGCTATCAGTATTTATGGATGTATAAATATACAAAGTTGAGAAAGATAAATGGTATGTTAGGATTGGGATAATATTTTCAGTTTCTCTTTCTGCTGATTTGCAAGCACATTCTCAGTTCAGTGCAATAGGATTGACATGTTTAAGACACTGTATAGCTTTGTTTAGCACAGTAGTATTTCTGGATATAGAAATTATTTCTAGATATAGAAATTATACCTGGAAACATTTTTTTTTTTAATTATTTTGATAATTCCTTGGAAAGTGTAGTTATATCTGCATTAAGAACACAATATTAGCATAGCACTAGAATATTCTTATCTTGACAGTACACCCTTAATATAGACATAGGTATAATCTGATATGCATATCACAGGACATGAATATTGAGCCACTTGATCCTGTCTTTAGCAATAAAACCATTGTTTGGTCAATTCATAACCTGTAACAGGCTCAAACAGGCCTTCCAGGAAACCATCTTCTCCTAACGTGATGACACACAGTAAAGAGAAATCTTTCAGCAGTGAATTCCAAGGTTCACTGCTGAAATCATGTGCTCTATTTCTTGCATGAAATTCTTAGTTCTGGTTATGACTTTCTAGGAACAACTAAAGAGCACTGTAAGCATTTAGTGTTTTTTTTGTCCCACTAAAATCTGTAATGAAGTCACTGCTCAGTTTTCTTTTTTTTTACACTATAAATCAGTTGACCTCTTTTGGACTTTTGTTACACATCCTCTGTTTTTTTTCCATAGAACCACAGACCCCAGGTACAGACCTTGATACTTGTTCCAGAGCTGGCTTCAAAGTGCTGTAAAGGGTGTTAAAATCCTGCTCAGTTCTTGCATTTTAGCCTTTTATGCCCACAAAGTAATTTCCATAAACTCCTTTGTCACAGCATCACATGATATTTCATATGGGGCAATCTGGAAGATGAGACCTCACAAGTGCCTTCTCAGAATTATTAATTTCCAGGACATTATTTATGTTGCTCTAACCTTCAACTTTTGCTTAGAATCATATCTTAGCACTTAGCACTTCTGCAGTCTAAATTCCTTTAAATTCTCCTGGCTTCCCAAGAGGTCACGTCACCCTGCCCTCATTATTATTTACCACCTATTTTTTTTTTTAATCTTTGTAGCAGCCACACATCAGCAGCAATGACTTAATATAGACTTCCAGGCCATTTATAAAAGTGTTTCATATTTTCAAGCCCAGTACAGAACCCTGTAAAACCCCACTAGATGTGTTTCCAGTCAATGAATGCTCCTGCTTGCTAACTATTTGTTGTATGCAATATTGAGTTTATTAGCTCAAGCTGACTAAAGAAAAAGTAACTATGATCACTTCACTTTTTATGAAGAGTATCCATCAGCTTTGGGGCTGATTATGAGATGTGTGGCTGTCATGCACAGGCTCCCCAAAGTCACTGAAACACTGAACACTACAATGCTGCACTTCTGTGGATGGCAATGTGGCTCATAAAGGAGGATTTATACACACAGGATACCTATGAGCACCAGACAAGTTAAAAAGGGGAGGTGGAACCCTGAAATTGAGCCTGAAACTTCCGTCCAAATCCTTCACTTGTACCTTATCCTGCCATAACTTTTTGGAATTGATGGTGCAACGACAGCACTGTCTTCAGTCTGAGTCTGTATTTTATTTCAGACAAAAACACACACAAATTTGCATGGAAGACAACTACTGGACTAGGACCCTAAAGTGAGATTCTCAGGAATCCTTTGGGGGAAAATTGCTGTGAGGCAGTTGCTGTGCTCTGAAAATGAGAGTGTATTTTCAAGAATCAGACCTATACCCAGCTACAGTCAAACTTTTAGTACAGTTCATTCTTTTCAAAAGAGTATATTTATTCTCCTCTCCCTATTGTGCAACTGTAATTGTAAAACCTTAAACCAGTACTCTATTAATGCCTGTGAGATCTCTAAAACAGGAAAATCAAAATTGTCTTTATATATACTTAACCCTGACAATAGTGTGTTTCATTCCGTTTTTTAATATCCACTGAACTCAATGTTGCACCAGACAGGCAAATTAACTCCTTAGAAGTAGTCCACTAAGGAAAATAAACCATTCGCATCTCAATTAAACCAATTTGTAAAAGCATAAATTCACTGCCTTCAATTCAGTTAATTTCTGCTTGCAAGGGGTTGAAATCGGGATGTCATTCACAATGCTTTGTGCTTCTGATATAGTGATAGATGTTCAATTCTGCTTCAAATTTATTTGAAATGGTATATACTACAGAATGTGACTCTCATAAAACTCATAAGAGTTCTAGGTTATCTGTATCATAAAAGCCTTTTAACCTTTTTCTAACAGGTAGGATAGACTGCAAATAAGACCATCTGGGTTTAGCTACACCTTGCTAGGCTCAAGGTAACTCTGAAGACTCTTGGAACACTCTGAACTTACGAAATGCACAAAACAACAGTCCTGCAGAACTAGTCACGACCAAGTTGTCATTAATCACAAATCCAAAGTATTAACAGAAAAGTTATTTTGAAAGTGTGAATGCTACAGTTTCAAGATATTTTCTATTTGGAACCAACAAAGCTTAAGACTGCAAAAAGTTAACCACACCGCAGGATGAAAGAACGGCTGTACACCTATCCTGTGTTCACATGGTACAAAGGAGAGAAAGAGAGTCTGAAGCATGTAGGTACTTGTATGTTCAAGACAGCAATGATGTGTGTCCTCCTGAATATCTGGTTAATGCAGTTCAGTGTCTTGAAAAATACCTAGGACAGAGCAGGTTGGCATCTTCCCTGCTGCAATATGAATTAGAGTAACTGGTTCTGAATTAGTTTGATGGAAGTTCTTATCCTGAAGACATAAAGTACTATTCTGCTGTCACACATCACAACACCAGTAAAATATAACTGGGGACACATGCACAAAGGTGCCCGCCCCCGCCCCCCGCCCCCCCCCCCCAAAAAAAAAAAGAAAAAAAAAAGCCTTCTGAGAGAACCTAAAACACAATAGCACTGCAGAGAAATTAATTTGGTTTTCCATATGATTGATTGTCTGGTTGGAAGGCTCAACACTGCATTGATTTGTTCTGTCCTGAGAAAGGCTCCCATTTCAGACTGACTTCAGGGCTGCCCCAGAAGGTAATGGAAACAAATAGCATCACAGAAGGAGCACATGGCAGCAGTGCTATGTCATACTCTTCTCTTGCATCACCTATCAGCCCCTAGGAGCATTAATACCAGTCTTGAAGCAAACGCATGTGTACGCCCATCAAGTAGGGCGTCTAAAATGAGGGGTGCAGTTACAACCATGCCAATGCTTATTCACGCAAGTGTAACACAAAAGTAATTTTACTGAAGTCAGTGGAAGCTGGTTTGACTTAGTGAGTGAAATGTTACATAAAGTCCTGCATAATCCTGAATGAGGCAACAATGAACCTACTCGAGGGCAGGCTGAAAGGAAATAAAGGACTGAAAGGAAATAAAGGAATCTGGTCTTTGTCCACAACTTTGCATTGACAACATGATTCTGCCACTGGGAAAGAAAAAAAGAATGGCGTTGATTCTATCACAGATATCAGCATTGTATTGTTACAGAAGCTACTGAGTAGCTAAAATTCCTCGGTAAATAATTTGATTAAATCACTTTATTTTTAATCAACAACACATTAATCCTCCATTTTGAACTTATCCTACTACATTGGAGAAGTTGTGATACTGCAGGTTCCAGGGAAAACATACGTCAAACCAAATGAAAGTGTGCAAAAGAATCCCTACATATTGGCAATGTTTCATTTTTTGTGATCTGCCTTTTACGGGGATTGTTAATAAGATAATGGTCTTCCTGAAGAGGTGAATGGGACCAGCTGTGACAGATTTGCCATGTCTCATTCTGAGATCTGTTTTCACTCCCACTTTCTTCCTCTAACTTGAATCCCCACAGCTTGTGGTCTTCTTCAGTAATTCCATTTCTATACCACTTTGTGCCTAATTATTGCAAGCAGGTATGGGTACCATCATTTGTCACAAGACACAAAAATCGCAGATACCTCTTCCTTTCAGTATTTTAGAACACCTTTTTCTGAATCGCTGCTCATTTTAAAATTTCTTTCTCTTTCTAAAGAAGATGCATTGTGCCACCTTGCCGTATTTAACTGAAAGGTGTTATACCTTCTGTGATCAAGTAATGACAACTGTGCCACACATTTTATCAAGATCTGAATTTAATTACAGGATCTATTAAGTCTAAGAGGGGATGAGCCTTTGTATTTCATCAGGATATCAAAGATGAAAAATAAAGGAAAAAAGAAAATCTGTCTGCAGACTTAGAGAAGCATTATTATGCGGCATTATCTGACAGAAAAACCTGATAAGCTGTCAAATTAAAAAAAAAGCTGATTTGGGAAACTTTACAGAAACCACTTTTTGAAAAGAGACTTACTGTAATGTCTTGTTTGTGTATCACCTAGGCTCTTTATTTAAAGATGACAGCAGGATAGAACAACTTCAGAAGCTCTCAAAGGGCAGTAGTGTTTTTTAAAAAAAATATTTCATTGACTTTGGATAAGCTGTAACAGAGGTTCACCCAAAGAGAATGGGAAAATAAATCACCACTTTTAACATCAATGTTTATGTGAACAATTAGATTATAATGAAAGTGAGACCTAGATAAATGCTGAAAAATACATTTAATCATAACCTAAGAGTAGCCAGAGCCATATGAATCAGAAAAAGATGCAAGAATTCAGTTGTGCAATCACATGTTGGCAAAGGTAAGGTAGCATGTTGGCCATCACTGAACTGATGGTTTGTGGCTCAGTAACTAAAACTAATTTTTGTTCTATTTTGATTCCTGCTGAATTAGTTTCTTGCATCATACTATACTCTAGAGAACCTGCTGAAGTGAGTTTCACAGATATCCTTGTCATATTTTTAATTCTCTATGCCCTTATTTTACACACTGCTATAACACCTTATTTTATTCATATTATAACTGAACATAATTGTATGAATACAGGTAGATATTAGCTTCCTGTAACACTCATTGAAGATTTTGGCCAGTTGAAATAAACAAAAAAACAATGCTATTTTAGCTTTGCTTTGGATAAATATTGAAAACACTATAGAAAAGTTAATTTTAGGAAACAATTTTTGATTGAATGACCATGAGTTGACTCAAATTAATACAAGCACAATTAGAAATAAGTCTGTAAATCAGATTCTTGATTTCAAAATAACAAAATTTGTTAAAGTGAAGTAAACCAGATTGTGTAATCAGTCTGAGGGGCTGGACTCAGCCAGGAAGGACCCTTGGAAATTCTTTAAGGTAAAGTATGAGAAAAGAAAAAAAAAAAAAAAATAAATTTATACATATATATGTATCTGGACTTGCAACTGCAAGATTAAAAATATACAATAGTAGACCTACTAGGCTGAATAACTACACTACCGTAGACTATGTTATTTAGGAGGTTAAAACCCAGACTTTCTCAGCAAAGAAAGCCATGACTTTCAAAATTAGAAATAAACATATAGGTAAAGTTGCCAAAACTGCAGCTCAAAGGGCCTTTCAAAGCAAGTAGAATAAATTTAAAAGAAAAAGGTTCTTAAGCCACTTTACAGTAGGGTTGATGATGACCCAAGGGAGCAGATTGGACTGACTAACAGAAACGTGTCTGTGAAAATGTAGATCTCCACAGCTCAGAAGAAAGCAACATACATATTCTTAATGAATCTGTGGGGTCAGAAGGAAAGGAATATTATCTCTACCCCAGAACTTAAAAATAACAAGCCAAGAGTTTTTAAATACAGCTATCCAGTGGGGCATGATACTTCTGGTATTAGAGAACAAAAAATATAATAGCTTTACATGAGAAGAGGAAAAAAAGCCATCCAGTCAAACTATTTAATCTGAACTTAGCCATACATGATGCTTTAGAACAAATTTGAAAGGAAAGAATCAAAGACTTGGAAGCAATTGGAAAATGAGATAAAATGCAAAACTTTACCAAATCATGTTAGACTAATCTAATAGCTGTATTTGATAAGTTAACTGATTTTCTAGATGCAGGAAATTAAGTATATCCAATTTATCTGGATTTCAGTAATGAATCTGATAGGATGCCATGTAGAAAATCATTGATTAACTGTGGAAAACACAGAAGAGTAGAAAAATTGTATGGTAAAAAGCTGCATTGTATGGCAAAAAAAGGCAAAAAGGGATAGCATTGAACAAGGAAATCTTCGTCTTTGCTTCCACTCTCCTCTCTGTCATGTAGAGAATACAGCCTGATATCCTATTTCTGTATCTGTTGACAGGTTTCTGAATACAAGGGCTGCCTGTTTTAGGTGACACTCGAGGCACTCATCTGCCTAGAATGCAAGCCCCTTCCAGGAACTAGTTAGTGCATTGGAGCTTTCTTCTCCCTAATACTTCCAACTTCATTAAGGTGTCTTCTTCAGCTTCTTAGTGAATCATTTACACTCAAAACTTGTCACATTCAGACCTGCCAATATGCCAATTATATAATATTCTGGCCCTCATCGTTCCCGAGTATATTACTTACATTTGACAACTAAAAATCCTCAAGAGATAGTAGGTCAGTCAGACGTATCAAAGTTCTCCAAGTGTTTTGGAGAGCTGACGCCATCTAGTTGAATGGCTGATGTTGCATTCTAGTTGAATGGAAGATGTATGAGTGCTTAAGTCAAACAAGTATAATAAACTAAATGCTGAGTTCTACATTAAGTTAAGATGAATATCATGGTGAATTCTGAAACTGCATTAGACTAGGAGCTACCACTGAGGCCACCACAGGTATGTAAGGAAATTAATGGTTTTCCCACAGGAAAACTACCATGGTGGAACCCCTAAGAAAGTAACCAAGATGAGTGCCAGGCCCAATCTTCTATGGTATTTTCTTCACTGATCTCAGTATAAAATGTTGACCACACAGTGAAATCTGCAGTTGACATACTGGTAACTCTGAGAGGCTGCAGATTGCAGTCAAGAAGAACTGAGCCCTTCTAAGGTAACAGAAGTGACAGTAAAGCGTATACTACAAAATTCAGGTCATGTACTTAAGATATACGACCAGTCACAGCACCTTTTGTGATAAACTGGGGTCTTACAAGAGAAAATTCCTGAGGAAAGACATTCAGTGGGTATACTAGTCAGCTGCAGAATGACATTGAGCCATCCAATTTTGACATATGAAAAGGGAAAATAAGATCTTCAAATGCACCAGTGGAGGTGACTTTCAGCATTAATATCTTCATATGTCTTTACGTGAGGTCCTAGTGTTCTCACTACTGTCCATTGTGAAATGGGCAAACTATTTTGTGAAAAGACATATAAGAACAAAGTGGGGTGAACTGGAAAGTGTTTGGACTGGAAACCTGAAAGAAAATTTCCAACCATAGGAGTTTTCTCCTGTTGCCCTCTAAGTGAAGCAATTTATGTGAAGAAACAGTCTTAACCCAGTACATTTTTCTTTCTCATTTCTTGAACTCTTCTCTTACTAAGATAACTATTTAAATATGCATGGAAAAAAAAAAAAAAAAAAAAAGAAAAATAATAGGAAATAGGAAAAGAGAAAAAAAACCCCAAACAACGAATCCTTTAGAGGGGAAGTGGGCCATTGACTAAAATGCAGTTCCATTAATATTTTTTTTAACATTCTAACCATTTTCAGACCTTACTTGTTTTTGACTGCTAATTAAAATAATCCATGAGCTGTCTACAGCATTAAACCTTTGTCTTGAGCCAATGCAATTAACTGAAAATATTTTATAGAAAAGTTCAAATGATCTCACCTGTGTGCATTATCTTCTATATATCAACTTTTATTGTTATGATGCCTATCCAACAGAGCAAGTTGATTTTTTGACTTTGGGACAAGAATGAAAAATGCTTTTATCGACTGAAATATTGTTTAAGCTGATGAAGATATTACAAAATCTCTCCATCTAGAAAATATACAAATAAATCGAAAAAAGAAAAAAAACACTACATTTTTTCCTTTTAAAATTGTATAAATGTAAAAATTTTGGGTTGTTTATCCAAAGAAGGAAGCAAGTGAGAGAAAACGTAAAGATGATGCGTTGCTATACAAATAAATAAACAGGAGTCAGAAGGCTTATATTCTTTCAATATGGAGAACACCCTGACAGTCCCATTCCTAACATCAGTGGCCAAGGAGGTTTGAAAAAATCACCCTATGGCAAATACTGACTATGTACTTGTTAGGTTCCTACCTCACATTGACCATTATGTTTGTGAAAGAGTTCAAGATCTCTCCTGGCCACTACACTTAGGCCTGACAAACAGATCTTTGATTCTCTTCAGAAGTGGCTGTAAGGGCTTGAATTTGCAAGGTGTTTCTAAGCTAATGGTGTGTGTTAGACACCTTCATGGATTGCTTGGGAAATACTAATATATGCCAGAGAAACAAATGTACCGATACAAATGTCTCCTGTTAATTTTATGGCCAACCTGAACACGCAAAACTGAAAAAAATGGATAGCCCTTATCCTAAATAATAATGATAATGTCTGGCTCACTATTTATCTGTCAGCTGTATCCCATGAAAAGATGGCAGACGCTTTGTCTGTTTTCCAGAACACAGGGACCAAGAGAAGCATTTAGATGGAATTCCTCCTTCCCCTAGCCCTTGGATGTTCTGCAGTAACAACCTTAAGCCCACAGATCCAGAGAAAGTCCCTAAGATAACACCTGTGCCCTCAGATGTTTAACCTTATATGAAAAAGCAAAAAAAACAAATCCCAAAACAGAATTATTCTGTATTATACTGAAGTTCTAAGAGCTTCAGCTGCCAACTGTCATATTGCAGAGGTACCTGGCACTAACCATAATGTCAGCCTGTGGTTTGATCTTCTGCCAACACGCATGGACTCTCACACTGGCTCTTCTTTGGTGTGTATGCTTGATCATAACGTATGGTCCCCAGTCACAGAGACTGACTGGTTCCAGCAGTCTGGCAGTGTTTTGCACAATCTCTCTTGTGTGAACAATGTGTGCGAGATGCTTTCAGATCTAGGTCTGTCAGACACATCCCTGACAACATCTGCTGACCTATGGGATACATGAGGACAGTTGCCAACTAAGTCACGCTTTTCTAAGTCAGACCAGAGGTCCAGGTATGACCGGGAAGGCTCCATTTTAGAGATTTGTCTACATCAGACTGTATCTTCCAGACTGCTGCAGGCTTCTGGGAACTGCTGAGTCTGAACAGCTTTGAAACCATAGACCGGTTGGCCAATATCTAACAGATTGTCTCATACCCAGAAAATTCTGCATCAGTTTGATTGATGATGGAAGTCCTGAAGAGTAGGTTCCTGCTGGTAAAATAACTGGTTGTACCACGTTCTTTTAAAAGAATCAACACTGGGAAAATTCCCTTTGGCTGCAGAAAGTGTAGTTATTCACAGAAAAGTGATTCTGAAAATCTCTCACAATAAATGGTGATTATTGTGGCTTTAGAAAGTAATCTAGCTTGTTCCAACATACTTTCCCAGACTAGTAAAATGCATGCTCTTCAGTACTAAGGAAGGAAAATTAGAAAATTGAGAAAATTGTTTTTCCTGTTACATAGATATCATTATGAGCACTACTATGAGAAAGATTATTTTTTTCCCCTATTTGATTCAAAACAGATTTTCTTTCAGGTAAGGACGAAAAGGTTGTTTCCAATTAAATGAAATGCTTTGTTCTCAGATTACCTACATCCCCTATAAACACTGGGCAATCTTGACATGAAAAGTCAGACCATTTTATTTAGAAAATACTGACATTAATGTTTTATGTATTACTAAAGCAAATTTCCAATTATTCTGTTTTTTTCTTCACCCATAATTTTTAGTTCAGTTTGACCCAAATTAAAAAGTCCTCTGGTTTCCTGCCATAAATGTATTCTTAGCAAATCTACATGTCAGTGTAGAGTTACTACCTAACTGAAGTTACAGGAACAGCTGGAGTTGCTACTCTGGTGCAGTCCCACAACAGCAGCCAGTCAGGAGGGGCAATTCAAATTAACTTGTGAAGCAGACAAGATAAGCCATAAGGAGTAGAAAGGATCTGTACGGAAAATGGAGTTAGGCTATTGATCAGGAACTCTGCACAGTCAGCAGTTTTCTCATTCCTGTTTAATACTATCGGAAATTAGGCTGCATCCAGATAAGTTAATGGGAAATCACTACCTGAAAAAGAGGACAAAGTGAAATATTCCGGTCCCTTGGAAAGGTGCAGAGGGATGATAATAATTCAGTAAAGAGGCTTAACATTGAACTTAGTTAAGAAAGATGTAATATACAAATCCAGTAGAGATCTGGGCATTGCAGTCAGCTATCAAAAAACTACAGTATGCCATTGTCAAACACAGGGCTACCCACCAGCCACTGACACAATGAGGAAGTGGGAAAACAGGACAAACATTTAATAAAGGGCAGAAATTGAAGGGTGCATCCTCATAGCTCTAGCATTATACTCAGAGAAACAGCAAAAAACTCTGGAGTAAAAAAAGACTTAGATAGGAGTGTGGAAGTACATCTGTACCTCTGTTTCTGAAAATCATCCAGCCGTTTCACAACATTGAAATCTTTATATTTTTTCTAGGAGTAAAACAATTTTTCCCCCACTGTACTCCAAAAAGCAACTAGCCACCTTTACGAGGATAAACATCCTTTACCACTGGCCACTGCCACCTCTTTTGGTTTACTCTCTCTCATTTCACATCTACTCAGATACAAACTGAAGGTGCATTGGTCCAAAGAATACTTAACACTTGAGAGTAGTGTGATATAAAGCCTACTCATCTTCCAGGGTCATTTCTGCATTTTATGCAGCTCTAGGACAAAACACAAAAAACAACCATGGAAGCCCTATGGAGCAATGCCATATGATTCTTTCTGCAAGGTGTCTACCTCTCTGACTGCTCATAAAGCAATACTAGAGAATCACGTGTGCTACATCAGCTAAAAGTCCTTTGCAAGGGCACTGAACTCTGGGCAGCTCCTGAGACCCAGGAGTGAGTTCAGACACCCTACAAATCCCACACAGACTTGTGGCAATCAGCACCACAGCACTTTTTCAACAGATTCTCCATTCGAGTATCAACAGGGGTGCCCACAACATCCTCCTAGCAAGTGCTGCAACACCAACTGTTATTGAGCTTTTGGTGATGATAAATATAGCACTTAGATGGGGCTGTACCCTGAGTCTCTGACCAGAAACTCTTCTCAGAAAGTCTTAACCCAATATTTTAAGACACATATCACAACAAGCGATGTCTTGTAGTCAGACACTCTAACCAGAAGTGTAATTTAGTATATAAGCTTTCCTTGTAAAGAAAGAAGAATCAGTTCATATGCTTTAGGCAACCGATGTATTTATGTTATTTTTGAAAAAAGGAAATCCAAAATATTTAGGAATAGCAAACTTATTAATTAAGCTTCTAATCTTGTTACTATTCTTAATTAAAAAAACCCCAGAAGTAGGTGAGATAAGTCTGTGCTTATGTGCAGTGGTACAGGCACATTAAGAAATTATGCAGAAGGAAACAGTTCAGAAAACAGGCACAAAGGAAAAAAAAAATATTCTTTCTGACACTTAAATGAAAGCTAATGAACCCTCACTCATGAAAACAGGATCAAATTTGGTCCATATTATACAACAGCAACATGTCTTCCATCCAAAACATGAGCAAAGAACAAGTCAGCTGTTCAACCAGTACTGCCAGGTGCTACTATTGGTCCCTAAAACAGCAACAGCAGAAGCACATCTAAATTGCATGCAGCAGTATTTGCCAAACTGTTGCCTGATATGTTTAAGACATCACTTATAGATATACTACTTTTAGAACTGGGATGACAGTGATAGCTTTGAACATGGTGCCATTAACATTTTCAGAACAGTATCGACCTGACTCAAAGACAGCATAGTCTTCAGGACAAGCCCATGTTTTTCTTAAAAGGTACATCAATATCAGTCTGTGAAGAAACTAGTGTTTGAAAAGGGTTTAAATGAAGAGTGCCAAACCTGACGGAGCAGCATGGAAACACAAGAGAAAGGTATGGCTAGGTGCTCTCGTGCTGGGAAGGAAGAGATGAAAAGTGAAAAGGGGGAAGATGGATTTCAAAAGCAATGCTATGGCATACAGGAACCATAAAATATTACTATGTGAAAGGTAATGAAAATTAAAGGCCAACAGCAATCTTGGAAAATCCAGCAATAAAGCAAGCCAAGGGATTCTGTATCTTGGCTGATGAAGCAACTGAAAATGCCTTTGAATGGAGCTTGCACATAGATTATAAAAGCTCAAGAAACTCTAATTTTTTGTTTTCGTTTTTCAAAGAGAACATTCAACCTCTTCCCCTCCACAAATCCCATCATAAAAAAATCTGTTTTCTAAATTGATCTGTGTTCAGTATAAATAAATTCTGTGTGCCACTCTCTTCAGAACTCAAATGCAATTCATCCTTGTTTTAGCCACTGAGTATTTTCACAAATAAACAGAACAGAGAAGATAAACAAAAATATTGTCATGTTCATCATTTAGATTAAAAACAAAACAAAACAAAACAAAACAAAACAAACTTCCTTTCTGCCATACAGGTCTTGAAGACAAACTAAGAGACACCCCTCTCCAGCTTTCACCAGCTTATTTCAGCTACCATTTCCCAAACACTGCAAAAGTTAGAAAACAAGAAGAGTAAATGGGAAACAGGAATATCTGAAAGATCACAGGACATATTTCATTCAGTATCCCCCTTCCCTCAAGAGTTTATCACCTCTCAGAGATGTATCTATCTTAAAGTCATTAGTTGTTTCTAACTGCCAGAACTGTCACTCATCCATAATGCACGCAGGATTTTTTAACCACCCCTGCTATGCTTAATTTCATTTGTGATGCATACTTTTTATTTTAAAATCTAAATTACTTCAAATAAATTATATGAAGGGTGATATTTCACCTGTGGATTTTTTTTTAATTTTTAAAAAGTCAGGTGAACAGCTGGACTGCAATTCGAATACCAACTAGGAAAAAATTAGGAATGTATAAGCCATTCCCTGTACTTACTAGTGAAGCACACCCTCCCATCCCACTCCACCCCCAAAATGAAGAATATGAAGAATATTCTACTTTTGAACAGATAAATCAGAACTACATTTCACTTACATCTCTGAATTTGCTGCCTTTTGTCTAGTAATGTAAACACACATACCCGAACTGTTAACAGATAACATGCAGATTTGTAAGTTACCATTAATGGCTCGGTTGTCCTACGCAATAAGAAAGAGATTGCATATCTGAAAAACCTGTTGCCTTTAAAAATGAATAAAATTAGTAACACAGTAATCTTCAGTGTATGGCATTTGCATGAAATTTAATA
This sequence comes from Columba livia, assembly GCF_036013475.1. Taxonomy (NCBI): domain Eukaryota; kingdom Metazoa; phylum Chordata; class Aves; order Columbiformes; family Columbidae; genus Columba; species Columba livia. The sequence goes on from NC_088604.1 coordinate 106,166,954, forward strand.
TGGGCCCGATCAAGGCAACTCTGTATTCACACAAGCAGTCCTTGCATAAGTACTTGCATAAGTAATATCCTGTAGTTTGCATTTTAAGTTAAGGCACCTCAATTTGGTTTGTTGGTTGTACAGTTGATAACTGATAAACCTGTCGGTTTATGCCTGATGAAACACTTGCACTAAATTCATGTGCTTCAGATTGCTTTAATAACAACTTTTAATTAAAAGAACACAGATCACCTTTTCCTCAGTAAATGTTTTACCCCATCACTTGGAAATCAATTTGGGACTCACATTACTCTGTAGCTTTTGTCAAAGCCTTTTTTCCCCCTAAAACAATAATCCAAGAAAAACAAATGAAAACAAGAAAAAAATCCCCACTGTTTCATGCCTTGATAACTGTATTTTTCCACTTCCAGTAGTAACTTGAATTCGTGCTTTTAAACTCACTTAAGAAAAGGCCATCATCATAAACTGCATATTGCCCAGGACTCTTTAACTACTTAATTAGCTATTAAAACACTGTGAAGGAGCTGACATTGTATAAGAAGAGAAGCAAAATGAGCCAAACTGCATGCACCCCCCACTCTCTTACTCACAAGCATTTGTGTAAGCCCTTACCTGCTGGGTAACGTTCGATAACTGGCCAGTTGTCCACCTGTAATGTGGCATTGCCACCACTTCTTGTGAACCGTACTACGTGGTATTTTCCATCATTAATGATTGCGTTGATCTCTTCGATAGAGATGTCATCTGTTCCAACATTAAATTTAACTCCAATTTTTCCCTGGTGCTGCATATTTAAAAAAAAAAAAAAAAAAAAAAAAAAGAAAGGGGAGGAAGAAGAAAAAGAAGAACTAATTAAGAGGTGTTTTAGCAAGAAATAGAGACAGTGTGTCACACAGGGAAAGATTTCTAACAACATCTTCCCTCCTCTGATGTAACTTCTGAAGGCTCATATGTGGCAGTGACAAGCCTCCTGACAGCTAAGTAAGTCTGGGACATCTCTTTGATGGATAATTGGTATTCCAAATGAGTTACTTCACCAAATTGAGCTCTCTCCTTTTCCAAGAGGTTCAGAGCAAGATGAGGAGGGGGGAAGAAGGAAAAAGCTCAACTTTTCTTTCTTTGTTCCCCCCTCCATGAGGATTAAATACCATCTTCCTTTTTAGGCTTTCAAAATGGAAAGACTTTCAGTTCACTTAGAAGAGGTACAAGGATTTTCTGGATGTAAAAGCCAAGGCCCAGCCCTATACCTCTCTCAAACCTCATTCATACTCAGAGTGTTCACAAATGACAAAAAAGAAGGATTTTTTTTTTTCTTCCCATCAGGGAGATTTTTTTGCATCACATTGTAGTAGCTACAAATCATCTGACTAACAAGGACTTTCCTGATCCACACCAAAGAGGATCAAAAGGCATCTTGTGACTCAGGGATGGTGTCTTGTTCCCACTAAGGGACAAGACTGATTATTTTTTTTCCTGGGATCTGCCTGCTAACTCCTGTGCCTGAGGAGGCCCAGGACTAAGGGAACTTTGCATGCACATTCATACTCATGACCAAGACTGTAGATTTTCCAGATGATAGCGATATTGGGAAGTTTTCATTTTTATTTTCTTTTAATTATTAAGATATTCACTCTAATGGGACATTAACATTTTAACGAAGCCCTTTAATGTCTGTTAAAAGTTTAACTTAAGGGCTTTGTGAATTTTTTTTTTCCTCCTATAAAATAATTTCTATTCCTGAATAAGGAGACTTACTAAATTAAAGGGAAAAAAAGAAAAGCACTGCACAGTATGAGATTAGAGACTTGTGCATAATAAATGGAATTTTACACGAAATTTCACGTCATTGGTACTGGTGCTTCCTTCTTAAAAGTTAAAAAACTTCTTAAAGTTTTTGCACCAAAAGAGGAAACACAATGAAACATTTCACTTTGTACCTCTTGGTCATTCACTTCAGTCTTTCCAGAACCAGCTTCATCTCTCCCACACAGCCTGGTGTCAGCTCCCTCTTTCTCTTCCTACCCTGGCACTGCTCCTTGCAGTGAGTGTAACCTGCAGTTGCTTGGCTCTGCAAGTCTCCCAAGCGGTGAACTCGAGGGTCCATCCACTTTATCTTACTCTCTTTTTAAATACTTGACTTCGTTTTCCAATAGTGCTTGCATGTTCCAGTTACACAGTTCAGCATTTGTTGAACAATTTTGGAGAAAGTCCCTCCACACTATGGTACTACATTGTCACCCTTCAATAAAAGGACCACTCCCTGATGAGACTTTCAGAATTGCTTTGAAAAGTTTTGTTTTTTTTTTTTTTTTAAGTAGCACAGTTGTTTATATCATGTTCTAAACATTTCTCTCTTTTCCCTTGTGGATAATTTTAATGTTACTCTATTGGTAGTCTCTCCTACTTTTCCACATCTATAGGGTGTCCATAATGAATCCACCTCATCCAGCACACACATTTTCTTTTGCCTCCTGTGTGAGTTGCAGAGCAATCTCCTGGTTATCTTGGGGCAATAACTGTAGCTCTATTTTATATTGACTGGTCCAACTATGGCTCAGAATAGATTTCAACCATTGTTCTCCAGTGGGTGCAGTAACTTATTTGCTCCACCTGTTTCATGTGCTTACTCTCTTTATAAAGAAATATATACAAAGAAATATAATGTTGCCCTGACTCTAAAGCAATCTCCTCTTTCACTAATTTATGAAATGCAGAAAAACAACATGTAATGATAATGGCATATGCACCTTTTCACAGTACTTTCAAGAAATCAAAGGCTTTGAAGATTAAAAAAAGCTGACTAATTTTACGCTGATTCATAATTATACTATTCATAACCTACACTTTACATACCTGCTTTTCTGCTTGCTCTATATATGTATATACACATATTCTTTTAGATCAAAAAATGACAAGGAAAAATAACACCTTTGAGTGAATAGGACAGGTGCACGCAAAATGAAGTGGCATAAATGGTGAATGTATCAGCAGTTTTTCCAATAAAAAAGAATGTGGTGCTGCCATGGCTACCAAGTTGCCATTTCTAAACAGCCAGGTGTTGGCAAGTGAAATGAATGCTTCACAGCCTTGAAGCCAGACCTTTAGCCGTACTTGATACACAAGAAGCTGTAAGTGAAAAAACAAGTGTCCCTGCCTTCCCTACATTAGCACAGAAGTACTGTGCACAGACATCAAATACAGCTGCAATAGCAAACAATATCATCCTAACAGTTGATAACACACTATGGTGATTTTTTGCTCTATTTCTAATATATTTGTGTAGTTGATAACATTAAAAACTCCATATTTAAAGGTCATGTTTCATTTTTTGACATTTCTTAGCACCTGTGTGCATTTATGTAAGCTCCCACAAAACAAGGAAGCAAATCTGGTTTTAACTTCAAGTCTTCCTTATTATCATACCCATATTTAAGTTTGAGTTCTGAACATCACACTAAACATGACATGGACTGCAATCCCATTGCACACAGCACTATAGAACCACAAAATAAAATCTGATGTAAAGACCTGACAGTACAGGAGCCCAGACAGATGGTAACACCTGCACAAAGCAGCAGGTCACCATGTATCGGCTGAGTTGCAATAGGCATCTCTGTAGGTAGATCATGGGTTTTTTAAGCCCTCGCATAATTGTGCAGTAATTTGACTCACTGTACTCCTTCTCCACTGCAAGATAACATTATTTTTTATTTGTCACTGGTTAAGACCATGTGTGCATACAGTTATTGTGATTTAGCTGATGCACAGTACCCTATTGAGATAACCTGATCTCAGCCCTTGGCCCTGTGATGCTTAATCTCATGGGTTTGTAGCCCATTTGAAAGACCTACTTTTTATTTTTCCTTCTTTTTGAAGCAACATGATAGTAAGGAAAGGGAAGAGACTGATAAAACTGAAGCATACTAAATTACTATTTCTGTTTTCCCAGCAGTTGCTTAGTACAGGAGTAGAAATTTTCCCTTATCACTTGTTCATTCATTAAAATCTTACTTCTCCTATTAGAAACAGCCTCAGACAACTGCTGAATGAGTGGTTCCCTCTTCAGCACCCTGATGATGGGCACTACAGAAATGTCTCTGTGTTACTAAGTACCCCAATAAGTCAACATCACTGTTGAATGATGTTATCCTTTCCAGTGACCTGAAATAGCATGGCATTTAAGGCTTATATTTCTAGGAGGTTATTTATGTCCACTAGCAAAGATGATAATTTCAGAGCTCTGTACACAGAGCCCAGAGAAGTCCTCTGCATTGTTTATGGTTCTTAACCTGTATTTTATTATTCTATCTGTTCAGAAAAGCTAATTTTTTTGGAGGTGTTTCATGCTTGCAGCTCTTCTGTTAACAAGGCCAGGGTGACTTTCTCTTTACAATGCCATGCAGGTAGATGAGCTCTTTTGTTTTTAATACATTACTGCAAGTTACAGGGGCTTTGCCTACAGTTCAACCTTTGCTGTCCAGCCACTTGTAGGAATCCAAGCTCACAGGGCTCCTATGTTAATGGCTACAAAACAGCTGGATAAAAGCATGAGATATAAATGTTTAGGTCCAATCCTAGGTTCCCAATGTGCTTTGAAACACTAGGAGTTTTGATTGCTCAGGCAGCGTGTGTGTTCCTGCACGTGTATATACCAATCATTTCAAAATATTTTGTCTTCAAAAGAACAGGCAGCTACTATTGTAACCTAGTAACTCCAGTGGGATATTCTCCACCATGTTTTATGAATTGTGTACTCTAAATACTTCTACCTTGGCTTTAACAGGCTTCTGATGAAGCACCAAGAATGCTGATGAGCCTGAGAACCAAGCAAGAAACGTGAAACACAAATCAAGCCAGCAGCTGACAGTGCAATTTGTTCCCTGTTGGACTGTAGTCTGGTGCTACTGATCTGTCATCTCCAAATGCAGTAAAACCTGTGCTAGTATAATATAATAATATCTCCAGAATAATGATATTTCCTATAGCATCAGCAAGGTTTTAGTGCTCTCTGTAGTAATAATTTTGGAATCAGTCAACCACGAGCATGTGCACTACAGTAGTTTTAGAAGAGACCACAGACAACCTAAGCTCATAACACTTACAACCTTTAACCACTTGCAAAGAAAAGTAATAATACTGTTACTCCCACAGAGGAATAAATAGAGAAAAAAAAAATACAAGCATGCCAGCTTGTATCGTATAGAGTCAGTCCCTGAGGCTCAACTTTCTAGTGAACATGATAACAAAGCCTTAGAACTAACTGATTATTTACTTCATTTTTTTTTCTTTTTATTGAAGAATGAATGTATTGAGTTTTATTAAGAAGAGCGGGATCATTTGCACTCAAACAATCAGAGGCTAATATCTCAAGTTTTAGAAATGTATGCAAAATAATTACAATAATTTCTGATTTTCTGAATCCTGTAAGGAAACACATATGTAAAAATAGTACTTTTGCTTCAGAAAGTGAGTGGAGGGATACATGATGGCAAAAGATCAATTTGAACTCCAAGATTGAGTAACTATGTATATTTCAGTCTAATGATCCATCAATATTTCTTCTTACCATCTAGTATATTCCAAAGAAAATGTTTTCTGGAAAAGACACAGAAAATAAAAACATCTGTGAAGAATTCTTTAAATGAATTTATCTTTTATATTCCAATGAAAGAAGTTAACTTTCTGGATATGGGTTTTAAAATTCATACCCTCAGGTATTAGGTCATTAACCCAATTTCATAAGTGATTTTTTAATACATTTCTGGTACTGCTTTCCTCTATGAGCAGTGATAAAATATTCAACCTAATTTGTACCTACAGTAATCAAACCTTTTTCCTTGCTAGTCAACTGCAGGACAACACCCCACAGGCAAAGGCATCCCCATGTTATCTTCAGTACTTACAGTAAGGTTTTGTGTCCCTTCATGAATTTAGAAAGGTAACCATTTTCAGGGATGGATTATAGCTTTCAGTATATCAGTGCTTGACCTACTGTAGAAAAATGTAGGAGGGGCTTTAAAATTCTATCAGAGCAGTACCAGGCAAAGTTGTCAGTCACAGCTAGGCATCTCAAGCAAGGAAGCAAAGATTTTTCCTGATGTCTGATAGGGGGCATCCACCAGGCATTGGCATCTGACAAGCATGAAGCCAACACACCGAAAAAAACCTGAACTTCTCCCTTTCCTGGTTGTCTAAGCAAGGAGACTGAGCTCTTCCCAGTGTTCCTTCTTGCAAATTCTCACAACATTTACTTGGAACTTATTTCTTAAATCCACAGCTCTGCAGCCCTTAAGTTATGAGAAAATCCCACTTGTTTCATGAGAGATCAGTTGTCTCAAGAGGGATGGAGAGAGAATTTGCAACATATTTTTACTCTCACATTTTACTCAAGCTCTGTAAGATCATTTCATAAACCTTTAAATGACCCCAGTTTCATGCCATTAAGTTATCTAGATTTTCTAAATCAATACAGGAATAATAAAAATTCATTGTTCACCAGATGCCCCTGGTTGACATATATGAAATAGCACTGTCACTGTAACAATATTATGAATGCAAATGCATACAGATGCCATCAGAGCTACTGCACTCTTAAATATTGCTCTGCAAAAATTAAGCAGCTTCTAGCCTTAAACCAACGACCCTTAAAAGATGTAAGTGAAATATGGGCTCACCATCAAAGTAATTTACAACTGAGGTGCACCTAAAAAAAAAAGCTGCTCTAAGTGGAAGAAATGATATGATATTTTTAATGTCACAAAATGCCATATATGAGATCAAAGAAAAAGAAGCCTGGAAATAAGCTATCACAGAAGTGTTCACTGTCCCAGTGTTTCAGGGCAGGAAGCAACTACTCTTTACTGCTATAAAATAATGACTTGTATCACTTTCTGCTTTAAAATAATTGTCCTAACAGTCTGCTTTAAGAGTTATAATAGCAATTGGATTTATACATAAAGCTCAGCAAGCAGAAAATGTAGAAATATTTATAAATCTAGGATTCTGACACTTCATCTCTCGGACTGCCATTTTCCTATTTGGTTTTAAACACTGTAACTCTCACTGGTATATATCATTGCTGTATTATTTCAAGTTACTCTGATGATGAATTACTGAGACGATACAATTACCCTAACAACCAGCCCCCCCAAAATGCAATAGTTATGGAAGACATATGGTGTAGAGCCTGCAGCAGCAGCTCACTGCATCTTATTATCCACTCAGCATCATTACTGCAGTACACAAAATTATTTTTTTCTCAGAAAACATGCAGTAAAGAACAATTTAAGTAGCCAGCCCTCAACATGGTACTTTTTGTCAAAACAGCATGTAGCATAGAAGTGTCTTGACCTTGCTAGTGTCTCACCAAGGATTCCCCGTTGTGGCAAGGCAGTACGAATTGACTGAAGACTGCAGATGCTGTTATACCAAACAGAACCTAATCAGAAGGAAAATGAAGTCTTTTAACTACTGGCCAAGGCAACTCACATGCCTTGACTTTGTTCTTGCACACTTACTTTCCACACAGGCAGACACCTGTGAGCTTGTGTACCTCAAATATAGTAAGCCCAGCCTGAGAATGGCATATTCACTGAGAGTTCCACCTGATCAAAATAGCAAACCCCATTCCTTCCCACACATACAGCAACACGTCTTTCCAGTTAATCAATTCCAGATTTGAAAATGAGGCTTGCTTTCCTTTTTTTTTTTTGTCATAGTATTTTTATACAGAGGTGATTAAAATAGTGTTCCTGAGACTGAATACCATCATTCAAAGGTGTAAAGATACTCGTAGAAAAAAAAAGCAAACCAGTAGCTTCTTGATATCGGTACAATCTAATCTGCACTGGAAATTGTGCTGGTTTAAGGGTATTGAGTTCTGTGCTTAGAAAGGTTTCAGAGAACTCTTCTCATAATTCACATAACTGAAGTTCAAAATCAGAATCAGAAAGAGGTATAGCTAGGACCAGAATTGATGAATCAGCACATTCTCAATGAGGCTTTCATGCTAAATGATTAATAGCTGTATGATCAACACACATGCTCATGAAAACACAAGTAATATATTTTTGAGAATCTGAGTTGAAGGGCTTCTCCTGCAAGGAATTATTAAAACCCAAAAATAGTATTAGACACCCAACTCCTATTGAACTTTAATGAAAACTGAACACCTTCCTGTCATTCATGCTATCATTTGATAAGCTCCCTTTAATATTAAAGACAATCTTGAGTATTTCCAGATGCCTACCACAGACATTGGGACAAAGTACTTTTTAAACACTGTTTAAATGCAAACTTTGTACTCCTTTATTGTTCTGATTGTCTGTATAAAAATATATTTCCAAAATTCCTTCCTAACCCTTCTTCTCTTGCTTTGGGGTTTCCAGATGGAAAGAACATTTTCTTAATCAACCTAGGCCGCTAAGTACTTATCATTGCCATGGTGTTACACAAAGTTAAATACAAAAAAATCCAGACCACAAAGTGATTTAAAAAACAAGCATCTGAATAGTAGACCTAGATAAATACTTTTGCTTCCTCTCTGTAAAATGAAGGAAATATTATATTTTCACTTCAGAAATTTAACATATATCTGAAAACATTCATATCTGCAAAGTAGCTAAGCAGAATTAAAAACAAAACCAAACCATGTAAACAAGCAAATACACCCCTCAAAACCAACCAATCAAACAAAAACAACAACAACAACAACAAAAAAATCGTTACTGGTTTATGAGACAAATGTACAGCTGGAGTGAAAAGACCGCACACAAAGAAACATAGTTATGCTATTTCCAGACAGCAGAACTACAACATGCCACAGCCTGGGCTTGGGCCAGAAAGGCAAGTCCTGGTTGTTGTCCCACTTTCTGAGAAGTCCAATCTTTTTTCTGTTGCCAACTTCCTTTCTCTTATCTTCAAGTGTAGAGTGATCCTACCTCAAGTTTTTAATATCATGTATATTTTTCTCCATGGCAGTAGTTTCCTTTATTTTACCTTTCTTTGTCTTGAAGATCTTTCAGGATCAAAACCAATTTGACAACATCGTTGTGTGCTGTGCTGAGATACGCAGTGTGGAGTAGGCTATTATCAATGCTACAACAGAAGATCTTGCTTCTTTTGATCACTTAATGCTGCAAAGCATGTAAAAATTCTTACACTGAATACATGTAGCACATGAAGTGATCAAACAGCTTCAGTTGACTGGACTGTGAAATCCAACTGGTAGCTGGAAGGGGAAAGCAAAATCTGATAGCTACCCTCTACCTTCTCCACTGTTACTGCTGCTAACAGCCCCCAAGGTTTGAGTGACATTGCTTTGGCATCTTAAAAAAAACAAAACACCACCCAGTAGAAGTGCCACAAAGGAACGAAAGGGCTGTGTACAGGAAATCATTAGCATTTGTGAACAGCTTCTCTAAGGAAGGCTCTTCAAAGGAAGCACTGCAAAATAGCATGAGCACCTTCAACAATAGACTCTTCAAATGCCAGAATCTTGCAAATAAACTTAATTGTATTTAGAAGAAACCTACCAGATGTTTGAAAAGGCTAACCCCAAGCAAAGCAGACAAAAACTGTAACAGAAGTTAAACCACAGTGAGGGAATTTTGCATATAACAGATTTCAACACCACCAGGCTCTGAATGCCTCTCCAAAGTAAGAAACAGACAAGAATGTTGTTGTCTTCACTGCAATGATCAGCATCAGGCTTGAATGATGTTCACATATATTATTTGTGTTCAAGAACACAATGGTATTTAAAATATCCCTAACAGTATATAAATACTTGCTTTATAACACATAGTGCAACAAACACTAGCAGCCAAAATTGCAAAACACATCATTATCTTCAAACTGCACAAGGGAATGGAACAATATCATCCTTTTACTTACAAACTATTCACTTCTTATGTACTTTACAATAGACTTTTGCTACTGTTGGAAATTGTCACTTAGCAAATGGCGTCTGTTAGGCAACCAACAATCAACTTTTCAGGGCATTATTTTAACCTCACTGATAGCTCACTCTTGATTTCTGCCCTTAATGCATCTACGTTCTTCTCTCTTTTCTTTTTTTATATACCTGGCAGTATATTTAGGTGCCAAAGGCATTGCAGTTTTTGTATTGTTCAAATTCGCCATTTGATAAAGGAATACATTCTTAAATAAATGTGGTTACGTTCTACATAATTTTAATGTGCTTTTCTTGCTTTACGTTTCTTTGCTACTGACTTATTACTTGCTGTTTATTTTGTATTTATTTTAGACTATGGACATTGTCTTATACAAAAAGCAAATCTGACTGATTTTCTTATTTGAGTTCAAAATGGTTCATAAAGCAGTGGAGACAACTCGTAACATCAACAACACTCTTGGCCCAGGAACTGCTATCGAACGTACGGTGCAGTGGTGGTTCAAGTAGTTTTGCAAAGGAGATGAGAGCCTTGAAGACAAGGGGTGTAGTGGCTGGCCATTGGAAGTTGACAACAACCAGCTGAGAGCAATCATCAAAGCTGATCCTCTTACAACGACATAAGAAGTTGCCAAAGAACTCAGCATCGATCATTCTACAGTCATTTGGCATTTGAAGCAAACTGTAAAGGTGAAAAAGCTCGATAAGTGGGCACCTCATAAGCTCACCAAAAATCAAAAAAATCATCATTCTGAAGTGTGTAGAATAAGAGAAGACAACAAAAGCAATGAACCATTTCTCAATTGGATTGTGACATGCAACAAAAAGTGGATTGCATACGAAAACCAGAGATGACCAGCTCAGTGGTTGGACTGAGAAGAATCTCCAAAGCCCTTCCCAAAGCCAAACGTGCACCAAAAAGAGGTCATAGTCACTGTTTGGTGCTCTGCTGCCCATCTGATCCACTACAGCTTTTTGAATTCCAGCAAAACTGTTACATCTGAGAAGTATGCTCAGCAAATTAATGAGATGCACCAAAAACTGCAACACCTGCAGCTGGCACTGGTAACAGAAAAGGCCCAATTCTTCTCTGTGACAATGCCTGACCATGCATCGCACTACCGACACTTCAAAAGTGGAATGAATTGGGCTATGATGTTTTGCCTCATCCGCTCTATTCACCTGATCTCTCATCAACTGACTACCACTTCTACAAGCATCCTGACAATTTTTTGGAGAGAAAACACTTTCACAACCAGCAGGATGCAGAAAATGCTTTCCAAGAGTTCATCAAAACTTGAAGCATGTATTTTTAGGCTACAGGAATAAGTAAACTCATTTCTCATTGGCAAAACTTTGTTGATTGTAATGGTTCCTATTGTGATTAATAAAGTGTGTTTGAGTCCAGTTAAAATGGTTTAAAATTTACAGTCCAAAACCACAATTATTTTTGCAACAACCTATATGTAACTCTGAAAGTTAAAAACCAGAAGTAACTGCACTGAAGTCAATGCTACTTTAAAAATAGTAACATGGTAAACCAGGGCATCTCTCATTAGTTTCTTGTCACTTTTTCAGAACTTCCACCTCTTATTGCTAGTCTGACATATTTCAGTGTGGAAGAGGTTATAGTAAAATATTCGACAGACAGTTGCTGAAATGATGTGCTTTCTCTGTTTTTATTAAACTTCTAGCTTTACTAAGATCAAGGTTTTCCTAGACTGTTTTCATTTTCATGCTTCTACAGCTTTAATGCTAGTAAGGTACTATTTGAATAGAAAGAAAAAAGAGGGCAGGATTTTACACATCTGAAGACCTCACTGTAAATAGCTACTCTTACAAATACACCCCCCCCCCCGAAGCTTAGTCACTCCAGAATACAACCTCTCTGGTTGGGCTGTCTATGACTTGTGACATTCAAATCTTTGATTACTTGAAGGTTATGAATAGCTTTGCTTTTATTTGGTCAGATAAGCCTTTGCAAATACACCAGGGTGGTAGGGAAGAGAATGGGTACCACTGAAAGGAAGGATAGAAGAAAAAACCCCACAGAAACACTAGGAAGGGGATTCATGGACCTGTTGGATCAAGTCCCAGTCTTAAGACTTACTAAAACATAGCAGGGGAAAAACTGCATTTTAAATAGCCTTTTGGGTAACCTGTGTTTGAAATGCCCTGTGCTCTGCAGCAGATAACCCAATGTCTTGCTGACATTGCTAGCATCACAGAGGTGAGGTTTCCACATGGGTGAACTAGGCACTCTTGAAAAATTTATTCAAGATCATTAGACTCAAAATGACTGTAGTACAGCATCAGGCAAGGTAGGTGTGTGTGCATGAATGTGTGGCTGTGCACACATACAGCCTTTCAGACATTCTTCTGTACTAAATGTGATAACTTGAGAGCTATAAAAAGCAATCCCTATTTCTTCTTCTCTTATTTTTTTCCAAATAGTTATTTGCCCACAAATAGTCTTATTAAGCAGTAAGTATCATTAGAGGACATCATTCACAATTTTTATTCACCTGAAGTGAAGCTAGCTTTTTACCACTTCTGCAATTGCTACCAGATTTCTTGGCTCTTTCACCACAGCAAAGGGCATTTGTGATTGACAGATCTCCCCAATAAGCATTCTTCCATTTCCTCCCTCAGCTCTGCACATCCTGGGCTCTGCTCAGGCAGAGCATTGTGCACATCCTGTGCGCATCCTGATGCGAAGGAACTCCACAAACTCCAGCATACAGAACATACCACAAACAAGGAATCTGTTGAGCTGCTATTCCATTAAGCTCTGCTTCTGATACTGCAGGAGGACTTACTTTTCCTCCTAGAGAATTATAATTATTTTCTGTGCTGCATTCCACACTCAGAATCTAAACTTGAGGTAGAGAGGCAGGTACTGACAATCGAAACCTTTTCCACCTTCTTTCACCAATTTAAATACATCATCATCTATATATGTATGTAGCTGCCTCTGTGTATATATGTGCATGTAATATATATATGTAAGCATACATACAAAAATATATATATATTTATATATATATGAATGACAAGGTGATACAGAACATCCTACTGCACACACTCCATGTAGAAGGATAAGAATACAAAACGACATAACAAATATGTGTCATTACTGCTTAGTGAAAAGTGTTGAGGTGCTAAGATGATAAGCAGAGTAGGACAAGCATGGTAAACCGGATTCTACGAGAATGATAATATTATATAATATTTGTAATCACCTCAAGGCAGAGGCCTTGTCTTCTCATTTGTTGATAGGTGACATGCTCTTTGTCTTTATAAGCAACAAATTACAGAGGGTGATGTCTGCAGAATATGTACATTCTTTTGACTAATTTAACTAACACTATTCTAATTTAAAATGTCCTCGGTGTATCAGTTTCAGTGCTGATGGATATTTGCCTCCTGCAGAATACTATCAATTAAGAGATTTATTCTAACCATAAAAACAAAATAATGCTCTGTTTATTGCTAATGGAGACTAAACTATAATAAGAATTCCTGATTAATTACTTATCAAGGAGAATTGACCTTAATTAGGGTCAACTTCTATGGCAGACAGCTTAATTTATTCTTTAGCTTCTGTGTGTGAACACATTTCTCTGTACAGAGCAACTGATTCAAAGCTCAATTCAAACTCTTCAATTGTATTTTTATTTTTCAAAGCAAAAATGAGTAAAAATGGTATATTTAAAGTCAGTGTATCTACTTGGAGTAAGACCTTACTGCCTTAAGTAACTAACGTCAATGTTTAATGGTTTTTATTCCTGTTTTCCTGATTAAACAATTCTTGCAGAGATAGCACTAGCAGTGGGATCTGGGCAGTTCTTGGACCCCCAAGTATCCTTAAACTATCCTTAAACAGTTCAGGTGCTGATATCAGGGCAAGAGATGGGTCTGTCTCCAGACAGATAAATGCCCAGTCAGACTGTGCAGCGTTATCACTTCAATGCCCTTCTCCCGCTGTTTGAGTGGAATGATTTTAAACCAGCTTAGATATGTTGACACCGCTAATAGTCATGCCTTTGACTGAAGCACAGACAGCTTTTTAACTCTGTTCTCTGCAGATGTAACAAGTAAGCAGTAAACTAAAATAGTGTGCAATGTGCCTACTTAATGAAAAACCTAGGGGTGTGCATGTTCCACAGTCATTAATGAGACTGATATATAGCATAGGCAACTCCAGGTATGCATATATGAGGATCAGCTGTGGCATTAGAGAAAAATCAGGCTGCAAAACCTATCTAAGACGCTAGATACACACGCAGGAAATCTTGTGCTGAGATGTACACTGTCACAGCTAGAGGTTTATCTCCACATACCCCAAGGGAGGGTAGCTGGACTCTGCTCCTTCTCATGTATACTCATAACAATTATTTCAAAAGATCAATTTCCTAAAAATAAAATTTAAAAAATAATTTTAAAAAATTAGATCTTCCCCTCTGGCATACACGTAAATTGATTGCATTTGGAAAGATCTCATGATTCACTATTTGAAACTACAAAATTATCAGTGCTTGCAATATTTACCTTTAAGTACTTATTATCAAGCAAGAAAAGGTCCTAGCTTGACTCTTAGTAGCAGAGATGGATACAAATAACAAGAAATATATGTGTTTTCCTTATGAACAACTGTTTTAGTTTAGAAACTGGTGAAATACAATATGAAGCTTCAGGATGCAACTCATGCAGAGATGGCCTATGATCCACTAGAGAGGGTTGCTTTGAAAACTCTATATGAAAATAAATAAATGGAAAGGAAAAAGAAATCTGTAACTAACTATAAAGCGTTTAATACTTTCACAGTTTGCTAATAAGGGAATATACCTCAAACCAAGTATATTGTGGTAAACCTTTCATATCCTGCACTTAACTTTATCACTACTATCCCTGTTGGGCAATGGACTTAAGGTTTATAGGATACAGAAGCAAACAAGAAGTGCAGAAAGCAGTGCAAATAGAAGTGACCTTTAACCTTCAAGATTTAATGTATGATTAGGAATCATAGAAATTATTCTCTGGTTATTTATAATCTGTTGAGTCTAAATCTACAATATTAGTTAGATTCCAATTACTAGTGAAATTCCTTTACATCATGCTTACAGCCTAAAACCATCATTGAAACAAACAAATAAACAAAGAGGGGAAAAAAGAAAATAAAAAGAAAAAAGCTTGGCAATGCTTAAATCGGGACTTGGGACCTCGTTTAGGAAACACTCTTATCCCACACCATGTCATTGCAGACTGGAGTAATTTCCACTCCAGTGACTCCAGGTGGTCCCACTCATCCATTCCCACCATGAGCCTCCATAACCACTCCAAAAGCAGAGGTAGATCTTAAATGTTTCTATGCATTCTCTATGCTTTTTTCTCCCCCGATTTTCTGGCCAAGCTGAAGTTTTTAGGTTTTCTTAGTTCCACTTTCTGTGGCACAGCCTGACAAACCAGTGAGCCCACTCTACATCTTCCTTGTTCCTGAATAAAAATCCATACAAAAAGGAACTGTTACATGAAGGGTCAGCGGAGCATGACGGTGACTTCAGGGATCTTTGAAAGCATGTTAATGATTAAAAAAATCAACACACTACAGTGTTACAAAATTGTTATAAAAGCTTATACACAGCCTGGTCCTAAAGCGTTTTCCTATGAATCAGAGGCATTAGATTATGAAATTAAGGCTGCTCTCTACTTGTCCCCATTCTTTCTATCTTTTGTAATCCACACATTACCTCCCTACCCCCAAAGCACCTCCAAATTTATTTTCCAAAGAGAATGTGGTAAAACACATAGACAATAAAAAGTACTATGCGTAAGAACTGTTTGTCAGCCCCCCTTGGGCAATCCTTTTAGGAATATTGTTGTTGGTAATAATTTGCTTTAAAAAGCAAGTAAGTGCAAAATAACAAATGAAAACATGGAGAAAATAATGCTTTAATGATTGTACAGGCTTCCAAAACAACTTTATATTATGTAGACTTAGAAGAATTATTCAATGTGAATATCTGCTGCAAAAAAGTATTTTACACCTTCTTGCTACCATTAAAATAGCTTCAGCAAACTGTTCTAACCAGCCCAGTGAGCCAAATCATAAAGCTTCAGGCAGTCATGAAAATCTATTGATTAAAAAACAAAACAAAACAAAAAAAAAAAAAAAAAAGAAAAAAAAACCACCACCCAACCCACAAACAAACAAAAAACCAAGCAAGAAACAATAAACCACAAGCAAAACAATAAAAAAAAAGCAACCCACACCTTTTTTCAGCTGTAGATTTCTATTGATATGTGACAAAAATGTGCAAGTGGCATTTGCTAGTACAGGCATTGTGGGAAAAGCCAAGATTGCAATTTCTCTGGTTAAGCTGCTCAGATGTTTAATGTGGTCAGCTTCAGAGTGCTCCAGCTGATTTTGGATCAAATAAAACACAACACATACATTTCCCACTAGCAATAATCCAAACTGAGGTTTTCAGATTTTGCTGGAGACAAAATTACGGCAAGAAGAAATGGGCTGGATATTTCTTTTTATTGCTGGGAAATAGACTCCTAACAACCAACCATGTGGATTTATTTTATTTTATTTTTTGAAGTTAGCTAATCTATCCCTTGTTGGCACATGGTTAATATCTCCTTCCTCCCCAAGACCACCACTCAGGGCTAAGGGGATGTGAGCCCTGCTGGCTTTGTTTGATCAGTGCGTCTCCATTCCCTATGAGAAATAACATTTCAAAAACCAGGACTAGGACAGCAGACAGTGCATAAGTCTCTTTATTTGGACTTAATGAATGAAGTTGCAATGGGCCCCGTTGTGCAAGCTGGGATATAACCAAGTGATGCCTAGGAGCTTGGGGTTACCGAGCTGTTCACACACCAGGAAGAGCTTCACCAAACCAACCTGTTTTGAATCTCTGAGGGTAACAGAAGGCAAAGCACTGTGTCCTTTACTAATTAGGTATGAGACAAGGGTTTTGTTCCCCTCTCCTAATTAAGGTGCACTGAGAAGCAGTGTGCAGCCACAGTGCTTTCTCCTCAAGTTCTGCTTCACTGGAAAGTAACAGAGGTTCAGAGCTGCCCTCTCTTCCCATGTCCCATCCTAAACTTTACAAAGCTTCCAATTGTTTTAATGGTTCAAGGGCACATTCCCTGAAAATATAGGTACTGCTAGACAGCTGCAACAAACCACCACGGCCAAGCACAAAGCTTTGCACCATGTGTGCACAGCCACAGAAACATGGGGTGGCCACAGTGCAAGGTGGTTGCAAGTCAGAGTTGTTCATGACCTTTCCAGACAAGAGTTATGGCTACAAGACACTGCTCATACTCAGCTCTGATAGAAGAAAGGATAAACTATGTGTTGCCCCTCCCTTCTCTAAACATAGTCTTATTTATTTTCCCTTCTCCTAATAGTGGAGAATAAAGAGCTAATTCCCATTGGAGCTTGGGTCCTCTATTCACCATCAGGTGGGGCAGCCCATCAGCTGACCTCTGCCAGCTCCTATGGGATGATACTCTGCAGTAGATTGGGCCGCTCTCTTCTCCAAACAAAAGCTGTAAAAATGTGGTAATAAACTCTCAAGAGTGACTAGGGTACAAAACACAACACTACCAGCAGCTTGTCGCATGTACAACACTGCAACCCAACTTTACTACTGCTCCTCCTCATATGAGCTAGAATGGTTTGGTCACATTTACTGATAATATATTCACATTTCTGGCTGGCTATACTGTGGCTAGCACTCAGTCTCTCACCTTAAATATGCTGTTGAGAAAATGAGGGTTGGGAAGGTCCCAGGAGTGGTTTGTAAAATTATGAGGAAGGAAAAGGGAACTTGGGCAAATATTTCTTATGTTGCCCACGTAACAAAAAAAAAAAAAAAAAAGCTATTGAAATTATCAGTTTCCAACCAAATGCAGCAAAATATAAAAAGACTGTGCATTTGACAGCTACAATATGCTCAATACATGACAGTAAATCAAGTTTGGATAGAACCACACAGAAGCTAAAAGGATAAATACCATCCACTGCAATTCAAATGTTAGACAATTTCCTTCCAGACCTGCATGTTAGAGCACAGCACCTGAAAGAGAATAGAGATGGAAAGCTCCAAAAATTCCCTGAGTTTGGTACTTCTCTCCCTGATGCCTGGAGAGGCTGCATGTTGTTCCATTTTCAGCTGCATCCTGCATCTCTTTCTAAGGGTGGGATGGACCAAATCTCATATTTAATATTGTAATTCTTGGAAACAACTGTAGCACTCTTTCCACCTTCTAGAGCAGGGGTATCAAATTCATTTTCACCTGGGGCCACATCAGCCTTGCGGTTGCCTTCAAAGGGCCGAATGTAATTTTAGAACTGCATAAATGTAACTACTCCTGCATTTATACAGTCCTAAAATTACATTCGGTCCTTTGACGGCAACCGCGAGGCTGATGTGGCCCCCAGTGAAAATTATTTTGACACCCCTGTTCTAGAGGGACACTCTGGAGAGTTTCTCCAGGTTTGTTACCAGCAGCAAACAGTGCGACACAGTGGTGAAGGGGCTAACAGAGCAAAGTGCACTGCTGTGACTTCCCCCCAATGCTGGCCTCACTCCTTTTACCTATGCTTCATATTACAAAGAAAAATACATGATGACATTGTGTGTTTACAAAAAACAAAAATCTCAAAAAACCCCCAAAACCCCAAACCAAACAAAAGGAAACAAAAAACCCCCAAACAAACCCCAAAATGAACACAAAACCGCAAAAAAACAAACAAACAACAAAACCAAAACTTTCTGAGTCTTCAGCTTGATGGCATCCCGTTACAGATTTGTAGACCAGCAAACTGCTGCTATTTCTTGTTAAATGAAACTGAACCTCAAACATTTCTGGAAATCACAGATGGGATGTATATGAAGTACTTGCCTGCACCTGCCAATGCTTGTCTCACTGTTGCAGAGGATATTTTTAAAAAACAAAAAAAAGAAAGACAAAAGATTCTCAGGGTTAAGAGACTCCCAGAGTCATTTCAGTATCTCTTTGCTTCAGTTCAACTTTTGTACAATAGGGATAATACCAGGGAAGATGCAAGGATACAGTGCAGTTCCCAAAACTAGGACAACAAAACCCTGAAAGATTGGCAAAAACAGGTAGATCTTTCAAACACACATGTTGGTCTGCAAAGTCCAAGTCAGGACACTTGGAAAAGAGATGCTTTTGGGTGTCTTTGCACTTTTTCCTTCTATGCAGCAAAATCTTAAGTCTTTTCTGAAACAAATTCAAGCTGAGGTGAAGTGTATATATTGATTAATCATGTTGATATTATATCTGAAAAGCATTTATTCCATCTCCTCTTTGAAATGTTATTTTTAGAGTTGGGGTAGGACTATATTTAGATGGAAGGGAAAATACAAAGAAACTCCATCTGCAATTACATTTGTGATTAGATGTTAGCAGAGTGTGTCTTATTGCTACTGGTAAATACAGGACATTAAATATTTTCAGTAGTAACTTATTCTCAGGTATTCTATCCATCTTCTTTGCAAGTTAACAATGCATATTTGTAAGCATGAGAGGATAGGGTTTGTAGGTGTGAATTGTATTTTTTTTTTTTTAATTCCTTAGCTATAAGTATAGGTCATAACTCCAGGGTAAAAACCTATTGTACATGGGAAAAAATGAAATCAAAAGCTCATTGTTTTGTATATGAACCACTTTGATAATCTCTTAAACAACTGTATGGCTTTAGGGAGCTACATAAAACAGTGAACACAAACATGCAGAAAGGTGCACTTGATCTCTTTCCTCTTTGTATTTAAAAAAAGGTAAAATTGTCTCTATCAAGAAGACACAGGTTAGAAGAGGAAAGCATCATGAAACTCCACAGTAATATAAGCTTAAAAATGCCTTGTTAGTAGAAATAGGATCCAAAACAAAACTTTGAGGATTTACATTCCTCAATAAGTAGTTATATTACTTCCATACCATAACTTATTCATGTATGTACTTGGATTGAGAAGAATAAACATTTCATTGATTTTTTTTTTTTTTTTTTTATGGTTTGCAATATGGGTGTGCATTGAAAAATAAAGAGGAATGTTCAGTTTTCCAAGGTTTGGATTATTAAGAGCTTTGTTAGCAAAAAGGAGAGGATGTGAAGAAGCAACAATCAGTTTTATGACAGGCACTTCATTAACCCACATACTTCATAATTTGCTCACTGAACTATCTGCTTTTCCTCTCCCCTCAGCAGGAACATAAATAGCAAAGACTATCATGAGCCATTATCCTACTAGAAGACTGTTAATCTTACCACAGAGCATTTACTGCTACATATTTATTTATTTAGATTTAGAGCATAATTGAAGGGAAAACAAAACCGATATACATTGAAGATGCATCTCAGCTGATACCTAAATTGCACTTCAATAAAATGCAACCAAGCTCGATAATTCAAAGAAGCCAAGTGCTCTAGCCCTGCCAGCAATTTCTGCACATATTAGCAAGATACTATAAAAAATGCACTGCCAAGGAAATATTAACCAGTGTTGCAGATAGGACCAAGTCACAAAGGGGTGGAAAAAGGAGATGGAGTGGGACCAGCAGAGCTCTTCCCTCCCATGCGTGCAGTGGACAGGGAAACTTGGGTCTGAGTTTGCATAGCTGGGGGGATGCTAAAGGAACAGCCAAGCTAAGTCTGCACAGCACAGCCCCAAGAAAGGGGTCTGCAGGCACAGGGAGCAGGGCCCAAGGTAAATTTTGGGTTGGGATCTGGCTGGGATTTTAACAGTTAGTTCTTATCCACTAGACTGAACCACCTGCAGCAAAATCATGTAAAACCTCCCTCTACTCAAAGACAAGCCTTGCAATACGGTGAAACAGCAAGACCACATGCTACGGGGAGAAAGGGCAGTTGGTGAGAGGGGAGTGCAGGTATGTGCATATGAGAGGTAGAGGGTTGGGAAACAGAATAATTAACACTGGAAGGATGCTAGTATTCAACCGCAAGAATAAAGGGTAGCCAGTGGTGTAATCTCTTTGCCTTTTTCCTGTATTTATTTGTCAGGGGTCTGAGTGAACGTTTCTCACAGTGGGAGATTTTTGATCACTTTCGGTAGGCTTTGATGAGGCCCATATTTCCTCATTTGCACAATGTATTTATCTGCACCCCTGACTGTGTCGATCAGCATGTAGCAGCAAAGTCCGTTGAATGCTTTAAATAAACCCCCCACTTATTAAACAGTTCTAAACTCAGATTGAAAAAGCTTTATATAGCCAACATTACCTGAGTCATTCCACTGGGAGAATTATGGACTGAATGTTGAGAAGACATTTCCAAAGTGCTTAAATGACAATTAATGGCAACTGTGCTCCTAAGTTATTCTAGTACTTTTGAAAGTCCCAAGCAATGGGACTCACCAGCTGAACATTTGTTATACTAATTTGAAAAACAATAAGATAAGAATCAAGTTCAGGAAAAATTAAATGTTTCTGCATTTACACCAGCAAACAACTGATTAAAGCATTATGCAGCAGAATTATATCTGCAGCATCATCTATTCACATGAGCTCAAATACCTCTGTTAAGAACACTGCACTTTCACACCTGCAATATGCCAGGGGGCTTAATGAACTCTCAGTTTATTCCCCAAGTCCTCCTATTCTTACACACAGAGCCTAGCATTCAGGTCACAACTGCATGGGAATGTGAAGAGCAGAAATATAGAATGATGTCTTGGGCTGATTTTCCTAAAAGCCCACTCTGGAACCAGGATGCCATCACCCCAGATTCCCTGCAGAGAGGTTACGCGGCATGAAATCTCAGTCTGTGACTAGGACTAGGTGAGGCATAGCTAGGACACTAGTGATTTTGTAACACAAATTTAAATAGTAGTGCATCATTAAACTATTCAAAATAATGTTTAGTTTTTCAGTTTTCAAGGTTGGTCTCAGTTAAATACCTTTCCTGAAAAAATATATATATATCCTTCAGAACTACTACTTCTTGAAAGAGTCTTATTTCCAAGGTATATTGGTTTCTGATGTATCAGCATTTGAATTCCCTGAAAACAGTCTGTCAGAAAATTCATGACTGCCCTTTTTTTTCTCTTTTTGATTAAGCACATTTGCCGTTGGAACATATCAAGCTGGTGGTGCTGGTTTTGTCTCATTAGGAAGTGCAAATCCTTTATGCATTACTGTTCACCAGGGTACAGTTTTTAAAACATTGGTAGAAGAGCTAGTGAGTGTCAGGCTGCAGAGAGACAAGGCTTGTAGGGAGAGGAAATCTCTTCCCATTAGACCAACCGAAAAAGGAGGAGAGGGGAGCAGAAGGATAGGACAAGCTTTCATATGGACAAGCCACAGTTTAGGTATGAGCATCAAAAAACAATGAAACTAACAGAAATTGCCTCTCCCTTTAAATCTTGCCCCATTTTAGCTTTACAAGTGCCGACCATACTGCTGTTGTTACTGAGTTCCTGCGAGGCCTTTAATCTGTAAAAGTCTTTTCTTTCACTAATTCCATTAAAAGGAAAGTTTCATACATGAATATTTGATTGACACATTATTAGGAAAAGTACGAAAAAAACAGCCGTGTCGCATTAAGCTCCACTGCCGCAGCCATCATCTTTCCCAGCATATCTCTGTATCTTCCCAACACAGCGAAAAGGCAAAAGGAGAGAAAAGACTATGCTCATTAGGATGAAAAATGGAAGCAGCTCTTCTGAGCAGCCCATCTGCTGCCATCATGTCAGAGACATCACATTTTACTGCTGTCACCAGCAGGTGCATGCAATTAGGTGACAGCAAAATGAACTATGGCTTCCCAGTGACTGTTATGAGCAGATTTCAGACTGTTGGCAAGTGCATGATAACAGACTATGGGCACTTGCCTCTGAATAATTCCTGGAATTCGCATGAAAAATGTACAGGTGATTCATTTCGTTGCAGAAGACTACTGGAAGAAGTGATAAAGACAGCAACTGCAATGAAGCAGAGGACAATGGAAGGCATGGGACTAGCTAATTCAGAGTATTATGGTCATTACAAAGACAGCTAGTGCCAGCCTGTTCAATTCTGATCTCATTTACACTAATATATTGGGATAGTGAAGCCCAAAACAAATGCTTAGAAATACATTGATGGTATGTTGAAGGTCGAGGCAGAGCACTTGGATCTTTTCTACTAATTTCAACTAAATATGTTGTTACTGCTCCAGATTGGTAGCTAATTAACAGAACAGTTAATGCTCAATAAAAGTTCACAAATTTTCATGCGAGGGGAAAAGCATAACACAAGGCTGATGGTTTGGATCGTTGATCCAGTACAAGTCAGTACCAACACAGCTTAAAAAGACTGTTTCCATGCACAGCCTGTAATACTGCACAGAAAAAGGAGAAAACACGAGTAAAGCAAATAAAGTAAGCAAGGTGTTCCTGCAGGAACATCTCCGAGTAAAAATCTACTGGGAAGAAAGCTGTACTGCTGGTTACTATTCATACACAGCACTGCTGTGCAATGTGAAGATGCCAGAAATGGCTATAAAGGTGAAAATGTTCTTCCAACCAAAAGCTCCTTTCTGAGGGTTGGGTTTTTCCTTTGTACGTAAACCTGTGTGTTTACAGGACTCTTTTGACACTTGCTAGGGAGGATTCCTTCCTTCCTTATCTGAATGTGACAATGAATCAAAAATACCTTCTCTTCTGTATTCTGAGGCGATAATGGGGAATTGCAGAGTCTTGCCAGGAGCTATGAGATGCCTTCATAGTGCTCTTAGAAAATCATCACCCAAAACTGGAGCAAAGGCCAATTTTTCCAGGTAAGAAAAAAAGATATTCTCCATGAGGAACTATATTAAGGAGGACCCCGCTGCAATGCAAAATATTCAACTGTGTTTCTTAGCTACATATGACTTAGGAATTTTACCTACTGGCAGCCAGTTCCTGAGAATTACAATTATTTTCTGAACGATAAGCTATTATTCACCTGGTATGAAAAAAATGCTCCATTTCACTTCAGTAACTAGCAATGCCAAAGCCATTTTTACTATGTCTGGCATAAGCCACTTGAATGGGATTACCATGAGACTGCAACATGCCTGGACAGTTTGCTTAGATTTAAGCCAGTATATAAATCTCATAATAACAGGGAATTGTTTGTTTCAGAAGGCACAGATTATTTTAAGAGTGATTACTTTAACACAGCTACAGAGATAGTCTTCTTTCTCCAGTCAAAAGTGTTAATGCTACCACTTAAGTAAAACTGTTTTCCATGCAAATGTTTTCTCCTTAAGGAAAAAGGAATATACCTTTCAAAATTATATTGTATTCCATAATTGTATACAGCAAGTAAGGGAAACTGGAGGATTTTCAAATAGAGCAATAATGATAGAGCAGCCCTCTAAATCATTATCTTAGTAGGGATCTATAGGTTATAACATAAAATAACAAGAGTGATTTCCAAAGCATACAACGACTTGTTAGGTTACATTTCTGACTCATGCCATCTTATCATTAATTTCATTATATCCTTATCTTTTATTTTAAAAATTTAACTATCAGAGTCATGCTATGGGAAAATCTCAGCTTCATTTATTTAAAGTTACATTTCCAACTATAAAAAACACAGCTTAAAGTTCAAGCCACCCAAGGAGTTGCAAAGGGTCAACTTTACTTTTTTGTAGGATCTTATGATGTAAGGATGCAAGTGTCTTAGCTGTCATGCTGGAATGCATTAAAGCATGTTATGTTTGAGGAAAAAAAATAATTAAAAATGAAGAAAGAAAAAATTCCACTAATAGGTGACTGAATTCACACCACTAATTACTGCAGAGTGTAAAATACAATTTCCAATAACCAAACAGAAATGTGTACAATTATCTTTTATTAATTAAATGTCTTCCTGAATCAGCAGATGGATTCAGTGCTGTTACTACTGTTTCGCATCTTTATCAAGCAGCAATACAGCTGCAGCCTTTAATGGGGAGCTCAGAAAACACTGTACCAGACGTGTCTGCGGAAGTGACACTATTTTGAGAATGGGAAAGAGAAGGGGAAAAGCTGCTCTTCCCCTTCTTGCCCCAGCATGAACTTAGGTAAACAGGGGAAGAAGCACCTGCAATGCATCACCTCCACATTGACACCATTTGTCTTTCCAGGTTCAGAACATGCTCTTTGAGCACTTATCCAGTACTCTGAAACACTATCCTACTAAAAATTTCCACACAGGAAACTCATGTCCATGAACTTATTCTTTTTGTAATAACCCTTGCTGGTAAGAGGGAAGTGTGAAGCAGTGAGGAGCCTCGTTAGTTAAACTTCCTCAGCCTGGATTTGCTGCCCAGCCATTCACATCAAGGAGCAGGTCTAAATCTAGGGCAGCTCTATGAACTGCCTATGCAAATCAGCTGCTCTGCCTGTAAACTAGGAACATGACTTTTACCTCCCACTACACTGATGTTAGTCCCACGGGAATGCTCTGGGTGAGGACAGGAATCCAGAGTGAAATAGCTCTTTGTTTCACTTCGACCTGTGCCCATGTGATAGCAAATAGGTGCCTGTGTGCACACAGCAACTGTGCCAGGCTGAAAAAAGTCCCCAGCTTCTCAGGGGATAGCACTTTGCACAATAACCAGGTCTCCTAGACATAAAATGCTCTGATTAAATTGGGGCAGCTACGAGGCAAAGGCAATATCAATGTTTTATCATATGTAAAGATATTAGTGAAGATTCTGACTTCAGCAATATTTTCCAGCACAGCTGAGCTTTAAATTTAATGAGATCCACATTTGTATTCTGAAAAAAAGGGAACAGAACAGTAAGCTGTATATGTACTGGAAATCAGCAACAAATAACACTGAAGCAACTCAATAAAAACACATACTGGTAAATTTTATCGTTCTGTTGTGCTCACTGGCCTTATTTAAATCCCTCGTTGGAGCTGATATCACAGCAGCTCTACCCTAAAACCCTAATGTGCCATATTGATAATCTCGTTGTTCAGTAACAGCTGCAGGAATCCACTTATGACTAAGGGACAGGCACCCTGAGGGGCTGCTGCACCAGGGAGAGCCTCAGCACAAGCAAAGCCAGTGTCTGACATGATGCAAGGAAAGACAGCAAAGAAGAAACAGTTTCTTCTTTCTCCATCACCACTGCAGTTACAGGGGATTGCAGACTTATTCAAAGGACAGCAAGAACAAAGCAACAGAAACAACAATAGAAAGGGTGGAGCAGGGGGGTGGCTAAAGGCAGTACAAGCAATAAACTCCAATTCCATGTTTGCCACCCAGCAAGTTTCTAAATATATGCCTTTTCATCCTATGACTTCAATATTGAACTTGGCAAGTAGGCAAGCCAGGCAATCAGACAGCAATCTTTCTGCCCCACTGCTGACCTCGAGGAAAGAGCAGGACAAGGTTTTATTTTCTTTCTTTTTTCTTTTACTGTTGTAATTTACATTCCGATATATCTAGCAGAGCTTCCTCCACTCCTGGTTCATTTTTGGGTTATTATTTGAGGCTGCAGATGCAATTCAAACAACCAAAAGGAAAACAAGTATTGAAATGAGTTAGGAGGAGGTTTTTAATTTAAAAAAAAATAAACCCCACAAATACTGCGGTTCCTTGGCTTGCTGCAGAAAACTATTTCTAGCCCCCTGACAGAACATACTTAATGTAATATTCACAAAACAAGGCAATTGGAGTAAATATGTACAGCTCCCTTTCTTTGGAATATATGCGCTTGTATATCTCACATCTGCAGGTAGCTCATTAACATTAATGAGAATTATGTACCTGAAGAGAAAAGTGAAAGCATCAGTTAAGAAAGCTCCTGGTTCAGATACAGTAGCTACTCTCCTGGTTGTCCTGAAGAAAGCGTGAAGGAAACAGCTAAACATATTTTGCTTCATTTCTTTAAGTTACAGTTGGCTGTAAATTACATTTAATAGACTCATTTTTCAAAGTCTTCTGAGAACATTCAAGCAGCAATAATGTTTACTATCCCAATGTACTGCGAGCTCTTATAAGCCATGAATCCTACTGAAAGTCACTGGGCCAGTTCCACGGCCACAATTCTCATGAGCTTCCTTTTGTTCTGGCAATTAGGCCATCTGCCAGGAGCTGAAATGATTAGCAATAAAAAGAAATGCAATAGCTCCACTTTGCAATCTCTTCAGTTAGTGCTGGTTCCCTTATCCACCAGGGCACCATGAGAATGGGGTGAACAAAGAACAGTAACAAAGGACACTGAAAAAAGGGAGAATTTTAAAAGGAGCATTGTAAGGTCAATGTGAAAACTGAACAAACAAATACAACTTCTTTTTTTCTCAATTACATTTCTTTCAGAGCAGCACCAGGGACTTTGTCACATCCCTGTTATTAATTCACACACACTGGTCCTGAATAGTGCTTACCAAACTTCTACTCTTCTCTCACTTGCTTAGTCAGGCATTTGATAAAAACTGTTTCCTATTATCTATACATGTGTGCATAGGCACACATGGATCACATTCCTAATTAAGGCATTTATGCACTGTTGTGATTCAAACAATAATACTAATAATGGATTAACCAGCAGTGGACATTAGTGCAGCTGATGATCTTTAGCCTCCTGCCTTGAGCCTGCAGGACATCAAAAGTCCTTGCCCATAATTGAAGCCAGGATGTACAGAGAATGGAAATTCTGTTTGGCAAAGGAGTTTGGTTTTAGAGCTCAGTTGTTTAAAAGCAGCATGGATCTCGCAAATTTTAAAATCTTCGGAGAGAAAATAAACAAATCTAATACATTAATGTAGTTTGATGGAACAGCATTTTCCAATGGGAAAATAATTTTATTAACCTTTCTTCCACTAAGCTGCAATATCAAAGAACGTATTGATGCTGCCAAGCAATAATCATCTCTTTAAATGCCCTGGACAGTGCTTTTGAAAGCCAGTGAGCACTAAAACGAACCACTGGTAATATAAAGCAAAAAATCATCTCCACATTGCTCAACTATTTCCTTTCATGATTTAGAAGTGGAAAGCCACCTTATTTTTAAAATGAAAAATTTTTAAAAGCCAAAAATTAATTCTAATGTAAAGTGAGGCAGGACACATGCCCATATTCACCATGTTCTGCCTTATTCCAGAAGACTGACAAAAGTTGAAGAGTGATAAAATTTCAGTGACTATAAATATAATCATTCACCAAAATTAGCTGTAATTTAGCCATGGAAAAATGTTTATAGAACTGCCAGTTGATCTTCCAAGGCAGTTATTAATATGTTCAAGTGTTCTCTTACTGCCTCTTTGAAAAGAGGTTAAAAAAAAATTGCATTCCTGCCTAACCTCCAGACATTATATTCTCTTATGCAATAAACAAACAGATGTTCTCATTTTTCATTTTTATCTTTTCTCACTAAGGTTCTCATACCTCCTAAAATCATGAGACTACTCTCCAGACATGGGAGGAATAGATACATTAGGTGATAAATCCAGGAATGATTTTTTTTTTTTTAAGTCAAAAGACATGTCTACTACATACTCAATCATCTCTCTGTCTTTCTAGTGCATTTAACAGAATGTTTCCTACCTGCCTCTGGCAGTAATGTAAAAATATTGGATTAAAATAATCTAGTCCACAGAACAAAATCCAATATTAATGTGGGTTAAATAAAATGGCAGTGGTAGTACACATATTAATTGTATTAATCACAATAACTTTTTCTTTCTTCATCAGTTAGAAGATGATTCAATAAACACATTAAAAGTGCAGAATCTAATTCTCAATAAACCTGGGTTCTGCATGGACTTTTACTTCTCATAACTCAGGCAGCAAGGTATCATGTCAGACATTAGGATTTCACTCAAGGGTGTTTGTTGTTAAAGAGACAATCAAAGCCAGTGGTTGGAGAAAATAAATTGCCAAACATCAGGCCACATTCATTATGACCAGCATCTTCCATGTAAAAAGATACAGCAGCTTGTAAGCAACAAAAGACACTGCAACCAATCACAGAACTGATTGTACTTGAAATGCACATTCTTGCTTTCTGGTATCTCTACTTCTCCTCACAACACATACAAACTGTTTAAATATAGTCAATTAAAACACTCTTTAACTGTTCTTGTAAAATGCACATATGAACTGTTTAGGAATCAAACAATAAACAGTGTTATGAGAAACAACCACTCTATTTTCCAAATGAAACGTCACAAAATTTCCAAGGACAAGTGATATGCCCAATTAAAAACCAACCAAACAAATAAAATTACTGTCAGAGGTTAAGTGCTACTGGTTTAAAAGTGCCAAAGAGAAAAAGAAACATTGCTGCATATCACCAGTAAAAAGTTCTTCACAAGCCTCAGTTCATGTTTCCTAAAGAAGCTGTAATGAATTCTGAGACAAAGAAAGAAAAGTGTGGTGCTGCAGAATGGGAGGTTTCAGAGTCCCTGTCTTGGTGGTTTGAGCCAGTGGTATCTGAATACCTCACTGTCCTCACTGCGCCCACGTTTCTCCAGGATCCTCATCCTCAGAGGTACACCACTACTGCAGACTTGCATCTCTTCAGAAGAGGCTAAGAAAAACCCTGATTTGCAGTTATGATTCAAGAAGGACAAAGACGTTTAGAAAGCACAAAAACTGACCTGAACCAGCTATCCAAACCCAAATATATCTGAACACAGACTTCATCTAGAAGTTAGGACGAGAAAAAGTTGCAGAGGAAAAAAGACTAGCACAAAAACTTCCTGTGAACCAACCAACTTGACTACTGCTGCTGAAACAGATGTCAAGAGGCAGTTCAGGTTAAAAACTGATGCTTGGTGTGACCCTACAAATCTTCAAATGTGCCTGTGACCTTCACAGTCTTAATCTAACCTAACCTAACCAAAGCTTCATTATCTAAACCTGCAACAACCTGACTGATATCAATGCTACTAAAAGAAGTTCCACTCCAACCTTTTGTTTTTACTGCTGTCTTTATCCTCACCAATTATTTCTCCTAGGTTAAGTATCTTTCAAGCATTTTCCTATTCTCTTTTGCAGGCAAACATGGTGTGATACTTCAGTTGAACATCTCTCTTTACCTCAGCCTTTGAGCCCACTTCATCCCTGAAACCATTCAGGTCTCCTGTGGAGACTTTAGCACTTTGAGAGTGAGACACTTTTTAACCTTATTGCAGTGTTGATACTTTTAATCAACATTACACTGTTCCCATTCAACCCAACTGCTTCATTCTTCTTTACCCTCCATCTTCAGTCATAAGGAGTTTTATCTGAAAATGCTTGAATTAGAGGTTACTCCACTCTCATCCCAAATGTCATGACTGCTTCTGTGAATGCATTAGTTCGAGTGCAGATAACATGATCTTCATTGTCCAAAAATCCTACTACTCTCCCACTTCATTTTCTTCTTTTTTTTTTTTTTTTTTTTAAATTCTATTGCAACTCCTTCCCTAGATGCTAGAGACTCTTTGGTAGCATTTTCTAAAGTAGGAAGACAAAATGAAGGAAGCCTTTTCAACTAAAAGCCACTGTCAATACACACTTTCGACCAATCTCAGCAAAATCAGTCATGGTCAAACCACTGTCTTCAACGGGCTTTTAGATTCTACGTTCAGGCTCCTGAACATGCAGAGAGAAACACGGGGACAGATTTGCTACGCCTATTATATCTTAAGTGATTCTGATTAGCACCTTAGCACCATGACAAATCTGCCAAAAAATGAAGGTGAAGCTTTAGAACTACGGGGCAGTAGGAACGCAATTAGAATGATGGTCAGAAGTAACTCCAACAGGCCTGGCACCCTCAGGTATAAAACCAAGGTCATGGGTGTCCTTGTGCGTGTGGAACTCACGCTATCACAGGCTTTATATTTATGGCAGAGGAAGACTGAGGCAACTTCTGAGAATTAAAAAAAAAGGCGGGGTGGGGGGGAAACACACATGAAACGAGACATTCTTCTGAACACTTTCCTCTCCAGCAATCCCTTCTGTTTCACTGGGTATTAAGGCCATTTTCCCCATCGGTAGAGAGGAGAAGACACAAATGGAGAAGAATGCAGTTTATTGTGGTCAGGAGAGTAGGAGCCTTTCAATTGCTACTAACAGCATGAATATACATTAGTCATTTATACATTCATAGACTTCAGCCACATAGTTGAATGTCCCACACTCATTCAAAATGTATCCTTCAGGCACAGAAATATCCCTTTTTTTACTTTTTCATTTTTACGTTGTGTATGTACTTATATCATAAACAAACACACATGGTAATTTGACACATAAATTATCATATGGAAAGCCCATAACAAACTCAATTTCTGACATGAGCTACTGTGAGTTCAGCCCCCTATTCTATGACTCTAGCGTTAAAAATAAAAATGAATAATAGAAAAAAAGGCAAGATAAACAAACCTTGCAGAAATTGTTTCCCATGCTCAGGTATACAACCACAAACTACAGCAGTGCAATGAAAAGAAACCTCAGGTAGTTTTCAGTGAGCATCCCACCTGTGACTTCTGAGCTCAGTAAATCAACTTAAAGGGAGTTGACACTCAGTGTCACAATAGATTTCTCTTGACCTCTAAGCAGTTCATTTACAGCCAGTTTGAATAGTCTTTGTAGCCCACACTAGAGTCATGAAAGT
The DNA here is from genome assembly GCF_036013475.1 of Columba livia. Classification (NCBI taxonomy): domain Eukaryota; kingdom Metazoa; phylum Chordata; class Aves; order Columbiformes; family Columbidae; genus Columba; species Columba livia. Next base: position 106,198,499 of record NC_088604.1, read on the forward strand.
TGATATAAACATTGAAAGCTTATCAAAAGTATTGAGAGATAGACTGTTATATTAGATAAGAAAAATAGATACAATAAATCCATTAAAAACACTATTTTGCTTGGAACCCAATGACTGTAACCATTTGCTGTGGAATCCAGACTGACTACCAAACATCTTCTGCTCTTGGCTTCTAGTTTAGCCAAAGGGGAAAAAGAGGAAAGGAAAAAAACAATAGTATCTGATATTTATGCGAGTATTCACAGAAGACTTGAGTGTTGGTAATCTCAGACCAGCTGTAGTTGAATAGTGACTCTATCACAACATCTGATACAAATTTTGACATTATTTGAGATATTGCACATGTGCCAGGGCATCTATGCTAAATAGACCACTGAAAAGTACAGCTGAACAGTACCTCCACTGAAGGCAGTATTCACTCAGCTGGCACTTGATGATGCACTGAAGCACCTAAGCTCAGGAAAACATTTCAGAAAATGCTAGCTAACCTTCCCTGGCCACCTAAGGCACCTCTGTTTAAAACTGACAATTCCCTAGGCAGTGAAAATTGTGTTGTCTTTCATCTCTTTCTTGGCTACGGAGAGTACCAAGGGTAGTCACATTAGGACATTTTGGATCCAGATATGAAGCATTCCAGCACTCTAAATCCATTCTGGATTTGAGTCTTCTAAGCATGCTCAACAATGCACCAAACCACTTAAAGAAAAAATATAAAAGAAAGGTTTTAGAAGAAATGGCAACAGGAACAGAGTAAACTTGGTGAGGACCAAGGCTGAAACTACTTATCCTCCATAAATATCACTGCAGATGAGTAAGTTGCAAACACACTATTTTCAAGTAATCCCACTCTCATAGAGAAAGGCTCCCAACCTCCTATAAGCTTTTTGCTATTTGAGGTAGTTAGTACTACCCTCCAGTTTATTACCATTGCGCAGCTGCAGCTAAGGACATCCTACACCATCAGTTTTTCTGCTCCTCCCCAGTAGCTCTAGAGCATCTTAATTTAACACAACTACACTTACGTCTTCTTAAATACCTCATTTTATAAATGTCTTGCTCCATGTGCCAGCCAGAGGACAAACTGGGTTTCATGCTGCTAAGACCTGCACTGTCATCACCTGTTCCTGATATCCTGTTCCTTCAAGGATAACTGTGAAAGTTCACAGCATCTCAGAGCAAGGCTTGGTGATACTGCCTGACCAACAACACACAAAACATTACACCAACAATTATTTCTCATCCTAGTACACTGCTGTTAAAATAACTCAGCTGAAGTGGCTAGCATAGTGCCTGTATCCTGGAGAAACTCCTCTCTAAAGACAGTGAAACCAGAAACCTGTCCTTTAGGTAACATCAAGAGACTTGGGGCAGAAAAGTCTAATTACAGGCAATTTCTGCTTACTTTGTGTGTGTAGTGTTTTCCACCTCTGTGTAGGAGTGTGGCTCATATATGCTTTTTCTAATTGGTTTTCAGTCAAATCATTCCACTGAGAATCAGCTCAGAGCACTTGCAGGAGATTTGGGAGCTAGATTGAATAACAAAAATGCTACTCTGGTTCTTGATTTTTTTGCACTTGCATTTTGAATACTTTCTTAGCTCCTACTAGTTTTGTAAGTACATTATGGTTGAATGATGCTCAACATACAGCAATTCCCATATATTTATGTTGGCTCCAAATTGCCCAAAAGTCAGATAAATAAAGTAGAGGGCTATTTTCCTTATTAATGGAATGAAAGAAGTGAGTGGAAATTAAGTAGCCCTTGATTTTTTTTCCCACTTCTCCTTACAGTCTGTTTTGCGAAAGGCATAGCTCAGAGTTACAACGTATCTTTGGGTCATTGCTCATTCGGGCTGAACTCGAGTAAAGATTTACGTATACTTTATTACATGTGAAATTTAAGAATCATGTTTTTAAGGCATCTTTACTGCCACATTCTTCATTCCTGAAAGAAATTAGAGACAAAACAGAACAGAGATCAAAATCCAAAAAGGTAAAGCAATTCACTGAGTGAATCTGTCAAAGCCAGAGCATAAGAAAAAGCAAAATGGTAAAATAGTATAAAAAAAGCTTGTCTATGGCCCCAGCCTCCTAACATCATCAAGATAAGTTTAGAAAAAGAAAACTAAAGAAAAAGAGAAACTTCAAAACTAGGAAAAGTTTTTATTCTTGCAGTTGAAAATAAAGAGATTTCCTGGAGGTCAGCTCCATCAATGAAACTCAATTCACTGTTCAAGCCAGTCACTTTCAAAGCTATGATGCAGCTCTTAAGAACCTGAAAGAGTCAACTGCTTCTGCATAAATTGCAGTGCAGACAGCTTCTTTTAACACATTTATTTCTTTACCCATTTATTGGTTTGGTGGCAGGCTGCTTAATGGCATAAGCCTTTAAGTAAACAAGTAAAGAAATAAATATATGCCAAACATCAAAATCAAGGTAGAGAGATTTTTAAATGATGCAAGAATGAAAACATAGATGATGAATGCTGGTGGCAAAAGGTGACTTTATTGAAATATTCAGTGAAATAAAAATAAGGCATTCAGTTCTGAGGATCAAAATGAAAAATGACTGCCAGGCAAACAGCTCACTTTTGCAACGGTACTGCATTTGTGAGCATTTCAGCAGCTTGTTCATTTCTCCCAGTTTTGCACCTTCCTCAACAGCTACGTAGCTAATGGTAAACTTCTCAAGAAAGGACAAACCTGCCAGAGACCACCACACTAGAGGAGCGCAATACTCAGCACACAAATGAAAAGGTGGTCCAGATTTCATTCTCCTCCCACCTTCTGAGACAAATTTGCAGTGGGAACACCCTGAGATCAGTCTTTGGAGAGTGCAGAGGGCCAAAGCAAGCTGCCCAGCCAGTGTCACACAGAGGAACTCACATTTTGTAAGTAATTTTTGGAAAATGATGTGGTACTGGCCACAAGAGTGCCACGAGACCATGAGGTACTGCACTGCGATATTGATACAGTCCCCATGCTGCAGTTACTGCAGGGCAGCTGGAAACATGGAGATGAGGGGATGCAAATCCAGTATGATTTCTACTCCTCCCCAAAAGGGATTGAGTAAGAGTTAGACTGATCCTATGGGCAGACCAAACATTGCCATCTTGGTTTTTTAGGGCAGCTGCACAGAACAGGGAAGAGATCCCTTGCGTGGCTATTTTAGCACTCAACCATTATAGGTTCCCCAGGAAAGTGAGAAACGAGTACATAAGGCTATTCAGGCAATGAGGGTTTTTCATTCTTGGGAAAAGGTGAACTGAGATCCATGAACTCTTAGACCTTTACTTCTTTTATCCCCTCCTCCTTATAGACTAAGAGGCAGAAAACTCATCAGAACGTAATTTAGCCACTCGTATTTCCTAAAATTGGCTTCCATGGGAGGAAAACAAGGAAAGGTGGAGATGATGCTGCATGGAACTGAAAAATACTGAACAATTGCTTGTAAGGAGAGTGAGGTAGTCTCCTTCATGGGCTGAAATATTACCTTGAAGCCTGGTTCTGTATTTCTTGGGTTTCATGTTTTTCTAAACGATTGCTGAAGCCACTGAAAGTCTTTTCAGCAGCTACTTTTTTATCTGCAGCCCTTCAGAGAGAGATCTGATTCACATGAAGTCCCTCAGTGTCAGAGAAACTATGATTATCAAGAAAGTACATCAAATCTACAAGTATAGTGGTACTTGTTTCCCTGACATTGTATAAAATATAACCCCAAGTCCATTTTAACTAATTTACAGAACAGTCTCTTAAAAGGACTACATGTCCTACATGAAATCCTCAGCACTGCATTTATCAAAGGAAGCATTTTAAGTCCACTTCCTCATATGCCAATACCAAAAGTCTATTCACCTCTTCTTACACCTCAAGTTACAGCTATTGCTCTCAGAAGAACAATTTTATGCTGCATACTTGAGCTAATTTTTGAAACCTGTAACAATTAACTCCAGTTGAGGTGACTGATGGTGAAATATCTTGGTACAATCCTTGTTAAAACAAAGACTTTGTCCTTTCCTGTATTTTATTTTCATCTAATTCTAAACAAAGTGTCTTCCACTAAGAAAAGACTTGCCTAGTGGGAATTTACAGTCTGAGATCACACATGCTGGACTAAGAGGGTGTGAAAAGCAAGAGGCTGCATGTGAAGGTACAGCAAACCAGTGTTTCAGGCTTGTTTACACAATGCAGCAGTTTGTTAGAGAAATCTGAAAATGAGGAGTGACTAAAAATTTTTTTTGCATGGGTATATTTGTGGTTCGGATTTGTGATAAGGCAACACTGTCCTCAATCAATATTTGACAGAAGCAGGAGTAATGATCCTTTCTAACTGAATTAAACACACTTATAATGTCCTCTGGACTTTTTCCTTGTTTGCTATTGTCCTAGCAGGAACTTCCAGTTCTCAACAGCTGTTTTACTTGTTTTTCAGGTCTTCCAGGTCATGACAAGTCATTTGATGCGATTCCACTAACTTCAAATGCAGTTGCCAAATGCTTGGCACCTCTGTAAAGACCAAACCATTCCAACTCTGCAGACACATAAATGCCTTCACAGAATCATAGAATGTCAGGGATTGAAAGGAACCCCAAAAGATCATCCAGTCCCCCTGCTGGAGCAGGAACACCCAGATGAGGTTACACAGGAATGTTCCACGTGGGTTTTAAGTGTCTCCAGAGGAGGAGACTCCACAACCTACCTGGGCAGCCTGTTCCAGTGCTCTGTAACCCTCACCATAAAGAAGTTTCTTCTCGTATTTAAGTGGAACTCCTATGTTCCAGTTTGCACCCATTGCCCCTTGTCTTATGATTGGCTGTCACTGAGAAAAGCCTGGCTCCATCCTTGTGACACTCACCCTTCACATATTTATAAACATTAATGAGGTGACCCCTCAGTCTCCTCTTCTCCAAGCTAAAGAGACCCAACTCCCTCAGCTTTTCCTCATAAAGGAGATTTTCCACTCTCTTAATCATCTTTGTGGCTCTGCACTGGATTTTCAAGCAGTTCCCCGTTCTTCTTGAACTGAGGGGCCCAGAACTCAACACAATATTCCAGAGGAGGTCTCACCAGGGCAGAGTAGAGGGGAAGGAGAATCTCTCTTGACCTACTAACCACCCCCTTCTAATACACCCCACGATGCCACCGGTCTTCCTGGCCACAAGGGCACAGTGCTGGCTCATGGTCATCCTGCTGTCCACCAGGACCCCCAGGTCCCTTTCCCCTGCACTGCACTCCAACAGGTCATTCCCCAACTTACACTGGAACCTGGGGTTGTTCCTGCCCAGATGTAAGACTCTACACTTGCCCTTGTATTTCATTAAATTTTCCCCCGCCCAACTCTCCAGCCTGTCCAGGTCTCACTGGATGGCAGCACAGCCTTCTGGCATGTCAGCCACTCCTCCCAGTTTGGTCAAACTTGCTGACAGTGCATTCTATCCCCTCATCCAAGTCATTGATTAATATATTGAATAGTACTGGTCCCAGTACTGACCCTTGATGCGCTCCACTAGATACAGACCTCCAACTGACTCTGCCCCATTGACCACAACTCTCTGGCTTCTTTCCTTCAGCCAGTTCACAGTCCACCTCACTACCTGATCGTCCAGGCCGCACTCCCTCAGTTTAGCTGTGAGGATGCTGTGGGAGACTGTCAGATGCTTTACTGAAACCCAGATAGACCACATCCACTGCTTTACCATCATCTATCCACCTGGTTATGTCTTCATAAAAGCCTATGAGGTTGGTTAAGCATGACCTCCCCTTGCTGAAGCCATGTTGACTGCCTTATATGTCTTTATGGACCTCAGTTTGCCTGTCCTTGCAGCTCTTGGGCTTTTAAGAACCCAATCTTTCTTCTTCCTCCCTTTTTCCCTTTCTTGCTACATGTTCATGGCTACTTGTTTCCCCATCAGCATATTTGGTGATACTCAGTGACTAACTGAATAGTAGTTTTAGGCTTTGGGTGGGATAACATCACTGAACTCAGATGGAATTTTGCTTTTGGCGGCTGTATAGCCAGGAGCCTTGAAGCTTTAACATCATCATTTGCCCCACAGCAAAGTAAAGTGTATTCTTAGCTTCATAGGAACTCAATTGAATTTAACAGAGTTCATCCCAAGGGGCAAGAATCACTTGCATAAATGCTGAAATTTCAAAATAAGATGCCTTGAAAAACTTTCCAGATCTTCTCTCTGAATGTCTGCATTGTGTAAGTGCTGACATAAGCATACAAATCCCAAGATGGGGTTTTGCAAACTTAGTCATAAAACAGATCTGTCCTAATGATTATTGAGAACAGAAGGATACGGGGTTTAGTGTTGTTAAAAGGTTCAAAAAGAAATGATACTGAAATACAACAGCATATAGAATTAAAAAAAGAAAAAAAAAAAAAAAAGGAGAAACAGGATGAATCATAGCTGCCCAGTCCTGTTTTGGGTTTGTTTGAAGAGAACATATGCTTTCTGTGACTGCCAGATGAAGAACATAAAGCAGAAACTCTGGACAGGTCTTCTTATTTAGCAAAAATTCCAAGCCAAGTGACTACAAGTAAAGACACTGTACATGCCACCATATGAACTGATGCTACCACTTGGAAAGAACACAGTCATTAGTTTTATGAGCTGACATTAATTAGCTATGTTATTTCTATTGGTACCAGTTAAGCTCTAGGCAAATATGCCTTTCATGTTAAATATGACATGTTTCAAGAAGAAAAGTTAATTTAATGTTCTCTCTAGCTAAACACTATGCACATCATTATTAATGCTGAGTAATTTTGTAGTTTCAAACAAGAC